>NC_133658.1:370399611-370707750 GCF_037893015.1 Macrotis lagotis
AATATGAAAGTGACAATAGGGAAAAAGAAGTATTTTAACTCTCTCACCTTGAACAGTGAATCAAGAAGAATGAACCAAACTGGCAGGCTGCTACTCCACTTCACTTGCAATCTTGGCTTCAAGGTCACTGGCTTAAACTCCTGATCCTGTCATGTTCATCTGAGGCACCTGAAACTGAGGACAAGTAACAAAAACCAGAAACAAACACCCTTAGGTCCATTTCTCAAATTCTGGATAAAAGAAGAGAGCAGGAGAAGGAAATACTTCTCCATTCACTATAATTCATGTTTACACTGAACTCGGCTGAAATAATGACCAGAAGGGACCAGTTCAAGCTCACCAGTTTTAAAGATACAGGCAACCAGTCCAAGGAGGCTATAGCAGTTGTGTGGTCAGAATTCAGTGGACTGCATGTTGGGCAAACTAGGGATGCGCACAAGCATGCTACGTGTGCATTATATATATATATATATATATATATATATATATCTTGTATATATTTACACATGTATAGATTGTCTTGCCAAATTTAATATAAATTCTTTTCTCTTGAGGGATTTTTTTTTCATTGTATGCAGAGGGTCTGGTACATTCTAAGTTCATAAATATTTGTTCATTAATAGATTTCCTCCTCTAGAAATGGAGGCATTAATGCTTGTACTTCTACTTCATGGGCTGTTATGCATGGAGGTCAATCTGAATTATAAAGCATTAGAAAAAATGGAAGGGTTATTTTCTTTTGGGTAGAACTTCAACTATACTTTCCAACTTATACTATCCAATTCAAAATCCTTGGGTACTTTTGTTGCTTATAGTACTTCCTATTCCTGCTTTATTCTTGCCCTCCTGTTTTTCTGATTGGAAATGTTATTAAAAAAAAAAAAGAGGAAATGCTGGGAGTCACTCCTGAGAGTCTGTCTATGTCTTGCTGTCTCAAGGAGTCAAAGAAGGCAGATAAGGCTTTGAGGACCTATCTATATAGATGGAGTCTCTTAACACAGTCTTCCATGATTCCATCCCCATCAGAAATAGCATCAGCTGTTCTTCTTAAGTGCCTCTCAGGAAGAATATTAAAGGCCTGTCTCCTATGTTCAAAAATTATTAGAGCATGAAGGGATGCTGGAGATAATCTCTTCAATCAATCCTCTCATTTTACAGAAGAAGAAACTGAGTCTTCAAGGGTACTAGGTAACTTACATATGAATAGAAGAGACTGAGGCAAGTTATTCCCATTAATAGAAAAAGATAAAAACAGAGGACAGCATAGATCAGTCATTCCTGATGGTCAAAATAATCACTGGTATAACTGAGATTTATATAGTATTATATGATTTTATGAATTTGCCAATCCTTTGATAAGCATTGATTATATATTCAGTATGGGGATATGTTGACAAAATTGAGATAGTCTCTGACCTTAAAAAGATTACTTTAAAATACTTTAGAATAAGCATTTTAAATCTCATTTTATTGTCTCAATAATTCCGTGAGTAGGAAGATGTTATCTCCATTTTCCATGTAAGAAAACTGAGGCACAGAGAGAATTACCATGAATTCATTTTTATATGACATAGCATTATAATATGCTTTTTCTCATACTTTATAAAGTTGATATGGAAATGTTATTGTTCCATCTTTATAGATGAGGAAAATTGAGGCTCAGTGGATTAAATATGATCAGTATCCTACAATAGGGATCCAGAACTGGAAAGAACTTAAGAGATCGTAGTCATAGACTCATAAGATAATAAATTCCAAGTTGGAAGAAACCTTTGAGGTCATGATGTCCAACCACCTCATTTTACAGCTGAGGAAGCCAAGGCCCAGAAAAGTCTAAACCTCTTATTCAAAGTCACCCAGCTGGTAATATCTTTAGTGTTTCAAGTATCTTAAGCACACTCATGCCTCCTAATCCATTGTCCTCTCCACAGTATCACATCACCTCCAATACCCTTTAATTTAAAAAGATGAGGATACTGATTTTCAAAGAAAGTGACTTGTCTAATGTGATGCAGTTACTAAGAGGCAGAGCTGCAATTAGAACCCACATCCACTGTCTCCAAACACTGCCTCCCCTAAGAACAACCCCATGTTGAGATGAGATGGCTGATCATCTGTTTGCTGTTTTTTTCGGGTTGTCACTCCAGTAACTATTGTTCCCGAAATTGTTTCCCCTGATTAAATTACTGAGGTTTGAAGGCAGAAGGTACCTCCTTTCCCTCCTACTGCTGTTTCTGATTGGTTAGCCCCAGGAGACTGCAGAAAGGGCAGAGGAAAGGAAGTAGAGGGCAGTGACAAGGTTTCAGGTTCCTGTAAACAGCTAAACAATGTCCTACTCAATAGCATCTGACTCTTAGGGAAACATGATCCCTTCTTTTTGCCTTTGAAAGCAGAGGGATGTCATTCATTCCTATCTCTGGTCATTGGGATCTGTGATTTATTTCCCGATGGTAGTTTTTACAGGATTTCTCCTTTGCTCTTCCAGCTGGCTAAGGTAGTGACACTCATTAGCATAGTGTAGTTTAAAAATACACTGGATTTGGAGCTAAAAGTTCCGGATTCAAGTATTGACTCTGCCCCTTTCCTGTGTACTTTGGATACCTGTTTATCATCAGGCAACACACTCCTACCCCCATCTGTATAATGAAAGGACTAGATAATGTCTAAGTTTTTACTGAAAGTTAAATCCTAAGAGCAAGGGATACATTGTTTTAGGAGTATAGGTCAAAAGCCAGAAGGATGCTAATACAATTCATGCCCACCCTTCTCTACCTTTCATAATCATATAGATTGTTTTACAGAGGAGAAAATTGAGGTCCAGAGAGAAATTTTTTATGCATGTCCTAGGATTCTAGCTTAAAAGAACCTTAGAGATCATAAAATCCATGCTAAAAAATGAAAAATATATTATATAATCGATATCTGACTATATAATATATTATATAATCGATATTGTCCCTTATAATTCTAAACCTAGGATCCTATGAATCCTGTTTTGCAAATCTGAGAACTTATGCCCAGAGGGAAAGAGACTTGCTCAAGGTCATGCAGGCAGCAGGTAGTAGAATCTCTAGTAGTGTTCTTTCTAATATGCTGTATTTTCTTTTCAATTTCCAACACTGAACTTCATTGACATTATTTAAGGCCACATGGTGAATAAGCATCAAAGGCGACATTGGAACCTATAGCCTCTGAAACAGGAGCCATTTCTTCCATTGTATAATCCTTCATATGGAGCCAAAGCCTGGCACCTGGGGCACATTCAGAGGAGTTATATCCTTCTTTGGATCTCCTCAGGTCAGTGTTGAGTTGCAAATAAGGAAATCTAGGTGGTAGTTAGTCTTAGAACTGTTGTTTATTAGCTCTAGGATTCTAGGATCATAAAATCCTAGAATCATAAGAAACCTTTCATAATCATATAGATTATTTTGCAGGGGAGAAAATCAAAGTCTAGAGAAAAATCTTTTGTGCATGTCATAGGATCCTAGCTTAAAAGAACCCTAGAGATCATATAATCTAAGCTAAAAAAGATGACAATTGTATTTGATAATCATATTGCCCCTTCTAATTCAAATCTATGATCCTATGAATCTATTTTGCAAATCAAACAACTTATGCCTAGAGAGGGGAAGAAATTTGCTCAAGGTCATGCAGGTAGCAGATAATAATGTTGGTATTTGAAGCCAGAATCTCTTAGCAGTGTTCTTTCTAACATGCTGAACTTTCTTTAAATATCAACTAAAATCCTAACTCTTAAAGGAAGTCTTCCTCAATCTCTTTTAAATCTAGTTCGTTTCCTCAGTTCATCATTTCCTATTTAATCTGTTTATAGATTGCTTTGTATATATTTGTTTTCATGTTATCTCCTCTATAAAAGCATAATTTCTTTGAGGGTGAGGACTGCTTTTTGCCTCATTTTGTATTCTCAGCACTAGCAAATAGTAGACTTTCTAAAAAATTGAAATATATTTTTACAGTTAAAAACACTTATTCATTTTTTAAAAAAAATTGAGTTCTAAATTCTCTCCCTCCTTTCTTTCCTAATCCCCTCATTAAGAAGGCAAAGATTTTATATAGGTTATATAAAAAAAAGTTTAAAACATATTTTCATATTGGTCTTGCTGTGAAAGAAAATGCAGAACAAAAAGTGCAATCAAAATTATAAAGAAAGCAGAAAAATAAAGATAAATTTTGCAATAAGTATCTCTGACAAAAGCCTCATTTCATACTGTTCAACTATTTGGTGGAGTTGTGAACTGATCCAAGAATTCTGGAGAGCAATTTGGAACTTTGCCCAAAGGCAAAGTATATATTCACAAATACAACCCAAAAAGGAGGGGGGAAAATCCATTTGTACAAAAGATATTTATAATAACTCTTTTTGTGGTGGCTAAGGATGGAAATCAAAGTGACGTCCATAAATTAAGGAATGACCAAAGAAACTGTGATTTATAATTTCAGTGAACTATTATTATGCTGTAAGCAATGAAAAGCAAGATGACTTCAAAAAACAGCTGGAAAGACTTCCATGAACTGATGAATAGTGAAATGAACAGAATCAGGAGAATGTGGTACACAGAAAGAGCAATATTGTTTGTTGATGAATAACTATTATCAGCAATACAAGAATCCAAGACAATTCCAAAGGATTAAGAATGAAGCATATTATCCACCTTCAGAGAAAGAATTTCTATTGATTGAATAAAGACTATAGCTTGCTAGTTTCACTTTCTTTAATTTTTTAAATTTTACTTGAATATTCTTGTACAAAATGACTAATATGGAAGTGTTTAATATAATTACACATGTATAACCTATATCTGAATGCTTATCATCTCAGGAAGGAAGGAAAACAGGAAATTCTCCCTTTAGAGCTCAAAACTTTAAATGAAAATGTTTTTAAAATTTCAAAAGGAAAGGAAACAGACCACACACACACACACACACACACACACACACACACACATACACACACATACAATAAAGAAAAAATTAGTATTCTTTGACCTATATTCAGACTCCATTCATTATTTCTCTGGAGGTGGATAGCATTTTTCATCCTAAATCTTAAAAATATCTTGCTTAATTGTATTGATCAGAATTGTTAAGTCATTTACAGTTGATCATCATGCAATAATACTGTTACTATGTACAATGATTTCTTGGCTCTACTACTTCACTTTGAGCCAGTTTATATAAGGTTTTTTTTTTTTCTGAAAGCATCTGCTTATCATTTCTTATAGCACAAGATTATTCCATCACAACCATATACCACTTGTGCAGTCATTCCCCAATTGGTGGGCATCCTCTCAATTGCCAAGTTTTTGGCACCATCAAAAGTACTGATAGATATATAGATGATAGATAGATAGATAGATAGATAGATAGATAGATAGATAGATAGATAGATAGATTCATATAGGTCTTTTTCCATTTTATAAAAATCTCTTTGGTATACAGTATCTAGTAGTATTATTGTTGGGTTAAAGGTTGTACACATTTTGTAGTCTTTTACTTACTGCTATAACTAGCATTTCTAATACAATATTAAATTATGATTGTGATAATGGGCATCCTGACTTCTCCCAACCTTATTGGAAAGGGTTCTACTTTATCCCCATTACAGTAAATTTTTGCTGATGATTTTATATATGTACTACTTGTCATTTTAAGGAAAGCTCCATTTATTCCTGTGCTTGCTAATGGATTTTTTAAAAATAGGAATAAGTGTATTTTGTCAAAAGATTTTTCTGCATCTTCTGAGATAATTATATGATTTTTGGTTTGAGTTTTGTTATTGATACTGTCAAGTGTGCTGATAGTTTAACTAATTATTGAGACAGCCCTGAATTCCTGCAATAAATTCCACCTGGTTATACATATGATCATCATGATATATAGTTATAATCTCCTTGCTAGCATTTTATTTAAAATGTTTGCATTAATATTCTTTAGGTAAATTGGCTTGTAGCTTTTCTCTTGGTTTAGGTATCAAAGAAATTTGGTAGGATTCCTTCTTTACTGATTTTCCCAAATAGGTCATATAGTATTTTTTTTTTGTTTTTTTGCAAGCCAATGAGGTTAAGCAACTTGCCCAAGATCACACAGTTAAGTATAAAAATGTCTGAAACTGGATTTGAACTCAGGTCTTCCTGACTCCAGGATCAGTGCTTTTAATTCACTACACCACCTAATTGCCCCCTCATATATCACTGAAATTACTTATTCCTTAAATATATGATAGAATTCATTTCTGAATCTATCTGGTCCTGAATATTTTTTCTTAGAGAGATCATTGATGTCATTGATATTTCAATTTCTTTTTCAAAGTCAGGGTCATTTAAGAATTTTATTTCCTCTTCTATTAATCTGCACAATTTACATTTCTGTAAATATTCAACCATTTCACTTAGACTGTTAGAGTTATTGGCACACAATTGTGCAAAATATTTCCTAATGATTGCTTTAATTTCCTCTTCATTATTGGTAAATTCATCCTTTCCATTTTTTCCTCTCTTTTCTTTTTTATTGATATTTTATTTTTCCAACTATATGTTAGGAAAGTTTTTCAATATTCATCCACTTACATATTTATGTTACACATTTTACTACCACTTTCCTTCCCAGCATCCCTCTCCTCAGCAGTGAAGCCTATTAAAGTTGTGCGTGGATATTTGTGTTTAATATATTAGTCATTTTGTGTATGAGGAATTAGGACTAAGGAAAACAAGAAAATCATAGGGTAGAAAGGAAAAACAAAAGAGAAGTTTTTAAAAAGTGAACCTAATATCCATTCATATTCTGTGGGTTTTTTGTTTTGTTTTGCTTTTTGCCCTCTGGCTGTGGATGGCATTGTCCATAGCAAGTCTCCTAAGGTTGTCCTAGATCTCTCAACTGATGAGAGGAACAGCATCCATCACAGTTGATCAACTCACAATTTTGTTAATGTATACAATGTTCTCTTGGTTCTGCTTCCTTCACTCAGCATCAGTTTGTGTAATTCTTTCCATGCTTCTCTAAAATCTGGCCATTCATGGTTTCTTACAGAACAATAGTACTCCATAACATTCATATCCATAACTTGTTCAGCCATTCCCTGATTGATGGCCATCCCCACAATGTCCCATTCTTTTGCCATTACAAAAAGAGTTGCTATAAATATTTTTGAACATGTGGAGCTTTTCCCATTTTTTTAAGATTTCTTTTGGATAAAGGTCTAATTTTAGTATTGCTGGGATCAAAGTACATATCAGCTTTATTGTTCTCTAGGCATAGTTCCATTTTGCTTTTGAGAATGATTTGATTTGTTCATAACTTCACCAGAAATGCATTAATATCCTAGTTCTCCCACAAGTCTCCAACACTGATCATTTTTCCTTTTTGTCATTTTAGTCAATCTGATAGGTGAGAAGTGTTACTTCACCCTTTTTTTCATATGGTTAAATATAGCTTTAATTTCTTTGTTTGAAAACTGACTGCTCATTATCATTTGACTATTAATTGGGAAATGACTTGCAACCTTTTAAATTTGTTTCAATTATCTATATATATTTTAGAAATGAGACCTTTATCAGAATCCTTAGTTGATAAAATTGTTTCCCAGCTTTCTGTTTTCCTTCTAATCTTGCCTGCTTTGGTTTTATTAGTGTAAAACCTTTTAAATTTAATATAGTCAACATCATCCATTTTGCAATTTATAGTGTACTCTTTCTTATTTTTTTTTTAGGTTTTTGCAAGGCAATGGGGTTAAGTGGCTTGCCCAAGGCCACACAGCTAGGTAATTATTAAGTGTCTGAGATCGTATTTGAACCCAGGTACTCCTGACTCCAGGGTCGGTGCTTTATCCACTGCGCCACCTAGCCGCCCCACTCTTTCTTATTTGGCACACATTTCTCCCCTTTCCATAGATCTGATAGAGTATTTCTGGATCTGTTAATTAGTCTATGTGATTGTCCTTTATGTCTAAATCCTATACCCATTTTGACCTTATTTTGGTAAAGAGTGTGAGATGTGGGTCTATGACTAATTTTTGCCATATTATTTTCCAGTTTTTCCAGCAGTTTTTGTCAAATAGTGAGTTCTTATTCTAGAAGCTAATGTCTGGGTTTGTGAAACAATTGATTACTATAATCATTTACTACTGTTTCTTTTATACCTATTTTAATCCACTGGTCCATTACTCTGTTTCTTAACCATTGTTGACAGCTGTTTTATAGTATAGTTTTAGATAGATCTAGGCCACCTTCCTTTGCATTTTTTTCAATTTCCTTGATAATCTTGACCTTTAATTGCTCCAGATGAATTTTATTGCTATTTTTTTCTAGCTCTGTCAAATAGTTTTCTGATAGTTTGATTGGTATGACATGAATAAGTAATTTAATTTTGGTAGAATTGTCATTTTTATTATATTAACTCATCCTAACCCTGAGCAATTGATGTTTTTCCAATTGTTTAGATCTGACTTTATTTGTGTGAAGAGTATGTTGTAATTGTGTTCATACAGTTTCTAGATTGTCTTGGGAAGTAAATTCCAAAATATTTTAATGGACTACTTTAAATGGAATTTCTCTATCTCTTGTCCTTGGGTTTTTGTTATTCATTTATAGAAATGCCAATGATTTATGTGGGTTTATTTTATATTTTGCTGAAGATGTTAATTGTTTCAAGTAACTTTTTAATTGATTTTCTAGTGTTCTCTAAGGATACCATCATATCATCTGCAAAGAGTGAAAGTTTAGCTTCCTCATTGCCAATTCTGATCCCTTTAATTTCTTTTTCTTCTCTTATTGTTAAAGCTAACATTTCTAATACTATATTGAATAGTAGTGGTGATAATGGATATCCTTGTTTCACTCCTGATCTTATTGGAAATGTTCCTAGTTTATTCAATTATATATAATGTTTGTTAATGGTTTTAGATCGATATTGTTTATTATTTTAAGGAAAACTCCTATTTTTAAAAATAGTTTATGCAGAATTGGAATAAATTGTTCCTTAAATGTTTGTAGAATTCACTTCTAAATCCATCTGGACCTGGAGACTTTTTCACTGAAACTTTATTAATGGTATCTTCAATTTCTTTTTCTGAAATGGGATTATTTAAATGTTTTGTTTCCTCTTCTGTTCATCTGTGTAGTTTATATTTTTGTAAATATTCTTGCATTTCACTCAGGTTGTCAAATTTCTTGGCATACAGTTGAACAAAATAGTTCTAAATTATCTTTTTAATTTCCTTCTAATTGATGGTGAGTTTATCCTTTCCATTTTTGAAACTGGTAATTTGATTTTCTTCTTTCTTCATTTTAATCAAATAAACCAAAGGTTTACTATCTTTTTTATTGTGTTTTTTTTATTATTATCGTATTGATTTTTTTATTTTCAATTTTTTTTGATTTCTCTTTTGATTTTCAGGATTGCGGATTTTTAATTTGTTCTTTTTCTAGGTTTTTTATCTTTAACTATATGCCTAATTTGTTGTTCTGTTCTTTCTCTGTTTTGTTGATGTAAGTATTTAGGAGTAAAATTTTCCCTTAAATACCACTTTGGCTGTATCCCTTAAATTTTGGTATGCTGTCTCATCGTTGTCCTTCTCTTTATGATTGGTTATTTTTTATGATTTATTTTTTGATTCACATATTCTTTAAGATCAGACCATTTAGTTTTCAATTAATTTTTAATCTATCCATAATCTTTTAATGAATGTATTTTTGTTGCATAATGACCTGAAAAGGATATATTTAATATTTCTACCTTTCTGCATTTGGTTGTGAGGTTTTTATGATCTAATATTTTGGATGGCATGGATCACTGAGAAAAAAAGTATTTTTTTCTATTTCTATTCAGTTTTCTGAGGTCTCTAATATCTAAATTTTGAAAAATTCTATTATCTCTATAATTTCTTGCTTGTTTGTTTTGTGGTTAGATTTATGAACTTTTTAGAGGGGTAATTTGAAACCCCTCAGTAGTAAAATTTTACTGTCTATTTTCTTTTTTCTTTTTTTATTAGCTTTTTAATTTAATTTAATTTTAAATTTTAGAAAGGCTTTATTTTGTTTTACAATTTCCCCCCAATTTTCCTTCCCTCCTCTCACCCCCCACAGAAGGCAGTCTGCTAGTCTTTACATCGTTCCCATAGTATACATTGATCTAAGTTGAATGTGATGAGAAAGAAATCATATCCTTAAGGAAGAAACATATAGTATGAGATATAGCAGAATTACATATTAAGATCCTTTTTTTTTCTAAATTAAAGGTAATAGTCTTTGGTCTTTGTTCAAAGTCCACAATTCTTTCTCAGGATACAGATGACATTCTCCACTGCAGATATCCCAAAATTGTTTCTGATTGTTGCCCTGTTGGTATGATCATCACTCCCATGTTGCTGTTAGGGTGTACAATGTTCTTTTGGTTCTGCTCATCTCATTCAGTATCATTTACTGTCTATTTTCTACTCTAACTCTTTTAACTTCTCTTTCCTGTTTACCTTTTTTAAATCAAATTTTCTGTTCAACCCTGGACTTTTTATCAGGATTGGTTGAAAGTGCTCTATTTCATGAAATGTCTCTTTTTCCCCCCTGAAGAATTATTCTCAGCTTTGCTTATAGATGATTCTTTTTATAATTCTAATTCCTTTGCCCTTCAGAAAATCAAATTCCAAATCCTCTCACCCTTTAATGTAGATGCTGACAAATCCCTGTTCTATCCTTACTGTGTTTCCATAATATTTGAAGTGTGTGTGTGTGTGTGTGTGTGTGTGTGTGTGTGTGTGTGTGTGTGTGTGTGTCTGAATGCTTGCAGAATTTTCTCCTTGATCTGAAAGTTCTAGAAATTGATTATAATATTCCTGGGAATTTTCATTTTGGGATATTTTTCAGAAGATGATTGGTGGATTCTTTCAATTTCTATTTTACTCACTGATTCTGGAATAACAGGTCAGTTTTTGTTAATAATTCCTTGAAATATGTTGTGTAGGTTTTTTTACTTATGGTTTTCAGATATACTAATCATCCTCAAATTATCTCTCCATGATCTATATTCTAGGTCAGTTGTTTTTCCAGTGACATTTTTCATATTTTATTCTTTTTTATTATTTTGATTTTATTTTATTGCTTCTTAATGTATCATGAAATCATTAATTTCTACTTCCCTATTCTTTCTTTCTCCTTCTTTTTCTTCCTTCCTTCCCTTTTTTCTCTTTATCTCTCTCTGCTCTCATTCTCTCTCCTCTCTCTGTTTCTGTCTCTTTCTGTCTCTGTCTTTCTGTCTCTGTCTCTGTCTCTGTCTCTGTCTCTCTCTCTCTCTCTCTCTCTCTCTCTCTCTCTCTCTCTCTCTCTCTCTCTCTCTTTCAGCTTCTAACATTAGCTGACCCAAGATAACACTGACTGCCTTCAAATACAATTACTCCTTCAAGATCTGCTGAGTAAATCAGCTGATACTATCCTGGTTCCTCAGATCATAGAGATCATAGGATCTAGGATCATAAGAGAAGTTGAAAGTATCTTGGCAATATTCAATCTTCCCCTTATTTTACAAATGAAGAAATTGAAACCCAGACAAAGGGCGAAACTTGCCCAAAGTAGCTCATCTACCAAGCAAGTGGAAGGATTTGAATCCAGATTCTCTTGCCTTAGACCTACTGCCCCTCACTACAGTCCTTGCAGGGGTGAATAGGAATGCAGTATATATGTCTCATTACCCCTGTGATGGAAATATCAGCTTTGGGACAACTTTCCACATGGCACCCAGAGACTTGTGTTTCCATGCTAACTCTACTACTATCTACATATGTGACACTGGACAAATTACTTCCTTTTGTATAGCCTCAGTGTTCTTCTCTGTCAAATGGGGTTAATAATCCTTCCACTCTTTGCCTTCAGAATTATCCTTTAATAAGCCTTTTGGAATGTTTATTCCTCTGATGATAGCTCCAATCTGTGCAAGCTGAGGAGAGACCCAGCTTTGATTTCTAACAGCACTACATTCATTTGGAAAGCTTAGGAATGGAAGGTCACCTTACTAAAAGGCACCTTTATTCCATGTGGTAGCATGACTCTGTTTGTTTTTGCCCTGGCTGAGAAGCAAGAGATTAGCTGTTTTACTCTGTCCCAAGGAGATGATCTCATCTGAGATAGATTTTGCTTTTGTTCCACCAAGAGACTCACTTCCAACCGGGAGCTTAAATACAGCATGGGAGGCAGACACACATAAGACAAAGCAGGCCCCTGACAGTTCAAATATAGCTGTGGCGATGGAAGCTTTGCAAAGGCAAGCTGGAGGGGGTTTGGCCGTGGGCCCTTTCCTGGAGTTGCCATGGAGGGAGAATGGGACTGAGAACCAAGCTGACAAAGCAAATTTAACACCAAGGGGAAGGGGAAGTCCAGCCAAGCCCTGGGAAGTCTTTGCAGCACTGGTCGAATTTAAGCAGAGCAGTAAAGAGAAGGGACTTGTTACCAGAATTAACTCTTGAGAAGTATTGGGGGGGGGATGAAGCCTGCTGCTTGATGTGAGGAGGCCTGGAAGGGATTTGAAACTAAGAGTCTATGTGATAATGGACAAGCCATAGAGCTTTTGGAGAGCCTCAGTTTCCTCATCTCTTAAATAGAGATAATGATACTTATAGACCTGATCTGAATGTTGCAAGAAGCTCACTTGTTAACTCGAAATGTTTTAGAAGTGAGGTAATTGTATGCCCCATCACTGCTGGGGAAAAAAGAGAAAGGGAGAAAAAAGAGAGACAGAGACAACAGAGACAAAGAAAAACAGAGATAGAGAGACAAGAGAATCAGAGAGGAGAACAGGGTTACTGGGGGTGGGGGGAAAGGGAAGGAGAGAGAGAGAGAGATGAAAGAAAGAGATGGGGGGGAGAGAGGGAGAGAGGGGGAATAAGGTGTGGTGGGGTAGTCAGGAGAGGGAGAGAAGCTGTCATTTTTCTCAGTTAATTTTTTGTGAATGATATTAGAAGACTGGCCTAGAAAGCTTGATCAGTTACATTAAAATATGCCAGGAAACCAGTTCCCAAACCTGGCAACTCATGTCCCTATTCACTCTCCCTTCCTGTTTTGTTCTGACTTCAAAGGCCTCAGAGTAAACCTGTAGTCAGGCTCCAGAGAGCTTGATAGGACGCACTGACTTTGAATAGGTCACAAGCCTTGCCAGCCTTGCCTAGAACTTAGGGTTGCCTCCATTCTAGACTACTAAATCAGCCTGCCCCTGCCTCTGAGAGATAGATCCCTTTTAGTCTCTTCATCTATACCAGATCAAGAGTAGGTATAAGTTAATTCCTTTTTTATACACCAGACAACAGTCATGAGCAGCTGAGATAGCCTGTCTAGGACCAGCTAAAAGTGAACCATGATGTTAGTTACAGAACTCAGAGTCCCATATTCTTAGCTATGATTCCAATAATCCAGTAACATCTCTATTTTCTAATTCCTTTGGTACAAATTTTTTATTCATAATAACAACTCAAATATCTATTGTACTTTTCACACAGTAACTCTATGAGATAGGTAAGTTATCATCTCAAGTCTCCCCTGTAACACTGTCGTTCAATGAATACTGTATTCAAGGGAGCCCTATTCTCTAAGGGTCTATATACTACATAGTTCAAGGGCATTTAGTTGGCACAATGGAGAGAGTGTTAAGTCTGTAATCAAGAAGATGCAACTTTTTGAGTTCAAATCTGAGTTCAGACACTTAATAGCTGTGTGATCCTGCACAAGTTACTTATCCCTGTTTGCCTCAGTTTCCTCATCTGTAAAATAAGCTGGAGAAGGAAATGGCAAACAGCTCCAGTTTCTTTGCCAAGAAAACCACAAATGGGTCATAGAGAGAGAGAGAGAGACATGAATGATCTATGTATGTTGTGCTACACTTTCTTAAATGTTGCCTTTTTCACCAACTGAATCAGGTGGGGTACTCATCTATAACTAGATTGTAAACTCCTCAAGGGCATAATAATAGGAATTGATATTTTCATAGTATTTTAATGTATAAATCTGTTTTGTATATAATCCTCCCAAAAGGACTGTCATATCACAGATATTTAAATCTCATTTTATTGATGTGGAAAGTGAGACTCAGGAAACTGAAGGTACTTGCCAAAGGTCAGGCAACTAGAAATGGCAGAATTGGGATTTGAAACCACTTCTGAGATTTTTCCCCATTATGCCTGAGAAGTCTCTTATTGTTATTTAGAGCACATCTGAGTGCATACTGTTTCTCAAAAATTCTTGCTGCTTATTTTCTTTATGAGATTTACTTTGTCAGGGCTAATATACTGTCTCTCCCAGTCTACATAGCAATTCTAGGTTGAATAAAATCAAATTCCAAAAGAGTAAACTGAAGTCTATACCTACCGCCAACCATTCATCATCTCCCCTCTTCCATACTTACCCCTTATCCCTCCACTCAGAAGTCTGGTGCAGTGGGAGAAGCACTGGATCTAGAGTCAGAGGAGCTGGATTCAAATCCTCCAACTGATTCTCTGTACTTTGTGATGTTCAATGTGTTTTTTTATTTTCCCTGGACCTAAGTTTTCCCCTTCAGTAAAACAAGGAGCTTAATCTAGATGGACTCTGTCTTCCCTTCCAGCTATAGAGAGAATAATGAGCCCATATACTCACACTTTTCCGGGATCCCTCAAGCAGGGTAGCTATTGAAGGAGAAAACAGGAGATGGGAAGCACTGAACTTTAGAATTAGTTGTAATTGAAATGAAAGGTCAAACAAACTTCTGATGGTACAGAGGAAACAGGGAAAAATATTTCTCAGGACTTTTCATGAATTAGTTACAAGTCCCTGCATGTACCAGAAGGGCATTTAATAAGAGATAACAAAGACAAACCAGGATAGGATAAACTTACTGTTTGCATTCAAGAGTTTCCTCTCCTTGCCTGATCTTTATATTAAAACAATGAAAGGTAGACAGGGGATAGACCACCAGGCCTGGAGTCAAAAAGATCTGAGTTCAAATCTAGTTTTAAATACTTACTAAATATATGACCCTGGGCAAGTCACATCACCCTTGTTTGCCTCATTTCTTCATGTCTGCATCTATAGTTTCCCTTTATTCTCTGTTCTGTCAGGCTACATTGAAAGTAAGACTCTCTCTCTCTCTCTCTCTCTCTCTCTCTCTCTCTCTCTCTCTCTCACACACACACACACATACACACACATTTATATAAAGATGCACAATATAAACCAGGATCAGACTAATGAGCATGATTCATATCAAGAATAAATTTTATTTTATTTATTTTTAATTGATATTTCATTTTTTCCAAATACATGTTATGAAAGTTTTTCAACATTCATCCATATGCCTATGTATATTTTTAAATTACACAATTTCCTTCCCACCCATCCCTCAGTGGCCAACAGTCAAATGAATAGTGTACATAAACACTTAAGTTAAACATGTTTACAGATTAATAAATTTCTGTATGAGGAATTAGGATTAAGGGAAAGAAATATATAAGAGATATGTTTTTAAAAAAGTGAATGCAGTGTTCATCAGATTCTGAAGGAGTTTTTTTGTTTTGTTTTGTTTTGTTTTGTTTTTCTTCCTCTGGATGGGGATAGCATTGTCCATAGCTGGCCTAATACAATTGCCCCAGTTCTCTGAACCGCTGAAGGGAGCTGCATCCATCATGGTTAATCATCTCACAATGTTGTTATTAATGTGCATATTGTTCTTTGGGTTCTGCTCCCTTCACTCAGCATCAGATCCTGTATATCCATGTTTCTCTAGAGTCCTACCATTTATGGTTTTTATAGAACAATAGTATCCCATAGTTTTCATGTACCAATAACTTGTTTAACCATTCTCCAATTGAAGGGCATTCCTTCAATTTCAAATTCTTTGCCACTACATAAAGAGCTGCTATGAATACTTTAAACATATGGGACTTTTACTATTTTTTTATGATTTCTTCTGGATATAGACCTAGAATTGGAATTGATGGATAAAGAATATGAACAGTTTTATTGCTCTTTGGGCATAGTTCCACATTGCTCTCCAGAATAGCTGGATCAGTTCACAACTCCCCCGGCAATGTATTGATTTTCCAATCCTTCCACAACCTCTCAAACATTGATCATTTTCCCTTTTTGTCATCTTAGCCAAGCTGATAGGTATGAGATGATACCTCAGAGTTGTTTTATTTTACATTTCTCTAATCAATGATGATTTGGAGCATTTTTTTCATATGATTATATAAACTTTAATTTCTTCATTTAAAGACTGTCTACTTATATCCTTTGACCATTTTATCAATTGGGGAATGACTTGCAACCTTATAAATTTGATGCAGTTCTGTATATAGTTTAGAAATGAGACCTTTATCAGAATTCCAAATTGTGAAGACTATTACCCAACTTTCTGTTTTTCTTCTAATTTTTGGCAGCATTGACTTTGTTAGTGCAAAACCTTTTTAATTTAATATTGTCAAAAGCATTCATTTGCAGTTTGTGATGTACTCTTTCTTGTTTAGTCATAAATTTGTCCCCTTTCCATAGATCTGATAGAAAATTTCTTAATAGAAAATTTCCTGGTTTATTGATTTATCTATGGTGTTGCTCTTTATGTCTCTATCCTGTACTCATTTGACCTTATTTTGGTATAGAGTATAAGATGTGGGTCTATGCCTAGTTTTACCATACTATTTTCCAGTTTTCCCAATAAGTTTTGTCAAATAGTGAATTCTTATCCCAGAAGCTAATGTCTTTGGGTTCATCAAATAGTAGATTACTGTAGTCATTTACTACTGTTTCTTTCGAACTTATCCTAATCTACTGATCTATTATTACTCTATGTCTTAACCAGTACCAGGCAGTTTTGATGACTACCACTTTATAGTGTAGTTTTAGGTCTGGTAGAAGTAGGCCACCTTCCTTTGTAATGTTTTTTCCATCAATTCTCTTGCTATTATTGACCTTTGTTGTGCCAGATGAAGTTTTTCTAGCTTGGTGAAATAATTATTTGGTAGTTTGATTGGTATGGCACTGAATAAATATTTTAAATTGGGTAGAATTGTCAATTTTATTATATTAGCTTGACCTAACAATGAATAATTGACATTTTTTCAATTATTTAGATCTGACTTTGAGTGAGAAGCATTTTATAATTGTGTTCATACAATTTCTGGATTTGTCTTGGGAAGTAGGTTCCCAAGTATTTACTATTGTCTACAGCTTCTTTACCATCATATCTTTGCAAAGAGTGAAAACTTTGCTTCCTCATTGCCAATTCTGATTCCTTCAATTGCTTTTTCTTCTCTTATTGCTATAGCTAACATTTCTAAAACTATATAGAATAGTAATGGTGATAATGGACATCCTTGTTGCACCCCTGATTTTATTGAAAATGCTCTGAGTTTATCACCCTACATAAAATATTTGTTGGTGGTTTAGATAAACAGTACTTATTATTTTAAGGAAAACTTCATTTATTCCTAAACTTTCTAGTGCTTTTTTTTAGGAATGGATATATTTTATCCAAGGCTTTTGCAGCATTTATTGAGATAATCATATGATTTCTGTTGGTTTTGCTTTGGATATGTTCAATTATGCTGAGTGTTTTCCTAATATTGAGCCATCCCTGTCTACCTGGTATAAATTCCTACCTGATCATGATGTATTATCCTAATAATAACTTGTTATAATCTCATTGTTCAAATTTCATTTAAGATTTTTTGCATCAATGTTCATTAGGGAGATTGGTCTATAATTTTCTTTATCTTTTGGTTCTTCCTAGTTTAGGTATCAGCACCATGCTGGTATCATAAAATGAATTTGGCAGGACTTTATCTTCTATTTTTAAATAGTTTATGTAGAATAGGAACTAATTGTTCCTTAAATGTTTGGTAGAATTCACTTGTAAATCCATCTAGACCTGGAAACTTTTTCTTAGGAGTTTATTGATGGTTTCTTCAATTTCTTTTTGTGAAATGAGGTTATTTAATTATGTTATTTCCTTTTCTGTTAATCTGGACAGTTTGTGTTTTTGTAAATATTCATCTATTCATTCAGATTATCAAATTTATTGGCATACAGTTTGGTAAAGTAGCCCTGAATTATCTCTTGAGAGTTCCCCTGTGAGTAATTTTTCTCTGCTTTCTTCTTTTTTTTTTAATTTAGAGTTTTACAATTTTTCCTCTAATCTTACGTCCCTCCCCCCCCGCCAGAAAGCAATTTGCCAGTCTTTAAATTGTTTCCATGTTATATACATGGATCCAAATTGACTGTGATGAGAGAGAAATCATATCCTTAAGGAAGAAACATAAAGTATAAGAGATAGCAAAATCAGACAATAAAATATCAGGGTTTTTTTATCTAAATTAAAGGAAAAGTCCTTGGTCTTTGTTCAAATTCCACAGTTCTTTCTCTGGATACAGATGGTATTCTCCATTGCAGGCAGTCCCAAATTGTCCCTGATTGTTGCACTGATGGAATGAGCAAGTCCATCAAGGTTGATCATTGTCCCCATGTTGCTGTTGGAATGTACAATGTTTTTCTGGTTCTGCTTATCTCACTCAGCATCAGTTCATGCAAATCTCTTCAGGCTTCCCTGAATTCCCATCCCTCCTGGTTTTTAGTAGAACAATAGTGTTCCATGACAGATATATAGATATATATATATATATATATATAGATAGATAGATAGATAGATAGATAGATAGATATAGATATAGATATAGATATAGATATAGATATAGATATAGATATATAGATATAGATATATATATATATCACAGTTTTCTAAGCCATTCCCCAATTGAAGGGCATTTACTTGATTTTCAATTCTTTGCCATCACAAACGGAGCTGCTATGAATACTTTTGTACAAGTGATGTTTATACCCTTTTTCATCTTCTCTTCAGGTTATAAGCTCAGTAGTGGTACTGCTGGATCAAAGGGTAGGCACATTTTTGTTGCCTTTTGGGTGTAATTCCATATTAATCTCCAGAAAGGTTGGATGAGTTCACAGCTCCACCAACAATGCAATAGTGTACCAGATTTTCCACAATCCTTCCAACAATGATCATTGTCCTTTCTGGTCATATTGGCCAGTCTGAGAGGTGTGAGGTGGTAGCTCAGAGAAGCTTTCATTTGCATTTCTCTAATAAGCAATGATTTAGAGCAATTTTTCATATGACTATGGATTGCTTTGATATCATCTGTAAATTGCCTTTGCATATCCATTGACCATTTGTCAATTGGAGAATGGCTCTTTTAAAAAAAATTTAACTCAGTTCTCTGTATATTTTAGAAATGAGTCCTTTGTCAGAAACATTAGTATTAAAGATTGTTTCCCAATTTACTACATTTCTTCTGATCTTGGTTATAGTGGTTTTGTCTGTGCAAAAGCTTTTTAATATAATGTAGTCAAGATCATCTAGTTGGTTTTTAGTGATGTTCTCCATCTCTTCCTTAATCATAAACTGCTTCCCTTTCCATAGATCTGACAGGTAAACTACTCCTTGATCTTCTAGTTTACTTATAATATTGTTTTGTATGGGGCAGCTAGGTGGCGTAGTGGATAAAGCACTGGCCTTGGAGTCAGGAGTACCTGGGTTCAAATCTGGTCTCAGACATTTAATAATTACCTAGCTGTTTGACCTTGGGCAAGCCACTTTACCCCATTTGATTTGCAAAAAAAACTTAAAAAATATATATTGTTTTCTATGTCTAAATCCTGTATCCATTTTGATCTTATCTTGGTATAGAGTGTGAAGTCTTGGTCTAATCTAAATTTTTTCCATACTAACTTCCAATGTTCCCAGCAGTTTTTAATTGAAGAGAGAGTTTTTATCCCAATAGCTGGACTCTTTGGGTTTATCAAACAGCAGATTACTATAATTGTTTACTGCTATTGGACCTAGTCTACTCCACTGGTCCACCACTCCATTTTTTAACCAATACCAGACAGTTTTAATGACTGATGCTTTATAATACAATTTTACATCAAGTAGGGCTAGGCCACCTTCTTTTGCACTTTTTTTCATTGAATCCCTGGATTCTTGACTTTTTATTTCTCCATATGAATTTACTTAAAACTTTTTCTAACTCATTAAAGCAATTTTTTGGAATTTTGATTGGTAGGGCACTAAACAAGTAGTTTAGTTTTGGTAGAATTGTCATTTTTATTATATTAGCTTGACCTATCCATGAGCAGTTGATGTTTGCCCAGTTATTTAAATCTGATTTTATTTGTGTGAGAAGTGTTTTGTAATTGTTTTCAAAATGTTTCTGAGTCTGCCTTGGCAAATAGACTCCAAGATATTTTACATTTTCTGAGGTTACTTTGAATTGGCTTTCTCTTTCTAGCTCTTCCTTCTGTATCTTGCTAGTCATATATAGAAAAGTTTAGGATTTATGGGGGTTTATTTTATATCCTGCAACTTTGCTAAAATTGCTAATTGTTTCTAGTAGTTTTTTGGATGATTTCTTGGGATTCTCTAGGTATACCATCATGTCATCTGCAAAGAGTGAGAGTTTTGTCTCTTCCTTCCCGATTCTAATTATTTCAATTTCTTTTTCTTCTCTAATTGCTGAAGCTAACATTTCTAATATGATATTGAATAGTAGTGCTGATAATGGGCATCCTTATTTCACCTTTGATTTTATTGGGAATACCTCTAGACTCTTCCCATTGGATATAATGCTTGTTGATTGTTTCAGACAGCTACTGCTTATTATTCTAAGGAACAATCCATTTATTCCTTCACTCTCTAGCGTTTTTAGTAAGAATGGGTGCTGTATTTTGTCAAAAGCTTTTTCAGCATCTATTGATATAATCATATGATTTCTGATAGATTTGTTGTTGATTTAATTAATTATGCTAACAGTTTTCCTAATATTGAACCAATCCTGCATTCCTGGGATAAATCCTACTTGGTCAAAATGTATTATCCTAGTGATAACTTGTTGTAATCATTTTGCTAAGATTTTATTTAAGATTTTTGCATCTATATTCATCAGGGAGATAGGTCTATAATTTTCTTTCTTTGTTTTACCTCTTCCTGGTTTAAGTGTCAGCACCATATTCATGTCATAGAAAGAGTTAGGTAAAGTTCCATCTTCCCCTATTTTTTCAAAGAGTTTATATAGAATTGGAGCCAATTGTTCCTTAAATGTTTGATAGAATTCACTTGTGAATCCATCAGGCCCTGAAGGATTTTTCTTAGGAGTTCAATGATGACTTGTTGAATTTCTTTTTCTGAGATAGGATTATTTCGGTATTTAATATCCTCTTCATTTAACCTGGGAAGCTTATATTTTTGTAAATATTTGTCCATTTCACTTAGATTGTCAAATGTATTGGCACAGAGTCGGGCAAAATAATTCTGAATTATTACTTTAATTTCCTCCTCATTGGTAATGAGTTCACCTTTTTCATTTATGATACTAGTAATTTGGTTTTCTACTTTCTGATTTTTAATCAAATTGACCAGAGGCTTATCAATTTTTTTGGTTTCTTCATAAAACCAACTCTTGTCTTTATTTATTAATTCAATAGTTTTTTGCTTTCATATTTATTAATTTCTCCTTTAATTTTTAGAATTTCTAATTTGGTATTTAATTGGGGGGTTTTAATTTGTTATTTCTCTAATTTTTTTAGTTGCATATTTAGGTCATTGATTTCCTCTTTCTCTAATTTATTCATGTAAGCATTTAAAGACATAATGTATTCCCTGACAGCTGCTTTGAGTGAATCCCATAGGTCTTGGTATGTTTTTTCATTATTGTCATTATTTAGGATAAAATAATTAATTCTTTCTATAATTTGTTGTTTGATCCACTTATTCTTTAAAATGAGGTTATTCAGTTTCCAATTAGTTCTGGGTCTATATCTCCCTGGCCCAATATTGCATATGATTTTTATTGCCTTGTGATCTGAGAAAGATGTATTCACTATTTCTGCCTTTCTGTAATTTATTATTAGGTTTTTATGCCCTAGTACATGGCCAATTTTTGTGCCATGCAGAGAAAAAGGTATATTCCTTTCTATCCCTATTCAATTTCCTCCATAAGTCTATCATGTCTAGGTTTTCTAACAATCTATTTACCTCCTTAAGTTCTTTCTTGTTTATTTTATGATTCGATTTATCTAAATCTGAGAGCTGGGAGGTTGAGGTCTCCCACTAGTAGAGTTTTGCTATTTATGACTTCCTGTAGTTCTTTCAGCGTCTCCTCTAAGAATTTGGATGTTATCCCATTGAGTGCATACATATTCAGTATTGAAATCACTTTATTATCTATGGTACCTTCTAGGAGGTTATAGTTTCCTTCCTTATCTCTTTTAAAGTAATCTATTTTTGCAGCTGCTTTGTCTAAGATAAGGATTGCTACCCCTGCTTTTTTCATTTCAGCTGAAGCAAAATATATTTTGCTCCAACCTTTTACCTTTATTCTATATGTATCTTTCTGCTTCAAATGAGTTTCTTGCAAGCAGCATATTGTAATATTCTGGTTTTTAATTCACTCTGCTATTCAATTACCTTTTAAGGGGGAGTTCATCTTATTCACATTCAAAGTTATAATTACTAAGTCTTTATTGCCCTCCATGCTATCTTCCCTTTGTTTGTATTTTTCCCCTTTTTTCAACCCCTTATCTGTATTCCACAGTATTTTGCTTCTGAATACCACCCCCTTCTGTGTGTTTGTCCTCCTATATCTGATTTCTTCTTCTGACATGGCATTGTCATCATATTTATCTGCAAAGTTGTTTTCTATAGAGAGCACTCTTTTTGCTCTTTTGCTCATCATTGTTGTTTTAGCTCTACTCCTGGGGTATTGGAAGCATAGAACCATGCTTTTTATGCTCAGGCTAGGGTTTGATCCATGACTTGTTGGTGACCCAGATGTTGCCTATGCAGTCCAGTCCTTGTCTTTGAAGATGTTTGTTTCCTCATTTATGTCCAGATTCTGCCTATTCAGTGGTTTGATCCCAACCCAGTCCTGTCTTTTCCCCTGGTATTCCCAAGTTTCAGACTTTGTTTGGTGTGGGGACCTCCCTGCCAGTTTGCTATCTAGCTACCAGGACCTATGCTGTTGTCAAGCTGTTGGGACCTGGACTGCACTGTGGCTTAAAGTCTCCTGCTGGCTTTCTCCCTCTCTAGCCTAGCTTGGTTTTACTTCCCCTTTCCCCAGAAAGAGACAGACCTTCACTGAAGATCCTCCACAATATCTATCATTGAAAACCTCTTTGAATCTTCTCTTTTTCTTGGTGGGATCTCTTGATTTTATGTAAATGCAGAAACTTCATTTTACTTTGGTAGGAAAAAGCTCTGGGAGCATATTAGCTTCATGCTGCCATTTTGGCTCTGCTCTTGAATTTAAATTTCTGAATGAGCAACTTTCATTTTTGCAGAGAGAGGTACAAAGAATAAATTTTAGACAAACTTCATGTACTTTTTTTGACAAGATAACCAGACAGGGAAGCAGTGTGGCATAGTGAATGGGGAACTGATTCAGGATTCAGGTAGATATGAATTAAAACCCCACTTTTATCACATTTTCTAAGTACCCTGTCCAATCACTTTAGATCATCAGTGATCTAGACAGCTCTCTTAATTTTCAGTTGCAGAGACTAGACTGTGTTGGTAGAGGAAAATTTCTACCCAGAACTCCCCATACCAATAAAATCACAAGTTCTATTTTTAATAAAAGAAAGAAAAAATAGATTTCAGCAAAATAGTTGACAAAGTTTCTCTTGCTATACTCATGAATAAGATGGAGAGATAGGGATCACCTGGAATTCAGTGAGATGGAGGTGGTGGAAAGACTGAACCCAAGGAATAATATAATACAATTCAACCCAACATGTACCTGAAGACATCAGCAAGGGTTAATGTGAATTTGGAGGTTCCACTAATGAGTAGTCACTAATGTGGATCAGGGATCTGTCCTTAACTCTAAACTAGCTTTCATTTTTATTAATACCTTAGATAAAGACATAGATGCATGCTTGTCAACTTTGCAGATACCATGGAGTTTGTAGAAGTAGCTAGCACTTCAGATGACAGTCTACTGCCAAAAAAATCTTGACAGATAAAGCAATAAACCAAATAAATTAAAATGAAATTTAATAGACATAAATATAAAGCTATACATATATATATATATATATATGTATATATATATATATATATATATATATATGATTTTTAAAGTCAGTTTCATAAATACAGGAATTGGAAAAGGAAGGCTAAACCACAGTTGCCATGGAAACAATCTTGGGTTTTTAAAGATGTAAGTACAAGTTCAGTAGGAGTCAACAGTGTGGTATGGCTACTAAAAAAATATGTTGGAATCCCAGACTATATTAAGAGAGGAAGAATATCCAGAACAAGGGAAGCAATATAATGGTTCACTCAAATTCTGTCCTGTCAGGCTATACAGAGAGTAGGACTATGTTCAGTTGGGGTATCACAATTTAGGAAAGATATAGGTAAACTGGAGTATATCCAGAAGGTGACCAGAAAAATAGTAAGAAGATTTTTTTTGCAAGGCAAATGGGGTTAAGTGGCTTGCCCAAGGCCACACAGCTAAGTAATTATTAAGTGTCTGAGACCAGATTTGAACCCAGGTACTCCTGACTCCGGGGCCGGTGCTTTAGCCACTGCACCACCTAGCCACCCCATAGTAAGAAGATTAAAGAATATGCCATGTAATTACAATACTAATAATAGTTAAAATTTACATCACACTTTTTCAAAGCACTCAATTGATATCATTTCATCTGATCTTCACAATAATCTAATGAGCCCAGTAACCCTATTATCCCCCTTTTTAACAGATGAAACAACTGAGGCTTGGTTGAAAAAAATAGAGATGTTCAGTTTGGAAAGAAGATTCTCGGAGAACAAGATAGTTGTCTTTAAGTGTTTTGCCACACAAATTGAATTAGCATTGTTCTGCTTGAACCCAGAGGGCAAAATAATGATCAGTGAATGATAATGAAGGCATGGTTAATTTAGGTTTGATATTAAGACAAATGCCTCACTGACTTGATCTATCTATCCAAAAATGTAATGGTCTGCTTTAAGGGCCAGTGAGATTCCTCACCTTGGATGTTTTCACCAGAAGTTGGTTGTATTAGGAAGGATTCTTATTCAGGTACTGATTAGACTAGTTGACAGTCAAATTCAGATTCTTCCAGTTAGCATCTTCCACCTTGGATTCAAGGAGTGCTCAAAGGAAGTCTTCCCTGCATACCCCCAGTGTTAATCTTGATTGAGGGTCATCTGTTCTCCTAGAAACAATAAAAAATTCCAAAGCCAATTGAAAAGTTCCTGAGTCAGCCAATCTTTATCCCCAAAGTCATATATTTCCCCATATATAAGACGTACCCTTTTCTGAAAAATTTGGGGGCTAAAAATTTGGAGCATCTTATACAGTGGCTATAGATGTTTTTACTTGCATTTTCCACTTTTTCATGCTTATTGTCTTTGTGCTTATTGTTTTGTATTTGTTACCAGTATATTAGGTTATGTTGTGCCTCAGAAATGGCTCAGAAAAGATTTTCATACAGTGCTGAATCCAAGTTCAAAGTGATCCAGTTTGCAAAAGTGAATGGAAATCGAGCTACTGAACGTTAAGTTTGGTCCTCTTCCAACTGACAACAATGTGAAACTGGCTATGGGAAAAAGAAAACCTATTGAAAACACCATGGCAGAAGAAGGAGAGGCAAGTCAGCCAAATGGCCTGATTTAGAGAGGGAATTGAAATGATGGATTGAAGAGCAAAGGGCAATTGCAATTCCTGTGTCCACAAAGATGGTGAATGAAACATGAGGCAAGAATTGAAGATGAAAAAAAAGTTATTAATTTCAAAGGAGGATGCAATTGGTGCTTCAGGTTCATGAACAGAATAGACTAAGCATGCATACATGCACCAAACTTGCCCAGGGAGTGCTTGTGGTCAACCACAGACCAGAGCACACATAGGATAGTTGTCAGAACCTTTCTAAGACCAGGTTTCACAGGTGAGGATGAGTTAATGGATGGGAGTTTTGACAGTGATGCGGAGCTGTATAAATTTTATGATGAATAAAACTTGAGTTCAATAACTTTATGTAATATATATTTTTTCAAGTTTCCAGCCCCCAAACTAAGGTGTGTCTTATTCATAAGGAAATATGGTAGTTATCTGTGGTAATCCCACATGCTTCTGTACAAGCAGGGAGATCAATGGTCAACCAGAATGAGGCATCAAGGAGGAGCTTCCATTTCAGAAGTTAGAAGAAGTAGTAACCACACTGACATGAGTGCTGACCTATAAAAGTATTGAAATAAATGCATGATGTCATGAACAGAGAACTAAGCCTGAAGGCAAGAAGAATTGGGTTCAGGTCTACCCTCTGACAACTAGCTATAGAACCCTACACAAGGTAATCAGTATTAAGTCAACATTTTAGATAACTCCACAAGAATTTAAGATGAAGCAGAAGGCATCAACCTGAAGTGGGGGTGGGGGAGGGGGCAGCTAGGTGGTGCAGTGAATAGAGCACTCTGAGTTCAAATCTGAACAATTAATAATAATAATAAAATCAAATAATATAATCAAATCAGACACTTAATAATTACCTAGCTGTGTGACCTTGGGCAAGTCAGGTAACCCCATTTCCTTGCAAAAACCAAAAACAAAATAAAACAACCAACTGCAATAAGAGAGAGAGAGAGAATTCTTATCTGGGAGTAACCTAGAGAGAAATGATCATCAATAATTAGTGAGTGATTTGGGGAAATTCAGAGCTTCTTTTTTTCTTTTATTCTCATTTCAAGACCTCAGCCTCTATAGGTTGAGCTAATCTTATTCTCTCTCTATCCAGACCCCCACCTAGATAGGGAAGCTATTGTGCTCTACTCAGTTTTGGATGGGATAAATTCTTTGACTAGATTGCCCAAGGCTGGGAGTAACTTAGAAGTAAATGACATAATCAAAGTTCATTTGAACAGGTTCCGTCCCTCACTGTACTATTCATTTTCTCATTTATTGTTAATTTTTATTTATTTTTTATTTTTTTATTTAAGGCAATGGGTTAAGTAACTTGCCCAAGGTCACATAGCCAGGCAATTATTAAGTGACTGAGGCTGGATTTGAATTCAAGTACTCCTGACTCCAGGGCCAGTGCTCTGAGCCATCTAGCTGCCCTCTCATTCATTATTAACCAATCAGAGTTGATTGCCACCCTATGGCCAATGGACATATAAGCGGCCATGATTGTCTTTGGTCTGAGAGAGAGAGAGAGAGACTAAATGATTAGCCTTATATTAAAATTCTAGACTTATTTATAAAATGATTAAATTATCCAGAAATTATATCTCTGGAATCTTTTTAAATGACTCACCCTAGAGAAAAGAAATCCCAGGTCTTGTCCCCAACACTATCTTATTTCCCCTACCAGACCATGAGTTATATGAAAACAAGGGCTAAATCTTATTCATCTCATTTATCACAGTTCAAGAAATATTTGTAAAATTTAATGAACTTATGAACATTTCATATATATATATATATATATACACACACACACACACAAAATTCAATGAACTTTCCTCCCCCTCTAATCTGAGAATATTTTAGTAGTGGAAAGAAGAAAACAAAAATGGAAAAGCTACTATTAAGGATCCTTAAAAAAATACTATTTCTAGACTCTGAAAGAAATAAGGACAAGAAGGGAGGAATAGGCAATAGGCATTTATAAAATGCCTACTGTTTGCAAGACAGTTACAAATATTATCTCATTTAATCCTCCCTATAATACTGTGAGGCAAGTGCTGTTATTACTCCAGTTGTGCAGTTGAGGAAACTAAAGCAAAGTAATTTCCCCAGAGTCACACAGTTAGTGTCAGAGGCTAGATTTGAACTTGTCTTCCTGAATTTTCTCTTTGAATCCCCACAACTTAACCCAGGGCTGAGCACAAGTAGATGATTTAAAATATGTTTTTTGGACCCAATTCATAGATCCTTTTGGTAAAGGTCAGAGTTACATTCTTTGGTACCAAACAATGTAAAATAATAATATTATTATTAATAATAACTCATTGATGGAAAGCCTTGTAATTTCTTTCCAACAGTCCTATTAAGAAAAGTATCATGAGGATGATTATAATGTATAGATGAGGAGATTGAGACCTAGAGAAGCCACATAGTTTACCCAAGGTCACATCACTACAGACAGAATCTGATCTCAGATTTAGGTCTCTTGACTCCAAATGGTTTTATCATGAATGTACTCATAGATGTATCTTTCTCTTTAAATAGAATATGTGTTTCATCATTTCTAGGGCAACACTGTCAATAATAGAGAGTTAGCATGAAAGGAGCATTGATTTTGCAATCAGGAGTACTCTACTTGAGTCCCATATCCACTACTTTCCTCTCTGTTACCTTACCCAAATCACCTCTTGTCTCAGTTACCTTCATTCTAAAGTGAAAGCATTGAACTGAATAAAATCCAAGGTTCTTATCAGCTGAGGTCCTTTGACCCCTGTTAGCACACACCAACATGGTCTAGAGTGGTGTCCAGAAACAGCATACTAGTTAATATAAATGGAGGGAGGTAATTCTCCATGTGTACGGGACCTATTCATATTTTTCCAGTGAGATTGAAAAAAGTGGTTCCAAGAAATACCCCCTAAAACTACTGACTGGAACTTTTTTCAATGTCCTTATTCTATTTCTCATTTTAATACATTCTCCCAATACCATATAAAACATATGTACTGGGGTGGCTAGGTGGCACAGTGGATAGAGCACCAGCCCTGGAGTCAGGAGTACCTGGGTTCAAATTCGGCCTGACATTTAATAATTACCTAGCTGTGTGGCCTTGGGCAAGCCACTTAATCCCATTTGCCTTGCAAAAAAAACTAAAAAAAACCCCCAAAAAACATATGTATTATTCCTTTATGAAAAACAAAAAATATCCAAGATACAATGAGATTAAACAATAGTCTCACAATAGGTCATGGATACAGCTGGGCATGAAATTTGAAATTCAGCTTTTTTAACTTCTATTCCTCTTCATGATTGACCAACTTGGGTAGACCCTACATAATCAAAATTGTTATTCTGACTGCTGAGTCACCATCTTGCCAGGAATATCATGGACTAGAATTTTTTTAAATTTCAATATAAGATAGGGACAGCTAGGTGGTGCAGTGGATAAAGCACTGGCCCTGGAGTCAGGAGTACCTGGGTTCAAATCCTGTCTCAGACACTTAATAATTACCTAGCTGTGTGGCCTTGGGCAAGCCACTTAACCCCATTTGCCTTGCAAAAACCTAAAAAAAAAAATTTAAGATTAAAATTTAAAGATAAAATTTAAGATAAAAATCAAGACCTTTCCTGGGAGCTCAAAAAATAAAAATAAAATTTTGCCCTTGTGATTTTTATGCTAGTCTAAGTTTTACAGTAGGATTACCTGTACTTTGAGTACATTGTAGAACCATAGAATGTTTGTTGGGCTGATAGAAACTCTGGAACATAGTATGTAGACTTTCAAAACTTAAAGGGATTTTAGAATTTAAAACACAGAATGTTGGATTGGGGAGTAACTCATGAGATCATATTGTCTGTAACCCTCATTTGTCTGAGGAAATATAAAATAAGACCCAGAGAGAGAGAGAGAGGTAAAGTGGTTTATCTAAGTCTCTTGCCTCCAAATGCCTTTGCTCCAAATAAATGTCCTCATAGATGTATTTTTCTCTTTAAATAGAATGTGTGGTTCATTATTTTCTAGGGCAACTGTCAATAAGAGAGAGACAGCATGGGATAATGGAAGAAACAATGAGTTTGGAATCAGCAGTACTCAACTTGAGTCCCATATTCACCACTTAACCTCTGTGTGACCTTAGACACTAGATTCTGTCTCCTTTTCCAAAGCTCTTTCCCTGCTTTATACCCTCCCAAACACCCTGGACAAGATTGTCTTTGTGTTTTTACTTAGAGGGTGTTCATATCAATTATTTTTATTTGAGCTTCTATTTGTGTTTGTAATGTTCCCCTTCCCCATATTACCCTTTTGAACCTATTATTTTATTTCAAATGTTATCTCTTGTGTGAATTCATCTGAATTCTCTTCCCTCTTCCCAATAGTCTCCTAATTTATGCATACATGGTAGGTATACATGTATACAAGATAATGATGAGATATTTTTCCTTTTCCTCCAACACAAATGAGCCAGCTTCCAGTCAGCATTCTCCCCCATCCATTATGGCATGTGTGCAGAATTTAGGACCATTAGATGCCTACCCAGAAGAGGTAGAAAGGAGTATTGTAAGTCAAGAAGGAATTGCATCAGCAGACGTAGGGTTGAGGGTCAACTCTGAGTGAGCAAAGGCTTTTTCAGATCATATTAGAGGGCAGAAGCAAAGCATTCTGAGTGCTGAGATGAAAGAGATTCAGAGGGTGCCAGTGATCTGAGTGGAGACAGTGTGATCCCATCAACTGCTAAATTGCAGCTGAAAAGGCCATGAGGTTGACAGCTCAATTTCTCTTTCCTCAGACTGAAGTCTAATTATAGGGTGGACGCCTTTGCTAATGAGCAAAACTGGACAGAGTGTAAAACCAAGGTGAATCTAAAGGGCATGGGGATAGGACCAGCCTTCTATTTTGGAGGACTACAGGCCAATGCTGGGTGCTGACTCTACTGGCATTCCTCCTTCCATCCCCTTGCTGCAGATTTTTCTTATAAGAAAAGAGCCAAGGAAACTCTCTCCTGTAGATTTCACCTTTGAAACATTTCTCTAGTTGGTCATTTTCTCTCCATTCTCATGGTCCCCACAATATTCCAGGCCATTATCACCAATCAAGATTATTGCTATAAAATTTTAAATGACACTTCGACCTCCACTCTCCCCTATCCTTTCAAATGCATTAATGCCAAGTGAAACACTTTGATGCATAGTTCTGATGCCATCATTCCTCTTCTCAAAAATCTTCGGTGATTCCCTACTACCTCCTGAAAAAAGTTCAGATTTCTTTGGCCCATATTTAAAGGTCACCATACTCTTTCTACACCACCATTCCAGCTTTATCTCATTCTACTCCCTTTTGGAATTCTAAACACCTCCAATTATGTCTAGGCAAACTATTTTGCCAATCAATCAATTACTATGCATTTATTATGTTTTTACTTTGAATAAGTAAGTTCATACAGAGAGAAATTGGCAGATATAGGAATCAATTTGATTACTGATTCCAAACATAATACTCCTCCCATTATACCAAAGCAAAAGAAGCTTATATTCAAATGGGGGGGGGGGGGGCTTATACAAAACATATGAAAATCAAATGTAAGAAAAACTTTTTCTCTCTAAAAATTGTGAGGCCCAGAAAAAGCCTTTAACAGTAAGTGGTATTGAGCAGCCTAGAAACTAGATATTGCAGGAGGTAGAGGTGGGGGGTGAGCTAATACAAAGACACACAGAGAACCTGGAGCACTGTGTGTGAGAAAGAGCCAACAGGTCAACTCAGCTGACATCAGGAAGATGGAAGGAAGTAATGAGGCACTAGACTGGAGAGGTAAAAAGAGGATAAGCTGTGAAGAGTTTAAAATGCAAAAGGAATTCTCTTTCTTTATCAAATAAACCTTGTGCTCTTCTGATTAAGACTTTACTCATGTTGTCATCTATACCTGGAGTAAACTCTTTGTCTTGATGTATTGATTTTCTATCCATCTTTTAAAATCTAGCTCAAAAGCTATCTCCTCCATTGATCCCTATCAGCATTAACTTTCCCGCTTAGGCATCACTTTGACCGTCTATACCTCTTTACTGAATTATTATATAACATTGTATATTATAATTATGGAAGTCACATCTTTCCATATATTCCTTAAATGAAGACTCATATTTTTAACAATAACATTTTTCTGGTGACATTGTATGGCTATAAGTTATGGATTAATACAGTTCTAAAGAATTAAGGTAGGGGCAGCTAGGTGGCACAGTAGATAGAGCACTGGTCTTGGAGTCAGGAGTTCCTGAGTTCAAATCCGGTCTCCAACACTTAATAATTACCTAGCTGTGTGGCCTTAGGCAAGCCACTTAACCCCACTGCCTTACAAAAAAAAAGTAAAAGAAAAAAAGAATTAAGGTTACTAGTTACTTGAAAAGGTTCAGGATGGGCTACAGAAGGCTGCAACATGCTATAACTAAGGAATTATGCAAGGCAAGTGGAGGGGATATATAGTTTTGTATTTAATTGGGTTTATATTTTGTAGTTATTTTTATTTGTCATCTCCTCCTTCCCTCTTTGAGGGTAGTTACTGTTTTGATTTTTCTTTGTATCCCTAAAACCCACATGGTGCTGATATGTAGCAGGTGCTTAATAAATGTGTGTTGAATAAATGAAAGAACCAGAAGGAAAAAAATGAGTTAGTCACAGGATGAGATTGAAGTGATACTGTAGGCAAGTCCATTTTCCACTGTATCCCTACAAAGTCTGGGGGGGGGAAGAATTCCCAGTGTTTTGGAAGTTAGAGACATCATGGATGCTTATGAACCCTACACTGAAGTTCTAGGGGCTGCCTCATTTGCCAGGGAATTTTGCCTTCTTCCAATAGAACAGGATTGCCTTGATTCTGCCCTTTTGTAATCATCCCCTTCCCTCCCCTCCACACCCTCTTTCCTAGATCCTCAGTCATTTCCTGGTATAGCAATGACTTTTATCCTAGTGGAGGTGAGTTCACATCAGAAAACTAAAAAAAAAAAGTCCAATAAAGTCATCTGAAAGAATAAAAACTGTATAGTAGGTTGCCTTTTGCCCACCTTCTGCATTCTTAATTCTCAAGGCATTCTCCTTTGAGTATATGTACGAGGAGTTAAGATGAATTGAGGTCATGAGTCAAGCATTAGTCTTTCCATTTTCGTTATTGTTCACTCTATACTGGAACATGCTTAGAGTTCTGCTACCACACACTGGCCAATACATACACCAAGGTGGCCACGTGGCACACTCAACCAATCACTAAATATATTATTAAGTGCCTACTTTGCCCTAAGCACAGTCTTGGGTGTTGGAAGAAATACAAAGTTAAATAAAACATGATTCTACTCCTTAATGAAGTTACAGTCTCAGAAACAGATAAAATACAAATACAAAGTTAGCTGTCATACACTTATTAACATATTAGAGAGAAGTAAAATAATGTATTATGTAAGATACCAGGGAGAAAAACATTGCTAGCCAAAGGTATGAGAGATTTCCTGGAGGAGATGATAAGTTTTAAAAAAAAATGAGTAGGAGTTCATTAGATGAAGATGAAGTGGGAGGACATTCCAGGTATTGGTATCTAATAAATCAAATACATGGAGGAAGCATTAGAGTACAAGAGCAAGAAATGGAAGGAACATCTCTTAGAATGATGCCACTTGCATCTTTTTCTCCTTATCCCCTCAGTGTCTCAATCTCCTCAAAAAATAAGGTTGGAGAGAGCCATGAATGTTCTCTCCCAATGACATATTTTATCTTGCCTTTTTATCCCTTTCCAGCTGTCTAATTGTTTATCAAGCAAGGCATTTATAGGGTGTTCAGGAATAGAACCTCTGGTGTGAGGGCCTTTTCTAGGCTGCTCATCCACCTTTAGTGTCTATCAGTCACCCAACTCTCACCTGTGGCTCCAAGAAGCTGTGGTATGTACAGTGGCTACATTGTGGTAAAACCCTCTCACCAGATGGAAGGTAACCAAGAGATTTCAAACCTGTCAGTGTCTTAGAGGGGTGTCTAGGTCAAGCATGTGAAGATTTCCCCCATCAAATGAGTAGATAAGAATAATTTGTTCCAATGGCCATGAAGGTGACTGAAGCAGGCCTTGTAGAGCAATTAGAGCTTGGTCAGACGTCTAAGACCCCAAGGTCATCCACTGCTTCATTCTAGGCTATCATCAGGATTTTTGACCTGCCACTAGATTTTGGTGACTATGGAAGAGATGTGAGGTTAATGACTTTGTGCAACTTTGCTTCTCTTTATTCCAATTCACATGCAAATCAAGTCATCGCTCCAAGATCCATTGGTCCTCTTCAAAAAAAAAAAGCACAAAGGGGCAGCTAGGTGGTGTAGTGGATAAAGTACCAGCCTTGGAGTCAGGAGTAAATGAGTTCAAATCTGACCTCAGACACTTAATAATTGCCTAGCTATGTGACCCTGAGCAAGTCACTTAACCCCAGTGCCTTAAATAAAAAAGTTTTTTTTTTAAAAAACACAAACAACTATTAAGCAAGCAATCAACAGACATTTAGTCAGTATTAACTTTGTTCAGAATATAAATATAAAACAAAAGACAGACGGCCCATTCTGTTCTAAATTAGTTTGCATTTTAATGGATAATAACACATAAATGGGGAGCTAAAAAGATGGGGGGAAAGGAGGTGTGATCAAAATGTGTGAGTGTTGGAGGTGGGGGGATGCCTTCTAAATCCAGGCTATCAACTATCGGTTAGTTTGGGCCCTTCCTCAAAAAAATCCTAGGAAAAACTCACCAATGGGGTCCCATTGGAAAAATGATGGGTGGCTGTCTTGCTCCTCTCCTCAAATTGGAGGACCTAGTGTGAGCCTACAATAAGCTTACGTTCCAACAGAGTATGAAGCTATAGCTAAATTTATCAGTAACCTCTCCCTGCCCATGGTGGGAAATCTCAGCCACCAGCTGAGACCCATTTCTCAGAATTGTTGATGCATAACAGCCTTTCTTAGGGGAAAACTACCTGCAGTAGTCTATATATTCGGCCATCCAGTCCCTTTCCAGATTCATATTCCAACAACACTGCTTTCTTTTCCACTCCTGTCATCCCTCATATTTGGCACAGGGAAGGATCCATTAAGATAGCTAATGAACAATGGATCTAGAAAGATCTGGTAGGTTATCTAATCTAAGTCTTTTATTTTAATAGATGAACAAACTGAGGGTCAGATGTGATCTAGGTCTCACAGGTAGTAAATGGCAGAGGTGTTTTTGACATTTTTGGGAAGAGAGAGAAGGCAATTGGGGTTAAGGAACTTTCCCAGGGTCACACAGCTAATAAGTGTGAGGTCACATTTGAGCGCAGGTTCTCCTGTTTCAAGGACCAATATTCTATCCTTTGAATCCCCTAGCTACCTTTGTGTCCTTGACTCTTAAATTGGTTTTCTTGCCCCTGTACCCTATAAAATGATAAATATAAGATATACCCCCTTTAGATAAGACCCAGAACCAGCTTTTGTGGGACATGTGCCAAGGTGGGGACACAATTCAGTCTAATTTCTCCAAAGTCCAATTTCATCTCTTCATCTCTTAGTTACAGCTATAAATATTTATAATCATTCATTTCCAAGACTGCTTTCTCTTCCATTGTAGTAGCAACCCTCTTTTCTCCAGACCAGGCTACCCTCATTCCAGACAGATAATCAATAATCCCTGGGTTATTTCCACATTTCCTACTAAACAAGAGCTGGGAAAGAAACAGGAGAACAAATTTATGGAAAGCAAATCCCTTAGTTTCCCTTAAGCCTCAAGGTGTGTTATCAAACTTTATTTAATATTGTCAGATTTAGAGCCAGAAAGGACTTTAGAGATGATCACCTAATCCTCAAATGAGGCAATTGAGACCCAGAGAGATTAAACAGTCTTCCCAAATTCACATAGATGGTAGAACCAAAATGTGAGCTCAGATTTCCTGATTCCAAATGCAGTGTATAGGTCTGCCTCACTACCCATCCCACACTGACTCTCAGTCAGGTGAACCACTCCCACTTCAGGAACCCAAGCAGTTTAACCCTTTGACCATCAAAACATTAGAAAATGCTTTGAAGTATTACACAGACATGATCTCATCATCTAAGCCTCATATTACACCTGTGAGGCACATACAACCATTATCATTATTCCCATGTGAAAACTGAGGGCCAGAGAGGCCAAGCAATTTTTTTCCAAAGCCATCCAACAAGTAAATGTTAGAGATGAGTTTCGAACCCATGTCTTCTCAACTCTAAGTCCATCATTCTGCTTCCGTGTGCCAGGTACCTTCGATCCATCTCTCGATTTTTTTTATCAACAACATTCAGAACTTCAATTTCAGCATTTCTCCTCATTTCTTTTGTCAAGAGAGCTCTCCACCTTTTTTTCCCCTTCTGCCTGAGATGGGGCCCAAGTCCTGAATGAAAGACATTTTAATGAAGGCATGACAATGGCTCCACCTGTGAAGAAAGGCAGCCCAGCAAAGATATGAATAACCTCATTAAGCTCCTGCCTTGTGCTAAGGGAGGCACATAAAGAGCCACCCACGTCACAGGCCAGCTTCCTACAAAGCCATCTCGAGGCAGTATAAATCATGCATGGCCACATCATCTGTTTTAGATTCATCAAGCAGTAAACACTCATTATGCCGCATATTCCACAACCTCTGAGATGCTCACGTCCTGGCTAGTTAGCAGCAGCCCGGCTGCACCCAGAGAAGCTTCTTTTTCACAGCTCAGCTTCTGCTCTCACATGCTGTGTGGGTGGGATGTTTGATGAGGTAGGCTGCGGGCAACCTTCTTACTCACTCACCATGGAAGATGCTCTTTCTTCAGTGGAAGGAGCCTGGATCCAAGGAAGGAACAAAGATGAGAGGTCTTGCAACAAAGTCCTGCCTCCCAGAGATTTGCAAACATCCCCATTATCCACCTGTGAGGCCTGGGGCAAGTCCCTGCACCTCCTTAGGCCTCAGCTTCCTCCTCAGTAAAATGAAGCCATTCTACTTAGCTATTGAGGTCTCTTCCAAATCTAGATGTATTCTGTTTTTGTGTCAGATTCTTTGTGACCCCAGTTGAGGTGGTTTTTTTTTTTTTTGCAAAAATACTGGCCATTTTCTTTGCAAGTTCATTTTACAAATAAATAAACTGAGGCAAACAGAATTAAGTGACTTTCCCAGGAGAACACAGCTAGTAAATATCTGAGAACAAATTTGAACCCAGGTCTTTCTGATTCCAGGCTTGGAATTTCATCCACTGGGCCACACAGCTGCCCTCAGGATGTATTATTCTATGATTTACAGGATTTTGAGTTCAATTTTTTATTTTTAGCATTTAACTCATCAAATCCCCTCATTTTTCAGAAGAGGAAAGAGAACTCCAAAGAATGGAAATAATTTGGCCAAGGATGCACAGTTAATAAACAACATTTAATAATATAGGCACATCCCTATTTTGCTCCCACAAAGACACACGTATAATTTTTGCTTATAACCCCAATATTAAAAACTAAAGCTTTGGGGCTAAGTTTGAATTCACTACAGGTATTTAGACAGAGATTAGCTGACCATTTATTAGGGATTTTATGGAGGGCATTGGCCCTCAAATATGGATTGAACTAGGTGACCTCCAAGCTTCCTTCCAGCTCTGAGATCCTATAATTATTCTGTAAGACGTTATGTCTAAAACAGCCAACTTGTCAAAGCTGAGAATTATAATCACTGACTTCATATAGTGATTTAAGTTTAGTAACATATTTTACATTATCTCATTTGTTCTCATTTGATCTTCTTCTCTCCCTCCCTAAATTTCAACCTTTACTTATCCCCTGGATCCTATCCTCCTGTATGCAAATATGCCCAGGTCTCCTTCATCCTTAAAGAATTTTCATTTCCCCCATCGTTCCCTCAAGCTATATCTTATAACTCTCCTCCTTTCTAAAGCTAAACTCCAAATCTGTTGTCTTCAGTTTCTCATCCTCCACTCCTTGTTCCACTATAATTTGACTTCTGTCCCCCAAATGGACTAAAAATTCTCTTCTCTTTGGAGCTTCTCTCACCATTGATCCCCGTATTTCTTAATCCAATGGCCTTTTCTGTTTCTGCTGACTAGCACATAGCAAGACGATCTCTGGCACATAGTAGGTGTTCAATAAATGATTGTTAAATTATGGTAGCTGTCCAGAAAGTACTTAGAGATTTAAGATTGGAGTTTGGGAGATAGATGAGGGCTAACTAGGTAGAGTTATGAATCATTTGTATAGAGTTGCTAATTGAATCCATGGAAGATAATAAGATATATGAGAGAGAACTAAGAAAGAAGAGAAGTCCCATGATAAAATCCAGATATTCATCCATACATACAATGTAGATCATGGATGATAATCCTGAAAAGTAGACTATGAAGGAATGGTCAGTGAAGGATAAAGAGCTATAAAAGAGAAATGCCATAAAAACTGAGAGTGGAAAGAGCATTTATTCAGGAAAGGGTGGTTCATCGTGCTGACCAACAGATATAAGAAGAGATGGATGGAGACATGTGAAAGGGCTAAATCTCACTGGGGCAGATAGGTGGCTCAGTGGATAACATGCTAGACCTGGAATCAGGGGGACTTGAGTTCAAATTCAACTTCACACTTACTACTAGCTGTGTGACCCTGGGCAAGTTATTTAACCCTGATTGGCTCAAAGAAAAAAAAACATATTTCTTCCTTTTCCCCTACTCAGCATCTTATATCTGCTTATATCTGCCTTCTCCCTACTTAGAATCATAGCATTAAATCTACAATGAACCACAGGGACCCTTTCATTTTAAATTTGAAGAAGCAGACATATGAAGTGACTTGTCGAAAGTCAAATAGCATCACAGGAAGGATTTCAACATGGGTCTTCTGGTTCCAGAACTTGAACACATCCTACCATTTTGAGTCCTTTGTTGCCTTTCATCTAGACTATTCCAATAACTCCTTGTATCCATTCTTTTCCCTCTCCGATTGTCTTCCATATAGCTATCAAATTAATATTCCTAAAGTGTGTCTGAGGATATCATTCCTCTGCTTGAGAAGCTTCTGTCATATAAGATGAAATATGAACTCCTGAATGGTATTAAAGCCCTTCGAAGTCTGTTTCTAGTTCATCTTTCCATACTGACTTCACCTTATTCCCCTTCACACACTCTATTCTTTCCAGGGGTAGGAAACTTTTTTTCTGTCAAGGGACATTTGGATATTCATAACATCATTCATGGACTACATTTGGTCAAACATTTAAGTAATTCCCCCTAAAAAAGCTGCTAGATTTATTTAATTTTGAGTCCCCCCCAGGCAATCTGTGGTTGCCTTGGCATTGCCACACCAATATGCAGGGAGTTTTCCTGTCCTTGCCTAGTAAAATAGATCTACCTATCTACCTACCTTTTAAACTGAAGACTTTCCTCTGCCTCCATGCCTTTATATAGGATATCCTCCACTCTTAATGCTCTCCCTCCTCATCTTCACCATCTGGAGTGCCTATGGCCCCTCAAAGCCCAGTTCAAGGCCAACTTCTAAAAGAGGCCTTTCCTAATCATCTTACTTTCTAGCAAAATTTATACCTTATATTTATCTTGAATTCTGTAATACTTATTTGTAAAAGTAGAACATACCTTTAGAAGAATAGGGGCTTCTTGAGGATAGAAAGTATTTCATTTTTATATTTGTATTCTTGACATCTAGAGCAGCACCTGAAATATAATACTCTAAAATGCTAATCAATTGATTGCTAATAACCTTATGAAGTAGGTACTACTAATATTTTCATTCCATTTTACAGATGAGAAAACAGTCTTGGAGAGATTAAATGTACTGACAATGATTACTTAGTTAATAAGCCTCAAAAGGGTGATTTGAGCTAAGGCCTTTCTGACTCTAAACCTAGAATTTCTTCCATTGGTCTGCTGTCAAAGTACTTCATGCAAGTATTACAGTGATGGAGGCCATGAAAACACATCTAAATGAGTTATTTGAAGTCAAGGCAGATATCGACCCTCATCCCAATATGTCTTATGTCAGAGTTATACTCACTGATGACACTTTACAAACTCTGAAGCATGGATGATCTATGATCTCATTCATGGGGTCACTTCCTCCACCACCCCTTTTTCTTCCTTTGTAATCCTCTTACATATATTTCAGAAAATCCTTTATAAAGACTTCGCCCAACATGCTAAAGGTCTTCCTCTGATTATTTTTTTTAATATTTCACTGCTACTAAGGCAGTATTGGGGTTAGAGCAAGAATGAAGGCTAATAGACCTTTCAGGTAAGAAGCCTTTAACTATAGGAGAATCCATTGCTCTCACCTTCTAGAATGGTAACTGCAGAGCATCTTCCCAAGATAGCTGACCTTAGAAGTTTTATAGCTAGCAGCAGGAGATTCCCAGAGTATGCATCCCAGAGGGAGGAAATAGCTACAGGGTCAGGTCAATGCAATGAGCTCAGGAAGTCTTCTGTTTTTCATTTGCTGGAGTCAGGCCACAGGTTGGATCGACATGTCTCCTCTTATCTTTCCATGTAGTCAGAGGCATTTGATGTTGCCTTGGTAACTTTACAGAGTCAACTTCCAATCGGGTTTTTCACCCCCTGCAGTGATAGCCAATTGACACATCTGTGGTGCCCACTGCAGGCAAAGAGCTGCATTCATTGCTATTCAAAGAGATAAGAATAGCTAGAGGAGAGAGATGCCCAAAGGGATACAAAAAAATGGAAGCAAAGCCCTTCTTTGAATGAAAAAAAGAAATGGTCCAGATCAAAGAAGGAATTCAGTTTAATCCAATACACAATTATTACATATCTACTATTTGCAAAAACTAAATTAAGTCTTGAAGATTTAATAAAGGAACCTGTAATTTTAATGGTATGAATATCCCTTCCACTGAGAAGTTGGATATAGATATAGTTTTGGGCCTAGAGCTAGACTAACCTTCCTGAGTTCAAATCCTGCCTTGATGTGATTCATTTAACCCTGTATGCCTCAGTTTCCTCATCTATCAAATGAGTTTGAGAAGAAAATGGCAAACCACTGAAGTATCTTTGCCAAGAAAGTCCCAAATAGAGAAGAGTTAGACATGACTAAAATTATTGAACAAATCCCTTCCAATATTGTCTTGGACAGGGATATGGAACCTTTTGTATGCCAAGGGTCATTTGGATATGACCACAGAAAATTCTCAACTTAAAAATTAATCTGCTATATTTGGTCAAACATTTAATTAATTCATCCCTAAGAAGCTCCTAGACTTATTGAATCTTGAGTCCCACCTGCAGTTACCTTGGCAGCACCAGACCAAATGCTTTGCCCATGGGTCACATGCTCCCCACCCAGTATAAGATGACTCATCTATACCTTTCCACTATGGGAAATTTGTGTTCATGTCTTCCCATAAATTCACTGCAGAGTATTTGCCCAATAAATTGGAGATTATCCTTGATTTCTCTTGACATTGCCAGTATACTTGTAGCATTCCTGGCCATATGATTACCCCATTTTTTTCATTTGTACATTTATTTGCTAACATCTTTTACTCTAATTGGTAATTCCTTTCATGATGTAATGCTGTCACTGTTTCATTGGCCTTTGGGTGGTCATTATTTTCAATTCTTTAGAGACATTTATATCCTATGCCTCTCAAACTTACAACCATACCAGAAGAATTGGACTATCAAGGCAAAAAAAAAATAGTCTTTGTCACTAAAATACTTATATCACCCTGGGGTTGGGCTGGGGGTGGGGGAGGAAATAACATGTATAAATATAAGAATAATATAAGAAAATTTGAAGAGGAGAAAACACTGGGAGGTAGGGAAGAAGGTTGAAAAATAAGGAAGACTTCATAAAATAGCCAATGCCATGAAAGAGATGGAATCTCAACTTCTTAAGGAATAAAATAATAAGATTTGAAGCTGGAAGAAATCTTAGCGATTACTAAGCCCCAAAATTTCTAGCCTTTTGAGTTATGACATATTTTAATATAAAAAAAATCTGGCCCTCCACATGAGAAGTATCTGGTTTTTCATGGCAGAAAGAATAGTCCTATATCTGAAATTACTAAGGAAGATTCCAAGATTCATCTCTCTCTTCAGATTAGAAGGGTCAACAGAAGTCATCTGGATCTGTGGAACAGCAGGACAAAATGGACAAGGAGCCTGAGATGGGAAATCATTCTGGATCATCCTTGTCTGGAGAAAGAAAGGTCAACAACTACTGAAATGTTCTATCCTGAATCCACTGGTGAAAGGTAAAGAAGACAATAGGGTAGAGTAGAAAAAGGTCATGAATTTGGAGTTAGGGGAGCTAGGATCAAATTCCATCTTCTGAAGTGCTCTGTATTATCTGTGGTAAGTTATCTCACTTTTCTGTAGCTCAGTTTCCTCATTTGCAAAATGAGGGGGTTGGACTAGATGGCTTCTCAGCTTCTTTTAGGATTTAGGTTTATTATTTTATTTGGGGTTTTTTTAGGCTTACTATTTCAAACAGGATGCATTGACTAAAAAATACATAATAATAATAATAATAATAATAATAATAATAATAATAATAATAATAATATGATAAGGAAAGAAGACATGCTAGATAGCAACCTGGTCTTGTAGTCAAGAATACCTGAGTTCAAATCCTGCCTCAATCTTTTAGTGGCTATGTGACCTATGCATGTGACATAACTTCTCAGTCCTCTGGGCAATTCTATAAAATTAGAATTTGGAGATTAGATGCCAACCTGCATTTGCAGAGGATATTTTCCTATCCAAGAATTCCCTAATAATGCAATTACAGATCTTTCACCTATTGACAAAAATGATGATGGATTAAATGATGCTTTCCAATGATTTTGTATTTTATTAATCATAAAATCATAGGATCATAGACTTAGATTTAGATAGAATGTTGGAGATCATTTAGTCTGATCCCCTTCATTTCATTATTCTTCAGTTATATGTGATTCCTTGTGATCCCATTTGAGGTTTTCTTGGCAAAATACTGAAGTGGTTTGCCTTTTTCTTCTCCAGGTCATTTTATAGATAAAGAAATTGAGGCAAACAGTGTTTAGTGACTTGTTCAGCTAATATGTGTTTTAAGACAGATTTGAACTCAGAAAGACTTCTCTTCCTGTCTCCAGGTCCAATACTCTAGCCATTAAACCACCTAGCTGCCCTTCATTTTACAGTTGAGGAACACAAGTTTCAGAATTTCTTCAAGGCTGTTCTAAGTACACCACAATAGCAGATCCTGGGGATTGGATTCAGCAAAAGGTCATCTTCAGATGCTGACATTTAGAACCTTTAAATAAGTCTCCTGTAGTTTCCAGGTTAAATGGAGAACAATGACCTTCTTGCTACTTTCTTCCTCCATTTTCCTTTCAAGTACCTTAGAACAAGAAATATACTTCTTAGATAATGACCCAGTCTAGATAAAAAACTGTTGGGGAGGGAGTTTAGTGTACTACAAACTTAATGAGTGTCCAAAACAGGTGGGATGTGACAGCTGAAAAAGCCAATGCCATTAGCTGCATTAAGAGAGACAGAATTTCCAAGAATAGGGAGGTGATTGTTTCCTTGTACTCTGTCCTCAGCAGACCTCATCTTGGGATCAGCCTTATATTCCACTCCAAGCACCATGGAAGGTGGATACTGATAAAAGGCAAAATGCTCAAAGGAGGGCAACCAGGATCATAAAGGGCTATGAGTCCATGTTATATGTGAATCACTTGACTTTTGTTGTCTGAGGAAGAGAAGACTTTGGGAAACAAGACAGCTATCATGACTTGACTTAAAACAACTTTTTTAGAGAGAAGGTTGAGGTCTTTAGGAAAAGAGAAGTAAGGTTTTCAGTTTTTTATTGCTAATAAGATTAAGCACAGTGATGTAGTAATAAGTGCTGAATTGGAATTTAGAAGACTTAGGTTTGAATCTTGACTTTGCTACCTTATGACTTTGGGCAGGATTCTTTTAAGTTTCTTCATCTGTGAAAGTACTTATAAGTTGATGTCCAATTAACAAAGGATCCAGGAAAATAGCATTTGATTTTGGGGATCATAATACTTCCAAAGAATGATTTATCATGACAATCCAGAAGAAATAGAATGAGAAAAGATATAGCAGTAGGAAAATAAGACACATCTATAGCAAGTAGTCTAGCTTGTCCAGACACAAAGGGAATCAGGGAGAGAGAAAACTGAAAAGATCTGCTGAATTGAAAGACTTTAGAGCTCAGATCATTTCAATGAACAAATCTTGACTCCATGACAAAATACACCTCCATCCTCTCAGTAGAAAAATATGGACTACAGTTAGGAAATGAGACAGATGCTGCCATATATTGAAAATGTTTCACTTTTTTTATGAAATTGTAATTTTTTATTAAAAGAGAAGTTTCTTATTATAGGAGAAGGTAAGGATTTGGGGGAATAACAGCAATGTAAAATAGAATATCAGTAAAATATTTTAAAAAGAAAAAGAGAAAAGTTAAGGATATTTTGTAGATAGCCCTGAATGATAGGATAAGAAATTTATCACTAGGTGACAGGGAAGTTTTTGAAGAAGGGAAATGACATGATTGGAGAATGTCCATTCAATGTCTTTCTTGCCATATTTCAAAGGACTTTCTAATTTGGGGTAGGGGATGAAAAGAGAATGGAAGGAAGACTATGGATCTTAGGTTTTAGAAATAGAAAAGGCCTTAGAGATCATATAATCCATCCTGTTCATTTTAAAAAATAAAAAAAAATCAAGGCCATAAAAATGACTTGCCCACAAGGATGTAGGTATTAAATATCAGAGCCAGGAGAGAGGTCATCCATTTTTCATTTTTTTTATATTCAGTATACACACAATACTTGGCATAGGATAGGGATTTAATAAAGCTTGTTGAATGAAAGAATAATTCAAAAAGGCCTCTTCCCACTGTGCTACTCAGACCAATAAAGCTTCCCTTCTACGCTCCCTCTCCACCACCCCCCCACACACACACACACACTTAGAGAAACCTTTCCTTGAAGCATGACTGGCTCAGGCTACTCCCCTGCAGCACTATTATAGGCCAGCCCAGCCCACATGTAGGGGCTGGTATCAAGTCTCGGAGGAAAGGTCAGCTGGAAATAGAAAGCCTCTCTTTGTAATTATCTGGCGCCGCCTGCTAGGCCTCAAAGCCCAGCATACTCACAGTTCTAGGCAGCCCATAGCAAAGGGCTCTGGGAGAAGCCTTTGCTTACTGAGACATAAAGCCAACCAGACCACAAGACATTCAACTGAAAATTCAGGGATGTCAGAGGCTCTGGGGTTAGTGGAGAGGATGGGCTTCTGGCACTATACTGCCAACCCTGGGGGGTTTCTTCTAGAATAAAGAATGTCCATAGCTGAAGAGATTCTTAGAACTCTTCAAGGGTAACCCTTTTCTTTGATAAAGAAGGTAAATAAGGCCTAGAGAGAAGTGAGTTGACCAAGGGCTCACAGTTAAGAAGGAATAAATAATCCAGTGTCATCTCATTGCATCATCATCATCATCATCATCATCATGATAAAGAGTTTCTTCTTTGGACACCGAAGGCATGTTCTTTTCAGAGGGGGAGACTCTAAACACAAGCAATCTCAGCCTTGAGAAGGGAGAGCCATGACTCAAAATAGAAGAACTGTTCAGGAAAGACCCAATAACATTCTAAATCAATGGTTACTTCTCCTTGTAGCATTCTCAGGGCTAACCCTGAAGGACTTGATTTCTATGTCTTTTAAACAGGAATGTGATGAATTCCTCAATACAGATCAACAAGTAGAACTCCAGTTTTTTACAAAGGATATTTACTGAGCAAGGACAAAAGTTACAAAACAATTTCCACAAACAAGGTCCCCAGAAAAAAAGGGAGTTCAAACTGTCAGCACAGGCTCTTGGGACTGAAAAGTACATCACAATTCCTGTCCCTGGGTTTTTTTTTCTTCCTTTTCCAGTCCCTACAAAATTTGCTTCAGGGCCTTCTATAGTTGGCCACAGACCAGTTCAACTGGACTGATTCCTTTCTGATTATATTATCTTGGTTGACAGGTCAATCTGCTTCTAGATGAGGCTAAGCTGCCATGCTAGATCTACAATGGACTCTGTGATACCACTAATTAGTTACAGTTACTAGTGAGGCCTCAAGGAAGGCTTTGATGATATCCTGATATATTGGGATAGCTTGGTACTCTTCTCTTAGAATGCTCATTTTCCTGAGATTAGGAGAAAATAGACACAAAAGAAATAGTAGCTCCATGTGTTCATGGACAAATGGTGGCCAGTAGGTGACGGTAGGGCAACCATGGTCCCTCTGTCACCTGAAGCTTATTGCAGTACTTGTTTCAATCCACCGCTAGTGAGTACTCTCTATCCTTGCTCTCCCAGAGCTCAGTCACCTACATTTCCTATCCAGAGTTCTCAGACTTTTTCTGTGTGGTTGGAATATCTACTTACTCAATTCACATCCCCATTCTGATGTGGCTCCTCCATTGTAATCAATAAGAAACTAATACCTAGTTCCATTTAACCAATTAATATTAATTAGCTTTTACTTTAAAGGGATCTTTGCTTCAAAGATTTAGAAAGAACAGAAGTTCAAATATTACACCCCTACTTCAATCCCATACTCTCTCCTATACTCCTAATCTCAGCCTCTGGAAACAGTGGACTCTAACTTAATTTAACATTGCTTCTATATAACCTTAGTTTCACTAAGTACTTTTTCCAAATATAGCATTACTTCTGGGTGAGCCCTTGCCTCAGCTGCATCCACACTCAGTCCCAAAGGTCACTTATCACTCCTGTGCTTCACTAGACATAGAGACTAGACTGGCTAGCTGCAAACCTCAGAATGGATTCCACCACTGGACATTCTGATCTTTTGAAACTTGCAGGGTAGTAGACCCTAAAGTCCTTCATCTAAAATGAAATAGCATCAAAATGAAGAACCAAAGCCTACATTCAGAAGCCATATGTAGGCCTTGAATAAAAGAGTCTCAAGCCTCTCTTTTAAATCATTCTCACTCTCTTTTCACCTTCAGGTAGGAACAAAAGCAAAATGAAGGAACAAGATCAACCAGTGCCTTTTGAAAGTGCCCTCAATTCAGTCCATTCAGGTTTACAAAATCAACCAATCTAAAAGGTTCTGATTTGCCATATGGTTAGTAGATCCAGTTATGTAATATATATAATCATGCTTCAAAACCCACATGGAAATTGCATCAGTCAAGCTCTCCACATTCTCCTCAGGACTAAACTCAATGACCAGTCATCTGTTATATTTGCCATCTACTCAACTTTATTATTGCTTAGGGTGAGAAATATAATGACACCTTGTTATACTTGTTATGTACAAAAGGAAGGAAAGAAGTAAAAGAGTCAAAGGAAATGCCATATTGATTCTGTTGTATACCATCTCACTTCCAAAATCCTTCTTCCTTCCTCCTTCTAACTCATTAAATAACTAGAAGACTCCTTGTCCTGACACACCATTCCTCCCCATGATTCACTGCCAGAAGCCTCCATACATTGAATTGGAGCAAACAGAGAATATAATCCACAAGGAAGTACAAATCTGAACATGTTCCAAGAAAAGGGTCCTCACTGGTCAGTCCTCCCATTGTCATATTTTTATTTATCTATCTGGAATATAAATTTCTGATTTACTTAGAATTTTTTTTACCTCTTACATAATGTCCCTTGTATAACTTGGGAAAAACCTTAGCTTTAAAAGACCCTTTATGCAGGGTCATCTCCATCCTGGTCCATATTTGATCACTGGACCCGGATGGCTGTGGAGGAGAAAGTGAGGCTGGTGACTTCCCATTGCACCCCTCTCACTTAAATCCAGTTCCCTTGCATGTCATGGTATCATCTCCCTGATGTCAGTCTTCTTTGAGAATAAAGGACCAGCAACAACAGCAACAATGTGTGTATGTACATTGTACACACACATATAAACACACATATATACATATGCATAGGCATATATACATATATGGCATATGTATATATATATATATATAGATAGATAGATATGTACACATAAAATTCTTAGACAGCCAGTAAAGATGAACAATGAGCCAGATCTAGAATTTAAAAGGAGAAAGACTGGTTTATATTTAGGAACTTAGAGCTTTCAGTTATTCTAGGTTGTCCTCCCTCCTTCCAAAATTTAACCCTAACCATAACCATCATTTTATTGTTAATATTTTATACCAAATATCTACAAATCATGGAATACCATGATCTCAGAAAAATCACACATGTGAATGACCCACATGGCAATAAGAAGAAGCATAGAGGGCGTGAGTTGGCTGCAGCACATAAACAACAATGACATTTTCAAGAAATGATATTTAAAAAAAAACAAAACCATAACAGCTACATGCATGAGACCAGAAAATGAGTTGAGCCACTGGTCACATCAGAAGGGTGAGAGAGAGCAGATGGACAGTCCTAGTGCTGCACTGATATACATGAAATATTAAAGGAATCAGGAAAAAAGTCTCTAGTGAATTGAAAAGCCTCTCTCTAGGAGGATTTATGGAAAGACATGGACAAGATTCATGGGAAAAGGTACAAAAGGTCTGGGGTCTTGCTTGACTAGTGGATGAAGCACTCATACCACAGACATCTTGAGTCCCCTGAAGTCTCTGGGTTGCTCAATGTTATGTCCAAATAACTTTTCTTTAAAAATATATTATGGAGAGGTGGCTAGGTGGTGCAGTGAATAGAGCACCAGCCCTGGAATCAGGAGTACCTGAGTTCAAATGCGGCCTCAGACACTTAGTGTGTCTGTGTGGCCTTGGGCAAGGCACTTAACCCCATTGCCTTGCAAAAAAACTAAAAAAAAAAAATTTATGGATAATAAAAATAAGAGTGCCCTTTGTTGGGTATTATCACCTTTTCCCTGAACTATTTTACCAGTTTCCTAATTGGTCTTCCTGTCTCAAAATTCTCTTCTTCAATCCATCTTCTGCAAGTGCCAAGGTGACTTTCCCAAAGCCTAAATATGACTGCAACACTCCTGCTCAATAAACTACAATGGCTCCCATTACTTTCAAGATAAAAAAAGACCAAAAAACTTCTGTTTGGAATTTCAGGTTCTTCACAACCTAGTCCTTTCCAGTCATCTCCCATTTTCCTCTCCTTCACATACTGTATGATCCAATGAATCTGATCAAATTGCTGCTCTTAGCACATGTAACACTGTTTCCCATCTTCATCACTTTGCTCTGGCTATTTACAATGCCTGGAATGCTCTCTTTTTTCTATTTTGACTATTGACAGTCTTTCTTTCAAGTGTCAGCTCAAACTATGCCCTTTCTCTATAGGATCCCCTAGGCCTCCTGTCTCAAGGGTTACCTTCCTTATAGTTTGTATCTATCTTGTAGTAACTAGTTATTTACATATAGTCACCTTCTATTTGTAGGCAGTTTCCTTAAAGGCAAGTACTTTTTTTTGAGTTTTTGTCTTTATATTCTTAGCCCTTTGTAAAGTAAAATACTTAATAAACACTTGATGGTATATTCACATAACACTTCTAGATTCACAAAATGCTTCACATACACTAGTTCATGTGATCCTTCTAATAACCCTGTGAGATAATTGCAGATGAGGAAACTGAGTCTCAGAGATTAATGACTTGTCCAGGGTCCTGAAACTAGTGACTATCTGATTATGGATTTTAACGCAGGTCTCCTTGACTCCCTCGGACTCTATCTCCTGTACCATACAGTCTCTCTGTTTATGAAGGCTGCGAAAGTTGCAGGGTTTTTGGTTGGTTTTTTTTTTTTTTTTTTTTGGTTTGGTTTGGTTTGGTTTGGTTTGGTTTTTAATATAAAAATGTCCTTTAGTTGATGCTCTAGTCAGTCCAGGGAAAATTTCAGTTCAGATCTCAAAAGTTCTGTGAATACATGAAGTTATGCAAATAACAGTAACCCCAATAGTAAGCACACTCCCAGAAACTGCAACTGGCCTGGCCCAGACTAGCCTGGCCCAGACTGGCCTGGGGATTACTGCCATGGAACAGCAGATACACAGGGAGTAGGGTCAACGTCTGCATTACAGCCAGAACTAAGGGCTCATTCTGAAGGCACAAACCCAACCTGAAATGGCAATTCTCTGGCCAGAGAATGGAATTGAGGCTGCTCAGTTTTCATTTAATCCACTTCTCAAGCCCTTCCCACACATAAGCGTTTTGTTTTTGATTGGGAAAGAGGAGGCAGTCCAGAAGAAGCTTACACACTAGCTTAAGCACACACACACACACACACACACACACACACAAACACACACACACATTCAAATTTTTGCACTAGCCTTCTTTAAGGTGTCAGAAGTTCTTTTCTGCAGGGTTGTTCTGATGATCATAGAACAAAAGCAAGAGAATCAGTAAGGGATGAAGTATGATGAATTTTAGGGTCTAAAGACCCAGATTCAAATCCTGAGTATGCTCATTAGTATCTATGTGATCTTGAACAGACCATTATGGAGCTAGTTCCTAAGTTGATTAGCAAAATTATCAGATTTTGATTGTGAGTGCATACACCTCAGAAATGGTACAAATTGAGGCTAGATTTGTTGATTTGTTTTTATTGTCTAAACTTAAAAAAATGATGGAGAAAATGTTGATAATGTAAATTAAACTTAAAAGAGAACCCTGGGTTCATAGAGGGGTTTTTTTTTGCTTGTTTTTGTTTTGTTTTTGTTTTTTGAGAGCTAGTTGTTAAATATTTACCAGCACATCCCTACTTCTAAGTCGCAGTTTCCTCTGTTAAAATTAATTAAGGGATTGTACCAGAAAATGTATAGTCATATCTGGTTCTAAATTCTATGGCTAAATAGCCTTAGAAAAGTGAGGCAGAGGGGCGGCTAGGTGGAGTAGTGGATAAAGCACGGGCCTTGGAGTCAAGAGTACCTGGGTTCAAATCCAGTCTCAGACACTTAATAATTACCTAGCTGTGTGGCCTTGGGCAAGCCACTTAACTCCATTTGCCTTGCAAAAACCTTAAAAAAAAAGTGAGGCAGGGATAAAAATGCAGGTAGCCATGGAAAAAAGAAAATAAGAATTTTCTTGATCTGTGATTTCACTACTGTAGGGAACTTCTAAAATGCAAACTCCCCCTATCTGTACAGTCTACCAATTCATCTGAATCACCTAGTCTTAGAAAATTGACAGGGGCACTGAGGGGTTAAGTGATTTGTCCATGGTAACACAACCAATACTGTCTCAGAAGTAAAATTCAAACACAGGCCTTCCTGATTGCAAGGTTAACTTTCTAGAAACTAGGTCATGCATGTTTAGAAGTATCTTTAACAGTTCCAGATTATCTGGAAAATCTGCATTTTTATATATGGCAGCTTCCTTTAAGTAGAATTTTTATTAGCTCCACATGAAATATGAAACTCAAAAAATTTTGGTGTCTTAGCCAAAGTAACTTAGTCAACCAGGATGAGAGTCAAGAATGGTCACCTGGTCTCCTGTGAGCCCTAGCCTTCTGTTTCTAACCTGCCACTTTAGAATTCTTTTTAAGTGGATTTAGTCATTTCTTAGTCTATTATAACAGCTCATCAGGAACTCTGGAGAAAAGATTAGGCCTGGAAGACAGTAACACACTGAACCTTTAACTAATTCTCCTTCAAAGGAATTGGAAGGAAATTGGAGGTCTTCTGCTTCAACTTCTCCTCAGTGGAGATTACAGGGCTCACCCAGGCTTACACAAGGTGGAATTTGAACCCAGGTCCTCTGATTTCAGAGTTAGCCCTCATTTCAGTGATTCTCATTGCACAGATGCAGCTAGGCCTCAATTTCCTCATAATAATAGCTATTCTTAAAAAGCAATTTAGGATTCCCAGAGTACTTTGCTCACAACAACCCTGAGAAAGGAGTTTGTTAATTGTTCTATCTTTGCAGAAGAGAGATGAAATGATTTGCCCAAGGTCACATAGCTAATTAGGTGAAAAGTAAGATTTGCAAGAAATATGACCTCGTATTTATAAATTATATTACTAAAGACTTGGAGTTAGAAGGAATCTGAGAGGTTGTTAAGACCATCCCTTTCATTTCATAGAGGATAAACTGAGGCACAAGAAGTTAAATGATCACATGATTAGTAAGATAGTACTGTGTGAGGAAGGATTTGAGCTTTGATCCACTTCTGACCCCAAGTCTAATGCTCTATTCACAGGATATATTGCATCTCGATGCTTTTTTGTGGGGGGAGGGGGTTGTGGGGCAATGAGGTTAAGTGACTTGCCCAAGGTCACAAAATTTGTAAGTATCAAGGGATGTTAGGTCCTCTTGACATTAGGGCTGATGCTCTATCTACTGTACCACCTAGGTGCCCCTCAATATACTTTTTTAAACACCCTCCACAATTTAGGAGGTGATATTGCATAGTAGAAGGAACCTCAAGAGTCAGAGGACCTGGTCTTACATTACAGTGCTATCACTATTTATCTAGATGTATCACCTTGAACAAATCATTTTTCTCTCTCTAAACTCTATTTTCTTGCTCTATAAAATAAAGGAGGTTGGCTAAATGTCCTTTGAGTTCACTTCCATTACTAAACCTCCAATCTCATTTCATGTTACAAACAGTGCTCTGATATAGCTTAAGCACTCTATGAGGCAAAAACAATATTGCTGTCCCATTTAATTGCATCCCAGACAGGTAAAACAACTTGCTAAGGGCTCTACAGCAAGTTAGTAACAAAGCCTGCTCTAGAACTCGGATCTCCTGACTCTTCACCCAGAGTGAAATTTCATTATCCTGCTTTGCCTCCAACATTCATCAAATTCCCAGAAAAATCTGCCACTCAGCTTTCTCTGTATCTAGTCTTCCCTGCCTTGGATTTCACCCCTGGCCCCAGGCTTTAGTGGCACAGCCTCACCAGCCTGGTGACTCAGGAGATGCCCAGAAACTTAATTACAAATACCAAAGGCACAGCCGACCCTTTGTCTAGAGGGTATTTGTTTTAATGTCAGCTGAGTTCTGACACCAGTCTCCCAGGGAGCTGTTTCTCTCTCTCTCTCTCTCTCTCTCTCTCTCTCTGTGTGTGTGTGTGTGTGTGTGTGTGTGTTTCTGTCTCTGTCTCTGTCTCTGTCTCTCTCCCCCCCTCCCTCCCCAGTTTCCCTTTCGCCCTTCTCAGGCCCGACCTCCTCTGAAGTCTCAGAGCTGAAGTGCGGGCGTTTCTCTGGACTGATTTATTAGCCTCATCCTGTAATTATCCTTGATGTTGGGGGCTGGGCTCATTTGGTGACCTGCCTGAGGGCCCTGGGAAAGAAAGTCATTAGGCTATGCAAAGCCTGCGACCCACCCCATCTGTCCCTGCATCTGTCTCAACCCTCTGCCCACTCAGGGAAATACAATGTGAGCCCCTGGGTCTGTGGCCTGATAGTCTCCATAAACCCTTAAGGAAAACCTAGATCCATTGGCCACAGAGCCCCTGGAAGCACAAGACCTTGGGTGTGGGAGGGTGGGTCCTTAATAAATATTTATCCCAAGCTTGAGAGCTGAACTGATTTTAGAGATCATCTGATTTCATTTTGCTGAGGAAGAAAAATGAGACCATGTGACCTCCCTTCTGTGGGCCTCAGTTTCCACCCTTTTAAAATTCAGCTCTAGATGCTACTTTGAAATCAGTAGACTTGCCCATAGTTGCAGAAGTCTTTAGAGAGTTGGACCAGAATTAAAATCCAGGTTTTCTGACTGTTTGAATATTTAGAGGACTAGTGAAGGAGATGTCATCAGTCTTCTCATAAATTCAGTTCTACCCTACTCTCTGAGAATCTCAGGAGAATAAATGCTACGTGTCCACTCCAGTGCTCTGGTATGTGGATGGGGAAGGGGATACGGGCGGAGATCTTTCTTCTGAGATTTCAAAGCACTTTTCTCACATTAACTGCTAGCAAGGACATGATGTCTGTTTTGCCTGACTTTCTATGACAGATGCTTCCTGGAACTTATGTAAGTCACAGGATGTCAGCTCCTGAAAGACTCACAGAAATCATCCTTTGACCTCTTCATTTGACAGAGGACAAAACTGAAGCCCAGGGAGGGGGAACAACCTGCCCAAGATCACATAGCAAGCTAGAGGCAAGAGTCAACAATAGAATCCTGGTCTCTTGCTTCCAAGGCCAATTCTTTCTTCTTTGTTCTATTGCCTCCTATTCTTTCAAAACAAAAAGATAATAAATATACCCTAGGGAAATCGTGCCTATAGGGGAATCCTGCAGTGACAGAGTTTTTTTACAAAACAAATAATCAGCCCCAGATTATCTTTTTTATATTTTTATAGACAGCAGTTTCCTTTCCTTTAAGAAGAGAAAAACTTTATTAGCTCTGCAGGAACTAGGAAGCCTAAAAGGTTTAGGTGTCTTAGCACAGTAACTTAGTCAATTAGAATGATAGCCAAGGGTGGTCACTCACCCTCCTGGGTGCCTTAGTGTTCTATTTCTGACCACTCCCCGCCAGCTTCCACGTGGCTCTCTGGATGCCCTCAGCCTGGAAAAGGAAACAAACCACCACAGAATAGAGATTTCAGATGTGTGGTGACCCAAGCAGTTTAAACAAACACGGCCCTCAGCCCTCAATAAATGTTTAGTCATACTGACTGGCCCACAGGGAAGTCCAAGCCCTAGGAGTGCTGAATCTCTTGACCTCTGTCACTAGATGGGATGGGGGGGGAGGAATTTAGTGGCTTCTAAGGGTTTGGTTTTCCTTATTTAGAAGCAGATAAGGCCACCTGTTTTACCTACCGGCATAGCAATGAGGAAAAGGAATAATTAAAAAAAAAACAGGTGTAGACCCTATATGGAATGAGGGAGCTAATTGACAAGGGTGGGATATGGACCTCTGAGGTCATCTAATTCATTTTGCATAGGAGTCAAAATAGACCCAGAGAGGTCAAATCACTTGCCCAGGGTCACCCAGGTGACTCAGTGGCAGAGCTTGGACTCAGACTCAAGCTGTCTAATTTTAAATCCATCATTCTCTTCATGATGTCACACTGACTCCCCAAAATGAGATCAAGAAGTATCATACTTTATTTCTCCCCCATCTCCCATACTTCCCTTCCACCAACCAAGCACATTTTCAATCTAGTTGAAACCAGAGTTCAAGATGTAGAGAAAAAAACAGGTTCAAATACAACAAGGGGAAAGCTCTATAGAAGCAGAGATTATCAGAGTTAAAAGTCATCTTAGAGATCAGCTAAATTAGCCACACTGCCCCTGAAGGGAAAACTTAGAAACCAATAAGTGATTCCTCTCAATACCTCTGCTTCAAAGATGATAGGTGCTTGATGGAGTAGGGTGAGTGGAGAGACTATTGGATATATCTTTCTTATCCATCCCTTTCTCTCCACTCAAACAATGACTATCTTGTCTCAGGTCTTCATCTTCTTTTGCTTAAACTATTGCAATGGCATTCTAAATTGGTCTTTCTGCCTTAAGTCTCTCTCTCTCTGTTCTCCAATCCTCCACATGGTTTGGTGGCACAGTGAATAGAGACCTGGGCCTGGAGTCAGGAAGATCTGAATTCAAAATAAACTTCACATGTTTACCAGGGGTGACCCTGGTCAAATGATTTCACTTCTGTCCTCATTTTCCTCAACTGTAAAATGGTGATACTAATTAGCACCTACCTCCAAGAGTTATTTAGAAAGTCAAATTGGAAAATATTTATATAGTATTTGGCATATAACTGGCACTTGATAAATTCTTATTTCAGAATAGATAGGTGGCACAATAGAACACCAGCCCTGGAGTCAGGAAGACCTAAGTTCAAATTTGGCCTCAGACACTTAACACTTAGTTGTATGACCTTACACAAGTCACTTTACTCCATTGCTTTTCCCCATCCCCCCAAAAAATTCCTGTTTCCTTACTTCCATGCAGTTGCCAAAGTGATTTTTCTAAAGTGAAGGTTTGACTATGTCACTGCTCAATAAATAGCAATGGTTCCCCTTTGCCTCTAAGAATCAAATATAAGCTCTTCTGTTCCATTTTTAAAACCTTTCCACCTAATTTCCCAAGCTCTCCTTCCCAGTGTATCTAAACCAGACTTCTCTCCATTCCTCACAAATGACACTTGACCTCTGGTCTCTTCATCTCTACACTGGTTTTCACCCTCACTTGGAAAATATCCTCATCTCAGCTCTGCCCCAAGAAAGCCTTCCTAAGTCTTCCTAAGCTACCTCTTGTACTTTTCTTTAAAACTTTCCTTATCTTCAATCCCCTATTCCCCCTCATGCTATTTCTCCCTGCTCTAAAAATTTACCTTGTATTAATTTTTAATCTATTTTCTATATAATAGGTAATGTGGCATGTTGGATAGAATTGGCTTCTGAGTCAGGAAGATCTGGGTTCAAGACTGGCCAGTAACAACACTTGCCATGTGACACTTAACCTCTCAGTGGTCCAAGGCAGCTCTCAAATTTTAAATTGCCAAGACACTGATTTGAATTGGTTGAAAGGGAATTTTCTCACCAGAGAGAGCTCCCTATACCAGGTCTTATCCTTAGATTCTGTACATACTTAGGTATGTGTTGTACCCTCCAGGAGATGTAAGCTCCTTAAGAGTAGGGATTTTTTTTCAATTTTGTAACTCCTAGTACAATGGGCAGATAATAGGGACTTAATAAAGACTTGTAGGTTGATAGTAGGATGGTAGAAGTTTATTAAATGTTAGTTGAACTGAAATGGAGTCCCAAAGATCTAGGCTCAGTTCTATCATGTAATCATTAGGGACTTGGACAAGTCCCTTCTCCTCTCTGAACTTGCTTTTCATCTATAAAAATAACCAGAGACAGTACCTAGGATCATTGGATTTAGAACTATGTGGGACTTAAGCAATCATTTAATCTAACTCTAAGGTCCCCTCTAGATTGAACATTTCATGAAACAAGAATAATTCTTCCTACCGTCCTAAGAGAGAAATAAATGGAAATGTCCTCCAAGAAAGATGAAAGGGCAATTATTCCTTGCAGGTTTTTTTTTTCTCCTCTATTTTGTCAGGTGGATGTGTTTATGCATATGCATGTATGTATGTATGTTTGTGTTTGATATACTAGCTGCAACTGTAGTTCTAAGAGAGGTAACAGCAAACTGGTTCTTAGATGACCAGGAGAGAGAGAGAGAGAGAGAGAGAGAGAGAGAGAGAGAGAGAGAGAGAGAAGGAGAGGGGACAATGAGAGATGAAGAACAATGCCAACTGCTCTCACGCATGGGCTTTTATCTCTCTCCCCTTCTCCTGTCCTTCTCCCTCTTCTTTCTCTGTAGTTGGTCATTATTTAGCTTCATCTTCCTGGCCAGTTCACAAGCTTGCTGGGTATTTAGATGAACATAGGCCTAAAGGGCAGCTTCTCCTTGAGCTGATCATCACCAAGTGCCACCCAGACGGTCTTTGTTTCTTGAAAGGGTGCCAAGGAGCTGTTTGAAGATGTCTCGATTAAGTCAATGTTTTCTTTATTTAATTAAAGTGATGATGCACAGAGGCTTCCCTGTTAATAAGATAGGGAGGGAGAGAAAGCATGCCAACCTGACTAGGAAACAGGGCAAACTAGGACTGGGCAAAGCAAACGGAGCTTACAATGAGAGCTGGGGGGCCCGTAACACAGGGTAGCTTGACAGAAGGGAAGGCAGCCGTTTTGCCAGCAGATGCCTGTGAGCAGAGAACCGTGGCGTACAAAATTAACACGCTGGCTCATCAGGAAATGGGAATGTGGGTGGGAAGGGAATTGCTTCATATGGACAAACAATCTGTCCAGAAGTAGACCCACAACCTGGAAAACTGGGGCCTAGTGGGCAGGCAGCTTCACACCACAACCTAATTCTTTAAGACTTTCCTGAGCATGAAGCTCAGAGAAGCAAGTTCTGGGCCATCAATGGAGACACAAAGGGAGTAGCTCCTTGGCTGGCCAACCATGAAGCTGAAAAATCTCCCAAAAGGTACCAATCCCTATGCCAGAGAATCCAAAGTGGGAAGCCACTGACTTGAGCATTTTACATACCTATGGCCATTTTACTTATCCATGGCCTTTGGAAGCATTTATTCACTCATTCATTCATTCAGACAGAGAATAACAACTATTTATTTAGCTTATATTGTGTACAATATTGTGCTAGTTACTGGGAGATGCAATGTTTAAATAAGCAAGGTCTCTGACCAGTGGTAAGACAAATGTCAAGATGACTGGTGGTGGCCTGGGATGCAGCATCTTTCATGTTTGAATTATCTCTAAGTTCTCCACAGCATCTGTTTCAGCTGTCTTCATGGACTGTGGAATAAATTTTTCTCATCTGCCAAATCTGCTGGGAAAGTCTTCACATGCTTGGGGGTCCACATTCCCCTAATTCACCAATGAGTCTGAGGATTATTGGTTATCTTTAACCTGATTTAGCCTGTCTTTAAAGATAGTTTTTAACTAGGGTGTGGTCACAGAGCCTGCTACAGCTTCCTGGAGCTACAGATGAGAGTTAAGGGACACAAGTAGATATCAAAAGTGAATGAGCAGATCTGAAAAGGGCTCACTCAGCAAGCCCTCCTATCAGAGTTGATAGGCCTCCCTAAATAACCTTTTAATAAAGCTTTTCCAGCTTGGTAGGACATGGCAGAACATCATAATTATATTCACAATGCATATATACATGGTATGTATATGCAAATATATGCATATGTATGTTATATATGTGAATATAGGAGTATATGTATATATATAGAAATTTCTTTGAATATATAAGCATGCATATAAGTATATCTACATGTATTTGTATATGTGTGTACATATATGTGTTACTACATTTACTATAAATATTAAAACTAAGAAAAATACTTAGAAAATTGATACATCTATTTGCCTGCCTGATTCCAGTGATATCTGAAAAATGAGGAATAATAAGACATCAAAGGCAAACTTTGGCTCAATTTTCACAGAAGGGAGGAAATAGAACCTTTAAACTCTAGATCAAGGAGCTTGACCCAGATTTCTGTGAAAATTGTATGAAATAGTTAATGAGTGAATATCTACAAAAGGAAATGCTCACAACAAGCTGGTGTGGTTTCTGGTAATGAAACTGGCCTTACAGAAGAGATAGTAGGAACTTCTTCCAAGCTACTTTGAAGGAGTGGGGAGACTCTGAGTGTGTCAGACTTTTTTGAAATGTTAGTAAATTTTACTGAAAGCTTTTTTGTTTTTAACAAAGTTTAGTTCTCTGGAAGAATGGAGGTGGATGGGGAAGATATACAATGGGAAAGGAAGTCATATAAAAATTAAGTTATCAATAAAAATTAATTTTAAAAGGTCAGACTTCCAGATCAAGTGAGTAACAGCATAGAGGACTAGATAGGTTCTGTGCTCCCCATAACATTTCCAAACCTCTCCAAATTAGAAATTATAATCCAAAGATGAAATAATTTCATATACCTCTCAGTCTAAGACACCCAGAATCCAAAATAAGGATTTAAAATAAAAATCTCCAAACTTATGAATTGATGCGTGTTGACTGAGCTTACTCAGTATCCTTCCCCCACCTCCTGTAATACCAGAAATGAGTTTGCAGAAGCTGACCCAAGCAAATAGGTTAACTCCAAAACCTTACCCCCTTGGCTCCATTCCCCTTTTCTTTTTCCATTGTCATAAAGATCCCGGCTCCAGAGTGTGAAAATTTGTTTTGTCCATGATAGACAGACAATGTGGCTGCATCCCTTTAGGAGAAAAACTACTGAGAATCACAGTGGAGTGCCACTAGCTCTGCAAAACCCCAAATTATACTCACTTCAGTCAGAGATCTAGGCAGTCTATTTTGTTTTGTTCTGCTTTTGGGGTTTTGGTTTTTCAATTTTGTTTTTTTTGGAAGTAATCAGGGTTAAATGACTTTCTCAGCATCACACAGCTAGTAAGAGTCTGAGATGAGATTTGAGCCCAGTCCTACTTATTTTTAGGTTTCGTTCTCTATCCACTGTGCTGCCTAACTACTCTATAGGCTGGTTTTTCAAATCATGAATTTCCCACCATAGAAAGAAGCATGAAGCTTCAGCTCCCAAAGAAAACACAGAAGAGAGGGAGTCAGAACATGAATGATAAGGGAAAATAAGGGGGGGGGGGGGATAAGCCTGAAATAACATAAAAACAGTAACAACAAAAGAAAATATTCTCCAGATATAGTAAACAAGTTCATGTATCTATGAGTAAATACTCCAAAACAAAGGCAAATGGTTGTAAACTTGCTGAGGCAGAGGACTCTGTGAAACTTGAAGAGAACATACATAGTACCACAACATGCTGTTCCTGAGTGACTCAAAAGAGAAAGTAGAATTATGACAATAATTTATGGTTCTGCAGCAAAAATAAGGATGGGATAGAAAAACTAAAATATGCAATGGCATATTCACTAAAGAAATAAAAAAGAGAACAAAAATTGGGAATGCAAATATGTAGAAATGAAGGACAATCTAGAAGAAGAAAAGTAAAAATAAATAACATTAAAAGAAAATATGAATACTTCCCAGACAAAATAAAGAAGACAGGATGCATAGCGATAGCTAAAAGATCATAAGTCTCCCAAAAGGTCATAACAGGATAAAAAGAAAAAATTGTTAGAGAATAAAGTAAAAGAATACATTCAAGAATAACTGTTTTGAGAGAGTTATTGACCTGAAAGATTTGGGGAATACATTGGGGGTTTTGACAAAGCATTACAATAATAATAATAAATAACATAATGCACATTTACACATACACATATATGTATACATAGATATGATATGGATAAAAACATAGATAACCTTGTCAGCCTATATTTGCAAGTGATTAAAAATTGAGAAAATTAGCTAATTTCATTGAGTGACAATTAATTTCTAAAAAGAACTTGAAGGCTAGATCATCAGGTCAAATTTAATAAGACCAAAATTAATGAGGATGCATATAAAGTCTGTGACTCTTCTAGAACTCCTCTGACGACCCATGGCACTTGATGACCAAAAGAGACTAGTCTGGTGGGTAATAAATGATTTTGACATGGAGGATAAAAATATTCCTAAAGTGAGTATTCCTTGGTTATTGTTAATGGTCCCTGAAAAGCCAGATTGCCAATATAAGCAAAACAAAAGTAAGCTGTTCTTGCACAGTCAGCAACTAGAGACAGAGCTTTTAGTTTTTAAAGATTATACCTGGAGGTAAAAGGGAGACTGATGGGCTTAGCAATAGCAAAAATGAAATGGACATTGTTGATAAGAACCAGATTGAGTGGCAAATATGGTTTCTAACACAAAGGGCATGCTATAAAATGTGTTGAGTCTTCCTTGAAAATCTTCCCCAGCAATAAATTTTAGGCTTACTTTCTGAGTTGGGGGATGATTGCAGATAATAAAGGGGCTTACATTATTGGAACTTGGAATATGTAGGAAAAAATCTTAAGAGCAACCTAATGCATTATTAGAGCAGTAGTTAGGGAAAGTGTGATCTAATGGGGAAAAACCTAAAATTTCTGCTATGACAGAGTTGCATAGTCTTGGGGAACTCACACACACACACACACACACACACACACACACACACACAAACATATACATATACACACACATACAAAACCTGTTGTACCCTATTATCATTCTTCATCTTAAGATCCTGCCTTTCAGGTGGAACCCCACTTGAATAGCATCAGACTTTAGCTGCCACAATATCATACAGGATTGGATGGATCAACTAGTGAAATTCCAGGAAGAGATCAGGACAATAGTGACTGATTCGGTGTTTGACTAAATGGTAACTTTGTTGATGGTGGGATTTTCCTGTAGGTGATTGTGGATAAAAATCTCTCCCATGGAGAGCTTTGGTGGTAACTCCTAAAATATAAGATTGATAAGTATGCAATTAGTCTGCAGCCTAAAGAATTGGAATGGAGGCAGTGGTGGTAGATGATGATGGGATATAAGAACACTTATGGTCTAGTGTGTTTGGTCATATTTTAGGGAATGCACATTCTGAACAAAGTTCATGTGGTAGAAGCAATATATTAACAACTTCTCCTATAAAGGCTGGGTTGAATTTCCTCCAGAAAACTACAAAGTTGTATTAGAATTGATTGACCTAGGGAGCAAAGTCTAAAGTTATATCTCTCTTGATGGAGTTTCATGATAATGCTGTCATAGCTTCCTAGGCATAAAAACATCCACCCAGTAATGATAAATACTTCAGACATTTTAGATGTCCTGAGACCCAGAAGTCACCCTGCTCCCCTCAGCTGATCTGAAGTATTTCTATATAGAGACAAGGGAAGAATGATCAAACCAAGCTATGTGTCAAATTATCCTTGTTGAATATTTTTTGCATTCTAGGCCTAAGTAAATCTCCTTTTGTTCACTATTAGGTGGTTTACAATTGCTTCATTTCATTTCAAAACTGAAAATGAATTAGCAAAATATTAGTCTGAGTTAAGTCAACTTTAGCAGTCCAGAATAAAGCATTGACTCTTGCTTCCTCTTGGTCTTAAAGAGAGCCCCAAAGATTAAATGGATTCTTTAGATTTTGAAGAACCCATAAGTGAAGAAACTTGGGTATCCTTAAGGGCCATATTTGCATCTGCCTCTTTTGAGGTCCAGAACAGACCACATTCATGGACTTGAGGCAAACTACCCAACAGTCTCTTCCCTTAGGATTTTATGAGCCTATGAGAGAAGATCTCCAAAGTCTCTTTTCAAAAGTAATTTCTCATTTGTACTGGGTCCTAGTTGGCAATAGAAAATGATTTCTCTAACAAGATAGGCCACTTGGGTAATACCCTTCATGAATAGGTAACAACTCTGTTAGAGGCTGAGGCTTCCAGTTCTCTGAATGATTCCTCTGCTAACCCAATGGACTCCTGCATATGAGAACCTAGAATAGTATTGGAAAAGATTTCCCTTTGGATCAGTGGAAGAATTTTCCTAATGCTTCCCACCTCATATGTCTCCTGTTCACTAAACAACCAGCTTAATATTATTATAAGAATGGAAAAAGTTGGTAAGTTGTTCATCCATTACTAATCTAGACTTGGAGTCCATGAAGCCATGTTATGCTAGGCACAGAACTACATAGTTCCTCTAATTATGAGGATGCTATCTACTCAATGAGCCTTCTCATGCCAATCAGTGTATCACTGTATACTTCTTATCTTCAACTGGCAAACTAACTTTTTTCCTTTATTTTAGGGCAAGAAGTTTACCTCTGCTAAAAAACAGATAATAGATACCATCTTACTCCTGAATACTTTTGTCAGATGTTCCAAAAGCCATGATCAAAATAGAGCAATTGGTTTCATTTAATGAAAGGAGAGAGTTTTCTGGTCCAGCAGTTTCTCAGATCCAGGATTCAGGAAGATATATCCAATTATAATGGTCTGCTTTTTGGATAGAACTGAATAGAATCCCCAGCCCAGAAACACAGGCTCAAGAGATTTTTCTCATAGGGCCATAAGATTCTAAGGGAAGAGGCTTTTGAACAGTTTACTTGAAGTCTTCCAGGTGTATAGTCTGTTCTGGGTCCCAAAAAAGACAGATGTGATGATAATTAGCGAATGGAGGCAATCAAAATACTTAAGTCTCTTCACTTGTGGGTTCATCAAAATCTAAAGAATTCAAATAACCTTTGGCCTTAAAATCTCTATCCTCTTGGAGATTTCACATATTCTAGAGAAATGGTTCAAATGCTCCTCAATTGGAAATTTTTCCTTCCTTCAGGGTTAGTTTGAACTACTTCCAAGAAAGAACTTGGGGCGAACAAGGAATAATATTGTCCCCAACATCACCCACCACATGATGGATCTGGAATTCAGTTCTTCTGAGGAAAAGAGGCAAAAAGTGGGATTCCTGATCTTTCTTTTCTTCCATGTTCATTTTTCCTGATATTGCATTCCTTCATTATACTTTCACTCACTATCACCACAGTGCCTGTCTTTTGTTAACTCTCATATTTTTTTTTTATGTGCACAAAGTTCTCCCTTCAATGTTAGCTATATCAGACTTCATATATCCTAAGGTAACCCTGTCTAAGTAATGTCCCGAAGGCCATATATCTAAACTGCAGAAAGTACTCTAGAAGAGCTCTCATCCTTGTCATTGAGGGACAGGGCAATATAAACTGAGTTAGTTCTCCTAAATCCCTGTCAAACAGAGTAGGCTAATATTATCTGAAAAGGTAGAGAAACTGTCCCCAAGACTTGATTGGTTTAGAGATCTAAAGTTTGAGACATTTACATGGTTTCCTAGAAGAATAACATAGTCCACGAGTGGCTATCCTACTTTGCAGACATATAACTGCCATGAAAGTCACCATATCTACGTGATCCAACCCAACCTGCTGACTAGACACATTTCACATGGAATGTGCACCTGAATAAGTGTTATATACTTGCTGAATAACCTTCATCTTGTTGAATGACTAAGAAAATTTCATTTTATTTTGAGTTCCAAATTCTCTTCCTCCCTCCCAGCTATTGAAAAGGAAAGAAATGTGAAATCAATTACATATATGAAATCTTATAAAACCTATTTACATATTAGCTATGTTACAAAAAAGCAAGAAAATAGAATTAAAACATGTTTCAATCTGCACTTAGATTTCTTCAGTTCTCTCTGAATGATATTTTTATCAGAAATCCTTTAGAATTGTATCATTGCATTGATCAGAATAGCTAAAGTCATTCATAGCTGATCACTGTACATCATTGTGTATAATGTACATCATTTTACATCACTGTGAATAATGTTCTCTTGGTTCTGGCCACTTAATTTTGCATCAGTTCATACAGTTCTCCCAGGCTTTTCTGAAACCATCCTGCTCAGCATTTCTTATAGCATAATAGTATTCCATCACAAATATACACCACATGTTCAGCCATTCCCCAGTTGATGATCTCAATTTCCAATTCTTTTCTATTACAAAAAAGAGCTGCTATAAATATTCTTGTATACATAGGTCCTTTTCCTCTTTCTTGGACCTTTTCGGGATATAGACCTAGTAGTGATGGGTCAAAGGGTATGCCCAGTTTTATAGCCCTTTGGACATACTTCCAAATTGTTTTCCAGAAGCAAATTTCCTTTTGTTTACAAATGTCTGTTCATTATAATTTCAATCCCCAATTTACAAGAAAAGCCTAAAATAAACCAGATCTATAACATAAGCCAAACAGACACAGGCTAATCAATAGACCTTTTTGCAGATAAATCTATTTCTATATATGATTTGTCATATATAGCATATATTATTTTTGAATTGCAGTGGTAGGAGAGAACAAAAATATTATATTAACATTGTAGCATTTCAGGTAGAAAAGTTCTCATGAAATATCTAATTCAAGTTGCCTTCCAACAGAAATAAAAGTTAAATTGTATGTCTTATGGAAACTTTTATCCAGTCTTCATACGAAGACTTCTGTTGACAAAGATCTCACTACCTTATAAGTTATCCCATTCAATCTCAGGAGTTTCTCTAATTGTTAGAAAGCTTTTCCTTACATTGAGCCAAAATGTTTCATTCTGCAACTTTGTCTTATTATTCCAAGTTTGACTTTCTCAACAATTCTATTCTTTCTTTCTTTCTTTCTGGTTTTTTTTGTTTTTTGTTTTTTTTTAGTTTTTCAAGGCAATGGGGTTAAGTGGCTTGCCCAAGGCCACACAGCTAGGTAATTATTAAGTGTCTGAGGCCAGATTTGAACCCAGGTACTCCTGACTCCAGGGCCAGTGCTTCATCCACTGCGCCACCTAGCAACCCCTATTCTTTCTTTCAAATGAAAATTCTTCAGGTGCTTGAAGACAGTTTTCATTTTCCAACCACCTATAGAACCTTCTTAATTTTACTTCTTTTTCACTCCAATTCTTCATTATCCTGAATTTCTTCTCTTGTGATATCTTGAACACATAGACATCTGTGCTATGTTGCTACCTTTTTCTCTTTCATTCTCAGTTGAATTTCTTGAAAAGTTCTCAAAGTATCTTGCTTTGGAAGACTCAAATTATTGTTTCCTCTAATATTTCTCCTAACTCCTTTGGATTCTAAGAAAGATTCAATTTATGTCAAAAACAAACATTTTAAAGCATCTCTGCTGTATTATGGGCAAAGTACTGTCCTAGGGCTTGGTGGTATAAAGATAGATAAATCATAGGTCCTGCTGTTAAGGAGTTTATACTGAGAGGAAGAAAAAGTTCACAAATAATCTTATTATGAAGCAGAGTGAGGAAAGTGCAAAGAGAAAATCTAGGGAAAAATTATGAGAAATATGAAAAAAGAAAAGAATGATTTCATTGAGAGGTAGGGTGATCAAAGAAAACATATGTTCAAATAGTTGAGCCTAGGCAGAACTGAAAGATTTCAACCGATAGAGACAGGGGGTAGAGGAAGTTATTCAAGACATGAGAAATGGCATAAATAAACAAAAATGAGAGAGGGCAATTTGACTAGAATGTGGATTATGTGAAAAAGAAAAGGTAGGAAAAAAAGGAAGAAAAGCAGGAGGTAGAAAAGAAAGAGGGAATTAAAGAAGGATGGAAAGGAAGGAAAGAAAGGATAAGATGAAAAAGAAAGAATGAAGGAGGGAAGGGAGAAAGAGCAAAAGAAAGGGAAAGAAGGAAAAAAGGAAGATTGGAAGGGAGGAGAGAAGAAAGGAGGCAAGAAGGAAGGGAGGGAGCTAGTAAAGAAACAAGAATTTATTAAGTATGTGCCAATTTCATGCTAAACATTTTGCATATTATCTCATTTGAACTTTACAACAACCCTCTGGGAGATACTATTGTCCTCATTCTACAGTTGAGAAATTAGAGTCAGAGATTGGTTACCACTTTCCCAGGGTCACATAGCTAGTAAATGTCTGAAGTTAGACTTAAACTCAGACCTTCCCAACCCCAGTCTCAGCTCCAAGCCTCTATGAAACTAAGAAGTAGTTTGTGCAAAAACTGGAACAGGTAGGTTGAAGTCCAATTGTGATAGACTTTGAACATGAGGTTCAGTTGGGTTTTTGAAGAGTAGCATGATCAGAGAAATGTGCTGGTATGTCACTTGAGCAAGAACACTAAAAACAGATTGGAAAGGGGAGAAAATAAAAGTTGTTGGCCAATGAATAGATTATTATAGTAAAGGTAAAAAGAGATGAAAACCCAAACAAGAACAATAAATGCTAAATAATGCTAAAGATGAAAGCCTAAACACAAGGAATGTTGTAGAGGTAGCATCAACAGGATGGTTTTTTGAAGGCTGGAGAAAGGGAAGAACCAAAGATGATTCCAACATTTAGAGTTTGCAGACTGCAGCAATAGTGGCACAAGCATGTGAATGGGACTGATATATGTAAAGAGGGATCATCAGGATTCAAGTTAATAAGTTGATCAAATTGATACATCCATTTCCTCTCCTCCCCCATCAATTTGACAAGATTATAAGGCATGATTCTTTGTCTGGAAGCAGCAAAGTGAGCCCTAGCCCTCTTTGTTAAATCTAAATATGTCCACTAATATCTTGATGATAGAACACCAGGAGCTTCTTATAATTGACTAAGACTTAGAGGTTCAAACTCTTGAAAAAGGTACCCACCCTTAAGATCAATAAAATCAAGCTGATAGATTGACTCTCCACCTGTCTGTCTGTTTCTACGTGTGTGTATGTGTGTGTGTGTGTGTGTGTGTGTGTGTGTGTGTAGGTATGGATGTATATTTGTGTGTATAAAATCTGCTTATAGGCTCCTATGAATCACTTAAAACCTCTGCATTTCTGTTGTCAAGAAATAAAAAATGTCCAATTTGCATATACTACCTTGAATATCTATGTAGGAGAGGATGATTCTGTTGATCTACACTTGGAGAAAATTAGATGAAGAAGCCATACCCTAATGATATTGGGTTTTCATAGAGCAATTCCAGATGGAGGCAATAAGTTAAAAATAGATAATCATCATTTGGGAGAATTAATCCCCATGAACATACTGAGTCCAGTGTTTGGGATGGGGAGAAGCTATGCAATTGGTTATAAAAAAAGAAATAAAGATTTCTAGGAAAATGATTTTTAACTAGACTTTTCCAGAGATGTAGCATTTTCTATTGCCAGTGTCTGTCTGACTCCACTGAAGTCAAAGCACTGCCTATTAGAATTACTGATGTTGAACAATAGATATGTGTTGATTCAGAGTCAGAAATTAGAGAAAGAGGCATACAAGGTCCAACAACAACCCAAAAGGAACTTTCAGTAGGATTGTTGGATATCTGAGATGAGATGGGCAAGGATTTTATTGATTACTTTACCTCATGCAACAGGAAGGTCTTTGGACTGATAATCAAGATACCTGACTTCAAATTCCAGCTCTTATAACTTCTAATCTGAGCAAGTCACCTAACCCTATGAGTTTCAGTTTCTTCATATCCAAGATGAACATAATCATTTTTATTATAATCTTACAATGAAAAACCTAACCAGAAGTAAATCTTGAGAGAGGATTTCCAGGAATTTTTAAAAAATGTATATACAGTACACTTTTAAATTTCATCTGCATTATTAATCATTTTTATAATTCATAATTTTCTTGTCTAGACAATTTAAAGTAACAATAAATCAAGCCACGATTTATAGCATTTGACAATTTCTAAATTGCAAATGTTCATTCTGAAAATTTAACAAATAGCTCTACCAATTCAAGTGGACTTCCTTGTTCCCTTGAACCAATTATTATGAATGTTATTTCATTTTACTTTTTCCAATTACATGCAAAGATAGTTTTCAACATTCATCTTTTTGTAAGTTTTTTGAGTTCCACATTTTTCTTCCATCCTCTCTTCCCTCTCCCTCCCCATGATATCAAATAATCTAAAATGTTATACATGTACAATCATGTTTAACATATTTTCATTTTAGACATGTTATGAGAGAAGAATCAGAATTAAGGGGAAAAATCATGAGAAAGAAAAACAAACAAGTTTTAAAAGTGAAAATAGTATGCTTTTCCCTGTATTCAGACTCCATAGTTTTTTCTATCACCAGTCTTTAGAATTGTCCTTGATCATTAAACTACTGAGAAGAACTAAATCCATTATATTTGGTCATCACACAATGTTGTTGTTACTATGTACAATGTTCTTCTGGTTCTACTCATTTCACTCAGCATCAATTCATGCAAGTTTTTACAGGTTTTTCTAACGTCCAGCCATTTATGATTTATTACAGAACCATAGTACTCCATCTCTTGCTCATATACCATAACTTGTTCAGTCATTCCCCTATTGATGGGCATTCCTTCAACTTCCAATTCTTTGCCACTACAAAAGGAGCTCCTATAAAATATGTTTTTACATATGGATCTTTTCTCTTTTTTAATGATCTCTTCAGGATATAGACCTAATGTAGTATTGCAGGACCAAAGGATATGCTCAGTTTATTGCCCTTTGGGCATTTAAACCAATTATTATGAACCAAGTTCTTTGCAAATTTGAAAATGCTTTAGTAATGTCAATAAATGACCCATATTGAGTGCCTACTTTGTTATAGGCACTGTGCTAAATGCTTTACAAACATTACCTCATTTGATTCTCACAATAACCCTATGAGGTAGGTATTATTTTTATTATTATTGAAGCAATCCAGTCAACTGAGACAGACAGAAGTGACTTGTCCAGGGTCACACAATTACTGAGAGGAAGTTTATCTCCTTAGTTTAAAAATACATACATACATTGGGCAGCTAGGTGGTGCAATGGATAAAGCATCAGCCCTGGAGTCAGGAGTATCTGGGTTCAAATCTGGTCTCAGACACTTAATAATTACCTAGTTGTGTGACCTTGGGCAAGCCACTTAACCCCATTTGCCTTGCAAAAACCTAAAAAATACATACATACATACATACATATAGATGTACATATGTACTACCAACATAATATCTGCTGCTCAATAATGTCAGGAAGACTTCTCTAGCCATGGCAGCCCACAGAGGTCATTATCTCCACTGACTTCCCTAACACAGATTACCCATGTCACTCACATGCCATTTACACTGTTTGATGTTAGCTAATTTTTCATATGCTGAAGCCTTTTTTCCTCTAACTGCACCTGTGTGAATAGCCAGGCTTCCAACTAAGGCTGAGGCATTTTGTGTGCTGGTATGCAGAAGGAGATAGTCAATCAGCAGAGAGAATATTGAGGTGGATTCTGAACCTCCAGAAGGGTCACAGTTTCTTGGGAGAGAACAATTAGTTCCAGAAGCAATAAATGTTTATTTAATAAGAAACTCTCAGGCAGAGTCATACATGCAGAGGGGGAATACAGATATATTAGGAATGATGGCTCTTCAACATATCTCTGTTTTCAAGCTCATCTTCTTAGAAATCACAATTTGGAACTTCATGAGGGGAGATCAGGTCCTCTTTCTAGATTTGAGCTGAGATTTCATCTTACTCCCAGCAGAAGAGATTAGTTGTTCTTGTGTATTTTCTAGTATTAGGTCTAATTTGGAAAATTTCTCCAATTTTTTGGTACTATACTTCTTCACTCAGTTGAAGTAAATGGGTTTACTTGCTATTCACTATTTGTGATGAGTTTTTATATAACCAGAATTTTGTGGGAGTTATACTAGTGAAGATGAGTTAAAGGCCACCCTCCCTCTCAGGAAAATGAATAGCCATTTAATTTGCTTCCTTTTTGAATCCCAAAAGATCATGCCCCTAGAATAGGGGGGGGGGGGACAGATGATATAATTCTAACCTAATTCCATTTTTGGAGTATTGCCCTTTGGAGCAAGATGAGGGAAGGAACAATCCTAGTTCATGACCCTTTTCCTATCCCCCTCAAGGTAAAAATGTCAGATTCCCTAGGGGAGAATTAGGCCAAATTCCAAAGGTATTTTTATCCATGAAACCTATAAGCCATGACTACATGTTTAGACAACCCATACGGACATGTCTATCTTACATGGGGCCCACATATCCTACACCGGTTGATATCCTCTAAAATACTATAGATTATTTCAATAGGAATATACTTTAAACAGAGAATGTCAAAGCTACCAGGAACATTAGAATGCAGAATGTTAGAAGTGAATAAGAACCTAGGAACTAGACTACAGAATATTAGAAGAGAGAGAGTTCTTAGAACCCAGAATATCAGACCTAGGAGAACATTAGAACATCATTGGAGTTAGATTGGACCTTACAACCCCAAACACAGGCCAGCAGAATTGGACATGACTTTAGAACACAAAATATAGGCTAATATTCATGAAAGAAATTATATAACAGAGAATGTTAGTTCTGAAAGGAGTCTTAAAGATTATATAGTTCTAACCTCTTGAATGACCAGTGTTATTCATGTGCTCTTTCAGATAGATGGTGAGAGGGAAGGGATATAATCTATGGCCATTCAGTCAAAAAGTTTTCCCCCTACAGAATGAAATGGATTTGCTGAGTCTAAAAATCTTGGTCAGCTGAGTGAAGAAGAACAGGAAGTTCCAGTAGACAAAAAAGAGGCATCTTTTTCAATGGGGCAAAGGTGAACACAAACCACTTTATGAGACAGAAAAAGGTGATGGGAATTGTTATTTGTCCTTCATCTATGGACAACATAAGTAAGTGAAGGAAGGGATTACAACCATAGTTACCACCCCACCAAGAGCAAGACAGCATTGGCTTAAGTGAGTGGCCTTAACACTCATATGTGCTTTTCCAGAGTAGGGTCCAAGTGCCCACTGCAATCAAGGTCTGGGTATTATAGGAGTTTCCCTTGCTTGATCTTATGGGTCAGGGCTCTCCACAGACAAAGGTAAGGTCTATTTTTTCCCTAGATTCTGAGAGGCACCCAGATGGTTCCCTCATCTAAATTCATAACCAGTTCTCCTCAGGACCCATTCACTGCTCTGGCTTTCTAATTAGATAACAGGATATTGTCATTTTCTCCCCCAGAGTCCATTCGATTTAGTTTTTAGATTCAACCTGCAGGACACTGTTCACAAACCATTAAGTCGACAGAAGATAGACTGGTTGCTCTCAGAATGCTGTAAGGGAGGTCACTGTACCACAGGGAGAAAAGATGAGTAAGTCTGGCTCTGCCTGCCTCATTTTGGATTCCTGTTGGAGTCTGAGGTCCCTTTCCTGCAGAAACAGTATTCCAAGAAAAGTGATAATAGCCAGCTCTGCCTTCCTTAGGCCCAGTCTGAGGGGCCTCATCCCGAGGGTACTACCACTGCTAAGAAGAAGCTCCATTTGTAAGAGTTCTTTCAGACATTTAGAAAAATGAGGTTCCCTCCTGGCATTTTAATCAACAACCCCCCCCCCCGCCCCGCTCAAATGTCCTAAATCACAGAACAGCTTTCATTATCCAAAGCCACACTTCCTCAGAAAATGGGCCAGATAAGATCCATCTCTTTGCTTTTAATTAATCCCCTGCAGCAGCCTGGGTTCTAACCAAGGGGTCTCTCTCCCAGGCAAAGACAGGCTCAAGGATCAGCTGTTCCCTGGCCCTAGGACATTGCTGACCCATGTCATGGAGGAAAGTTTATGCCATTTAACAAGCCTCTCCCCTGCATATGGGCCTGTGATGGGTACTGGAGATACAGAACTTTAAAGGTTACAGATCCTGCTTTTAAGAAACCTTCAAGGTTAGGGTGAGAGGGAAGTGGAGAGGGGGAGGGGAGGGGAAGCACTGTACAAAGAGAAAAGAAGGAAAAATATATAAATATCTGTGAAGCAAGGGAAAGGCAAATGAAAGATTTAAGCAAAGTGCTCTGAGAAATGTGAAGGAGTATTTTTAATTCTGGGGCAGAGGAAAGCATATTAAAATCAAATCATAGTCTCATAGATTGAGACTGGCAGGGATCTTAAAGGACATCTAATCTAATTCTCTCATTTTACAAATGAGGAAACTGAGTCCCAGGGAGTTTATATGATTTGTCCAAAGTAACAAAGGTAATTAAGAGGAAGGACTGGATTCAAACTCAGAGGTCTCTTTATACTCAGATCTGGATTCAAATACTCCTTTGTATTTACTGTCTGACTTTCAGCAAGAATCTGAACTTCTTTGGGTTTCAGATTTCTTCCCTGTACAATGAGACAGTTGACTAGAAAGCTTCAAAAGATCCTTCCAGTTTTCATCATTCTAGGATCCTATGAACTGCAATGAGGTGGGGAAAGACTTCATGGAAGAGGAGAAATCTAAACTGAGGCTTGAAGGAAGAGAGAAATTTCTATAAATGGGAGAATTTCTATAAATGGGAGGCAGAATTCATTTGAAACATAGGAGTCAATATAAGGAAAGGATTGGAGATAATCAGAAGACAAGATAAGAATAGGGAATAGAAAGTAGCCCATTGACCAGGTTATGGAGCATGTGAAGAGAAGTCATTTCAAGTCATTGAGGGCTTTCAATGATTAGTTCATCTAAGTGTCTATTCCCAACACCACTGTAAATAAGAAATTACAATTCTGGGGAAAAGGGTATAGCTACACTAGGAAAATGTTTATAATAATTAAATTTCTCTTAATACCCTTTCTCCTTTTCCTTTCCTTCCCAAGTATCAGGTTCATTTCTAGAGTTCCCTGATCCTAATAATATGCCATAATCTTTTGTAAGACTTTTAGCAGACAGCAGACTATGATAAAATCTTATCAGGGAAAGGGAGTGGGAGAGGGAGATATGGTATTGTACATTAATAGGACCTCTAAAAATAATTTTGAGACTTTTGAGACCCATGGGATTACTTCTCCAATGATAAAATTTCAGGCCAGGATGAAATTTAGGAGTTGAGATAAGGGTTCTCAAGTCACAGATTTATATAGGTAAATATAAATGAATGAATAATTCTAGGAGGGACCTCAGGAATTATCTAAACTAACCCCATTTTTAGAATTTTCATTTATTCTGTTTTTTAGCACCATCTTCATTTTGCCCATAGATAAAAACAAATTTAATAGTAGAAAAAAAGTTCAGTAAAACTATTACATTCACTAAGTCTTATAGTATATTCAATATTTCGTACCTACAGTCCCCCATCTCTGGACAGGTGAATTTTCTTATCTCTTCTTCAGCAAAATTCTCCAACCCATCATTTTCAAGGGGAAAAGGGAAAAACCTTAGTTTAGTAGAAATTGGAATTTGGAGTCAGAGGTCTTAGATTCAAATTCTGACTCTGCTAATTATTACCTGTGTAATCTTAGATGTTATGACAGCCGCTTCACAGATGAGGAAACTGAGACCCAGAAAAGTTAAATGAATTTTCCCAGGATCACTCATCTGGTAGGTGTTTGAGGTCATCAAATTTGAACTCAAGCCTTCTTGACTATAGGTCCAGTCCCTATCCATGGCATTATCTGACCTATCTCTTTACTTTAGAGATGACCTCTAAAATCCCTTTTCCAGATCTAAATACTAATCTGGAGTGACTTGTCCAAGGTTAGTTAATGGTAGAACTGGGATGTAATTTATTTCTTGGCCAGGTACTTTGTATCAGAACACCATGCCAACCAGTCATTGAGTAGGAATTATGGTGAAAAGAATGAACAAATATGGCACAGTAGATAGAATGCTAGAATCAGGAAGACTTGACTCAAATCTAGCCTCAGAAGTATACCTAGGGGCGGCTAGGTGGCGTAGTGGATAAAGCGCCAGCCCTGGAGTCAGGAGTACCTGGGTTCAAATCCAGCCTCAGACACTTAATAATTACCTAGCTGTGTGGCCTTGGGCAAGCCACTTAACCCCGTTGCCTTGCAAAAAACCTAAAAAAAAAAAAGTATACCTAACCTCTCTTAATTTCAGTTTCCTCTACTATGAAATGGGAACAACAATAACCCCTACCTCAAAGGGTTGTTGTGAAGATTAAATGAGGAAATATTTATAAAACTCTTTATGGGTCCCAAAGTAGTATATAAATAGTAACTATCATTAAAATTATCATGAAGAAAAAGCATTCATGGTGCTCGGAGATACAAATAGAAAAATAACAATGGACATGCTCTCAAGAAACTCATTCTAATAAGGACAGAAAACCTAAGAACTATGGCAGAAAGACCCCATGGTTTTAGAGGTATGTTGATTTCTCTTCTTTACTCTCATTTCCACTGATATGATCAGTGATATTGATATTGAAACATTTGATAGCAAATATTTCCATTTCTGAGCCTTGATGAGTCTAGAATCCAATTAGGCCCCTTCCTAAGTAATGACTATCAGGGCTGGGTCTGCATCAGGATCTGAGGTCTGGAGTTGCTGCCATTCCTAGGATCCTTAGGCTTCACTGTCCACTGGTAGTAGTCAGTGATTGTTGTTAGTAGTGATGAGGAAGGTATCCTCCTCCTTCTTCTCAGGATATCTTCCTTCAATAATGGCTGTCAAGTATGGACCCAAGGCAGGACCAGTGGTCTGGGGAAGAGAGGACAATGCCATATTGAATTCAAAGTCCTGGACTAGTACCCTAGAAACTGAAGGGTAAAGGTATTGGTGGTTTTACTTGAGAGGTAGGTTGGGGAGGGGGAAACAATGAATCCGAGTTACCTCTCAGTTGCACCTATATGCAAATTTCTAGCTGTAAGCCAACCACCTTAAAAAAAAGCACATTCATGATTTCTTGAGTGAATAGTCTCCCTTCTCATTCCTGAAGGAGGAACATAGTTTCTCTACCACAGGCTACAGAAGAGAGAGCTACCTCTGTACCTGCTTGCATACATCTGTAGTTCCTCATCTTTCTTCCCAGGATCACGTCTATTTGTCAGGGCAAGGTTTTGGGGTCATGACGCCATAGACTGGTCCTCCAAGGCAGAGGCTGAAAGGCAACTGAAATCTAGGCTGAGGGGAGGTCAGAGAGCAACCTAGGAAAGCTGAACTGACATAAATTTGGACCCCAGTACAAAGCCAACCTGTTGGGAACTGAAACTTGATCTCATTATATTCATGAGAGCCAAGTCTGTACTGTCCTTGTAAGAGAAGAAAAAGGGCCCTTTCATTGGGCAGGGCTGGGCCTGGCTTCCATGGGAGAGGAGGAAGCAGCTGTAAAATGGGCTCAGTCCTCTGGGTCCCCTTCTGGGAGGTGAAGGGCATCTTGATTAGCAAAAAGGAGACCCTCCCCTGGCTCCTGGCAGCTGCCTTAAAAAAGAGCAGAACTGCAGGAGGTTGGCAAGGAGGAGAAGAGTGAGGGCAGGATGAATGAGAGAAACTCAGGAGGAATAATGTCAAGGTTAAAGTTCTGGAGATAAGAAGACAGTGTGGGTCTGTCTGCACCAACAATTAGTTCATGGGCAGATTAAATTTAGGAATAACTGGGACAGATATGGAGAGAGAAAGACAAGTTTCCTTAATGAGCAGGCCTTTATTTAACTTCTTAATGATTTACTGAACTAAAAAACTGAGGTTACCTGTAAGTCAGTGGTTAGCAGTGACACATTGAACAATACAGCTAGTGCCTTACTGAACTAATCCATAATGGGCTCTTACTCCATATGTCCCCGGTCTCTTCATCCTATCCTTGATCATAGGGTCCATGATAGTCTATTACATTATAGATGCTTCACAAATTCTTTGCAGGAATGTTAACATATCCATGCATGTCTTGGTTTACTGCTACTAGCCTCACCCCCTTTACAGAAGCTCCTGGGGGCTGGCTCAATTTTTTTTTTTATTTCTCTACTTAAATGATGCTTATTGGATTGGTTTAGATTATGTCACTTTGAGATGGAAGAAATTTGAATGGTTTTTGAGTACAACTCCTTCATTTTACAGAAAAGGAAACTGAGACTTAGTGAGGTTAAGAAGCTTGCCAATGGCCACTAAACTAGTACAGAGTAGGACTAGAATTTTTTATTTTAGTTTTTGCAAGGCAATGGGGTTAAGTGGCTTGCCCAAGGCCACACAGCTAGGCAATTATTAAGTGTTTGAGATCGGATTTGAACTCAGGTACTCCTGACTCCAGGGCCAGTACTCTATCCACTACGCCACCTAGCTGCCCCTTAGGTCTAGAATTTGAACTCATTTCTCAAACCAAGGACTGAGCTTCTGTTAATTAGATCACACTTCCTATTCACTAAATTTTTCCCCCTTCTTAGAGTATTTCTCTTATTTCTCCGGTCTGATTTAAGCTCTGTGCTAAGGAAATGAAAGATTTACTCCCTCTCTCCTACTTCCATAGGGGAAAAAAAGACACCTCATTTCAGAAAAATACTGAGTGATTAAAAAATGGCAACTTTGTTCTTTCTTCTGGGAGGGGTTTTCCAGCCCACCATCTGCAAGAACCACAAGCCCGGATATGAATACTAGCAGTCTGGTGGAGCAAGTGGGTGATGCAACAAACTATTGAATCTCCTCTTATATTCTTATAAGTGAGCATTCTTTTATAGCAAATCGATACCATATTGGTCCAGTTTAATATGAGAAGTAAAGTCCTGAGCCACTTACTCATCCCTATCCAATAGAAAGGGATATACAGACTAATCTACCCATTGCTCATGCTATATTTGGGAGTGAGGTTGAGGATGGTGTGATGTGAACACTATGTAGAAACTATATCAAGTCAGAGCCACTTTCCCCAGTCCATATTGCAATATATGGAAGAATATCCCTCTCTCCCCAAGTGTTGGGAAGGAAAATATTTGGACTTCTGTTATTACTGTATCTGTGAAGTAAGTATCCTTTTATAAAGACCAAGTGATACTAAATGGAACTGGAGAATTAAATATTAGGGGCCAACAGTGAGGCAAATATGCTGGGGCTTGAGCTTTAGGAAGCCACCCCTGACCCCTCAGGACTACTCCCAGAACCTTGCTGAGAGGAGAATCTGACTTTTGATTCCAAAGTAGAGACATAATTCACATTTTAAAAATATCATAAAGATCTTTAAAATACCATTTAATCTTACAAAAGTAATATGAAGTAGATAGCATGGATAATTTTATTCTCATTAGGTAGATGAGGAAACTGAGGTTTAGAAATTTTACATGACTTTATAGTGGCTCACCCTGTTTTAAAGTGTCAGTGGGATTTGAACCTAGGTCTCCTGACTGAGTCCAATGTTCTTCTCACCATCAATAAATGCTGATTAATTGTATGTATGTTTGTGTGTGTGTGTGTTTGTGTGTGTGTGTGTGTGTGTGTGTTTGTAAGTTCCAATGTAAATAAAGCAATGTTCCTAAGGAAAATTAGTGGCAATGAGAAAATAAAAAAAAAGGATGAAAAATCATCCAGAAGAGTATGAAAATGGGGAATTGGGGGCTTACCATGGTTTTTGCAACTAAGCTTCTTAAGTCTGAAAGCTAGTGTAACAACCATCAGAATAGGTAGGTTCAGAGCAAATATTAAGTTCATTCTACTCTTTTGGTTCATCATTTGGAAGACTCTACCTGAAATGTAGTCAGAACTCAGCTGATTCAGGTTCATAGCATATTTGGAGGTGAGAGGGAGAAAGCAAAAATACTAATACAAACTTCTTCTCTAGCTCATTTTACAGATGATGAAATTGAGGCAAACAGAGTTAAGTGATTCATTTAAGGTCATACAGCTAATAAGTGTCTGAGGCCAGATTTGAACTTGGAAAGAGGAGTCTTCTGATTCCAAATCCAGTGCTCTATCCACTGTACCATCTAGGGTCCATTTCATAGATCATACAGTAGTAAGGGTCCAAGTCCAGATTTAAACTCATATATTCTGACTTCCAGTCCAATGCTCTTGATGAAATTTTGGTTTGCAACTCATTTGTCAGTGGAGGATTGCATTTATTTTTGTGAAAACTACATGATGTCTCTTTCATCATGTATATTCTTTCTTTAGGGTTTCTTTTTGCAAGGCAAATGGGGTTAAGTGGCTTGCCCAAGGCCACACAGCTAGGTAATTATTAAGTGTCTGAAGCCAGATTTGAACCCAGGTACTCCTGACTCCAGGGCCAGTGCTTTATCCACTGCAGCACCTAACCGCCCCATCATCATGTATATTCTTAAAGGCCATTGGGATCAAGCTTGTATGCCAAATCTTTCCTGCCATACTATCACAAAACTTCATAATATGTCAAACAACACTTGAGGACAACTCACAGAATTAAGTAGAAGCTTTACAAGAAAGTAGTAAAAGAAATAATAAGGCAACAGAATTTAGTGATGAAATAGGAGGCAAGAAATTTTTGTACGAACACTAATTTTACTGATTGCCCAGCTTATTGTCATTCAGAGTTACCTTCCTATAGTTGCCATTCAGAGTTACCTACTTCCTATAATCTAGGTTATCCTTTGCTTCCCAAAGAATAGAATCAGAGATCAGATACCATCTTGTCCAATACTCTCATTTTTCAGATAAATAAACCAAGGTTCCTGGAGGCTAAAGGATTTGCTCAAAGCCACACAGGTAGTAGTGGATATCAGAAGCATGATTTGAACCCAGGTCCTCTGTTCCAGAGTCATTGCTCTTTCCAATATATCATGTTGGATTCATATCTTAGTGCTGATACACACACACACACACACACACACATATATATATATATATATTATATATATATATATTGCTCTGTGACCTTGGGCAAGCCACTTGATAGCTCCTTGTGGAGTTCCCCTCACTAAATGGGCAAGGACAAGTTCAGAAAATAGTCAGTTTTGATAAGTGATGTGAGACCAAATGTAGTCATAACCTTGTCACCATTGTTCTTCATTCTTGAATATATGGGGCATCTATTGGTGGGGCTGGAGGGAAGTAAGAGGAGGTAAAGCACTAAGACTCAAACTACCCTACATAGAGTTAGTTCTTGGATTAGGGCTTAATGCACAGCTGGGTTGGCCAGCTCTGAATGTACTATGAAATTTCTCTTTTTTGCTATTTAGATCTGCCCCATTAATTCTTTCCTACCAATTGGACATTCCTTCATACTGTTGATCCCTCTCCACTTTGAGAGACACAACTCCCAAGCACTGACTCAAACTCTTCTAGCTCATTCCACTCTGCTACATCTCCATTTCAGCTCCTCCTTCAGCATACTCAGGTCAATTTACAAATAGAAATGACTGACACAAGTCTGGCTATCAATAAACATTTATTAATCACCTACTATGTTCCAGGAACTGTGCTGAGTACTGGACACTAACTCTGAGCCTCCTTCCTGATGCCTGTAGATAGAGAAAAATGTTTAATAACCTGCTCTCCTTCAAAAATATTTACCAGCTCTTGTAGTGGCAAAGATTTAGAAGTTGAGGAGATGCCAATCAATTGAAAAGATGACTGTTGTTCTGTAAGAAACATTAGTGGTCAAACTTTAGAGAAGCTTGGAAAAACTTGCATGAACTGATGCTGAGTGAAGTGAGCAGAGTCAAGAGAATCTTGTGTATATTAGTAACAAATTGTGATCAACTATGATGGATGCAGCTCCTCTCAGCAGTTCAGAGATCAAGGACAATAAACTATAGTGTCCAAATTCAGAGCAAAGATACCATGTTCACTTTTTTAAAAGAAACTTTTATGTTTTTCCTTACTTGCTCATGTTTTTCTTATTTCCTCTCAATTCTAATTCCTCTTTAACAATATGACTAATATGGAAATATGATTGTACATGTACAACTTTTACCAGCTTATTCACTGCCATGGTGCGGGGGGGGGGGGGTGAGGGCAAGAGGAAAGAGAGGATGGTATAAAAATGTGGAACACAAAAGTTTCCAAAGATGTATTTTGAAAAGTACATTTTCATGTAATTGGAAAAATAAAATAAAATTTCAGTTGAGAAAAAAAATAGCCTGCTCTCCAAAGAGGGTGTATGTATGGTGTGTTTGTCTCAACACTCACAAGCAATATACACTTTCAAATTCATCCTGCACTATTAACATTTTCTCCATCACTGTCTTAAGTCTAATTAATCTATAAAATAATAAACCAAACTCCAACTTTTAACTTTTGTTGATCTCAGAGCTATAAAATCTTCACACTTACAATTTAATAATTGGAGCTAGCTCTAGGATGTCCCTGCCTAGAGAGGAATAACTGGCAGCTGTTTGTACCCTGCAGTCTCCCATCTACAGCTGTTCCTCCTTCCCCAGCATCCTCATAGCCTGATTATTTAAATAGGGAAACACACGTGAATGAAGATAGTGGTACTTCAGGAAAAATTCCTGTAGAAAGTGGGATTTTAGTTGGGGCCTAAAGAAAGACAGAGAAGTCAGTAAGCAGAACAGAGAGTGGCCCAAACTCAGAGTTGGAATGTCTTGATAATGAAACATCCAGGATGTCAGTGCTACTGGGTCCAAAGATTATGTGTCAAGGAAGAGGGTGGAAGAAGACTGAAAAGGGAGGAGGGACTGGTTTATAAAGGACTTTGAATTCCAAATAGCATTTTGGATTTACTCCTGGAGGTCACAGGAAACCATTGGAGTTTATTAAATAGAGGTGATATGATCAGACCTGTATTTTTGGATAATCTCTTTGATGACTGAATAGAGGATGGATTGGAGTGGGGAGGGATTTGAGATAGCCAGACCCACCATTGGGTAATTGCTGTGTATGACCTTGACCAATTTGCTTTTCCTCCTGGGTCTTAATTTCCTCATCTGTATGATGAACCAGTTAAACTAGATGAATTCTAAGACCCCTTCTGGCCTTAAATCTTGAGAACCAGAAGTTCTAAGTATGGAATGACTTGACCTAGTTCTCAAAGAAAGCAAGTGATAGAGTCAGGAAGAAAACTTAAGTTTAATGTATGGTACATCAAGAAGACCATTAAAGTTGGAGGGTCCAGACAAAAAATGACAGGAGCCTCCACTAGAGTGGGAGAAATATCACAGGAGTGAAGGGACACAGGTTTCAGCATCTAGATTTGAATTCCAGATGTAATCTATGTGACTTTGGACAGGGCTATAGGGTTTCTCCTAGATCTAAATCTATGATCCTAAAAAAAATGGCAGAATTTCTTTTCTCTAAATCCAATATTCTAGAAAGAGGTAGGGGTAAGGGAAGATACTTGGAGTAGCATGAATATAGACACAGAAAAAGGGAGGGTCAGGGGATGGCACAGTGGAATAAGGGCTAGACTAGATTGACAGTATATGCTGAGGAGGAAGCAGTGGGAAATAAGATTGGATGGGAAGAGTGGAGGGAGACAGTGGAGTGCTTTCAAAGCCAGACAAGGGAGCTTAGCCTCTAATTGGCTATCTGTCTCACTGGAACTGAAGCTAAAGTAAGACTGCTCTGGAGCCAGCTTTTATCCTCTCAACTCGTCTCTCTGACCCAATTCTCAGTACTTCCTGCCTTTTCCCCAAGCCCCAGTGTGGCTGTCATGATTCCTCTCAGCTCCATCTGCTGAGCTCTGGTTATTTCCAAGGGGAAATCATTAAGATCACTTAGAAAAGACTTTAACTATCCTCCAACTTCTCCTTTCCAACAGTGTGTGATAGTAGGAAGAGCACTGGGTTTGGAATCAGAAGAAATATGTTCGAATCCCAGCTTAGACATTCAGTTCCTGGGTGATATTGGCTAAATCACTTAACTTTTTATTAAACTAAATGATTTCTTTTTCTTTTTTTTTTCTTTTTTTTTTTTTTTTTTTTTTTGGCAAGGCAATGGGGTTAAGGGGCTTGCCCAAGGCCACACAGCTAGGTAATTATTAAGTGTCTGAGGTCAGATTTGAACTCAGGCACTCCTGACTCCAGGGCCGGTGTTCTATCCACTGCACCACCTAGCTGCCCCTAAATGATTTCTTAAAAGTTGTCTTCCAGGTCTAATATTTCTGTGACTCTATAATAAATATACATTTTGCAGTAACTTAAAATCACTCTCACATTCTCCTCAGTAAGGAGATAAAGGATGTCTCCTCTCTGTTAGTAGGAGGGTGGAGACAGTGACCTCTTGGGACCAAAAGAGAGAATACAAGTGGTTAAATACAACTTCTGAATTTCCGATTCCTAAACAATGTGCACAGTGAAAAGAACATAGGACATGGAGTCAGAAAAGTAGAATTCTAGACTTCATGGTAGAAGGGAGCTTGGAGATCATCTATTTCAAATTCCCTCCTCATCTCCATTTTCAAAACCAGCTTTTACAATTCCATATAACGAACTTTTTCTACTGGGCCAGGCTGGGAACTAAGAACTAGAGAGGAGCTAAATAGTTTATAGAAAAATAACCAAGGATGGAATTTAAACCCAGATCTCTCCCCTCCACAACCACACTGCTTTTCCCATTGCACCATACAAAAAATTTGGATTCTATTCTGGACTCTACTGTTTGTTCTCTATGTAAACATGGACTGGTCATTGTAACTCTTGGATCCTCCATTTCACAGAATTTAGAGCCAGAAGGGGTCTTAGAATTCATCTGGCTCATCATACAGATGAAAAAATTGAGGACCAGTGAAGAAAAGCAAATGCTTATGGTCACACAAAGCCCTAGAACTAGAGACTTGAGCCCAGGTTTCCAACTCTTTCTATATTACACCACAATTTCAACATCCTAATATTGTAAACTATGTGTATGAGTGGGGGAAGGGGAAAACAGAGAGGGAGAAGCAGGATGGGGAAGGCTCTTGGTATACCATATGGTCTGTCACCAGCCTTGGAATGTGCCTATATCTTGGATTCTCATGTGAGGTATTAACATAATATCTCTTCAAAAAGACATTAAATAGTCACGTGGAGCAGAATGTAATTCTGGTGTCCAGACCCTGCTCTTCTCAGCGATGATGACTAAACCAAGCTAATCAAATCAGCACAAATTTGCAAACACTGTTTCAGCAGCTGTGACTGTAAATATCAGCCGCCCGAATGTGAATAATCCTGTCCGTGGGATGACTTGAGTAATGGGCTCCCAATGGGCGCCAGAGCCATCATTCTGTGCCTGGCAACTCAAGGGGCTTTTGAAGATGATGAGCCTACGATGGCAGCTGTAGTTATCACAACGGAGCAGCCAAACTGGAAAGCCTAGAAAAATCAACTTAGTCAGATAAATGGATCTGGGAGAGGAAGAGGAAGGATGGATAAATCAATCTCATTCCTAGTCTGTCCCCAAGCATCTGCATGAAGATAGACTCACAGGGGAAAGAAGAAGGCAGTTGGAAGGGGGTAGGGTAAGATCATCCAAGAAAGCTAGAAGGGATGGGAGGATCTTAAGTGGAAAGGTGAAAGAGGGAAGAGACAGAGGAAATTGGTTGCTTTGAAATGCTCCACAAATTTTTAGAAATCCAACTTTGATAGCTATAAATCTATTTCATTTTGTATTTTTTCTGCCCAAACTTAAACAAGAGGAAGAGAAAGACTAGATTGCCTTCAGGCTAATCTTTTTAATGATCCTAAATTTCTACCACAAATTAATATTGTCATGTGACTACATGTCTTAGAACACCACAGACTAAAATGGATTAAAAATGAATATCATGTGAAAGATCAGAGGATAAAAGAACTAGAGCTGGAAGATACCACAAACACCATTAATCCAAACTTCTTTTTTATGTACAAAGAAACTGAGATTCAGAGAGGTTAAAAGGTCTGCCCAAGGTCACACAGCTGAGCAGTGGTAAACATTAGAGGTAGGATTTGAACCCAGGTCTTCTAGCTTTGGAACCAGTGAACTTTTTGCTGTATAGACCAATAGAGGGTTGTGAGAAGGCTAAAATTAAAATATTGGGAACCTGACTGAATCACAAGAACAAAAAAAATGTCATTGGGGAAAATTATTATTTTTACAAAAAAGATGGATTGGTCACATGGTGAGAGCAAGGAATCTGCAGTACATAGGCCCAGTCTAGCATATTGGATTCACAGGTTATGGAAATCTTACAGAAATACTTGGATGAGATGCAGAACCAAGATGTCAGAGTAGCAAGAAGATATATGTAAGCACCCCCATACTCCTCCATACATGTAGAAAATTAATCAGATGGAAATTCTGTTGGGAAAATCCAAGAAAAAAATCCAGTCTAGATTAGCATAGGAAGAGAGATAGAATAGTTTGTGGACACTAGTGTAGTGTAGACACTGTGAAAGAGGGCTGAGCAGAAGTAGATAGACTTCTAGAGAAGCTGTAGACCACAGCAAGGAAAGTCCCATAACCTACCATGACAAGTTTTGTCATCCTCTACCTAACCCATTACCTATTCCAGGTTATAGATCCTTTGTTCTTAGAATTTGTATACTAGAGAAAACCAAAAGTAAATAGTAATTAGATAGCCAAGACACCAGGAGTGGATTAGGCTTCCCATTCTATCTTATAACCTACTGTATTTCCCCATGTATAAGACACACTTTAATTTTGGGCCTGAAATTTGAAAAATAATGTATTACATAGTTATTGGAGTTGTTTTATTTATCATGAAATTCATAGCTTTCAGGCATATTTGGGGCAAGTCTGGTGCATGGATGCATGCTTAGTCCATTCCATTTCATGAACCTAAAGCACCAATTGTGTCCTCCTCTGAAATCAGTCACTTCTTTTTCATCAGCAATTCTTCCTGCCACCTGCTGAACCATCTGTGGAAACATGACTTCCACTGGCCCTTTGCTCTTCAATTCATCTCTTCAATTCCCTCTCTAACTCAAGCCATTTGGCTGGCTTGCCTCTCATGGTCTTCTTCTGCTGGGGCATTTTCAGTAGGATTTCTTGTCTTGTAGCCAGGCTCAGATTGTTTTCTCAGTTGGAGGAGGACCAAACTGACATTCAGCAGCTCGATTTCCATTAACTTTTGCAAACTGGATCACTTTGAACTTGAATTCAGCACTGTATGAAAATCTTTTCTGAGCCATTTTTGGGCAGAACATGGTAAAACATAACCTAATATACCCATAACAAATATGAAACGATGAGGGAAAAGACAACAAGCATGAAAAAGCAGGAAATGCAAGTAAAAAATTCCACAACCACTATATAAGACACTCCCAGTTTTTAGACCCCCAAATTTTTTGAAAAAGTATCTTATACATGGGGGAATATGGTAATCTAAGGTTTGCAGAGGAATAAGGGTGGGGGGAGATAACAGGAGCAGAAATCCCAGACCATTGGAGAGTTTTCATTTCCATCACTGAACCAGTAGTGTTTCACAGTTCAAACCCAAACCCAGCACAGGAAGCTGCAAAGTTCAGACATATGATATGCAATCAAATTTTAACATAGATCAGATCATATTGCGAACACTGAAAACATGAAAGATCCCAACCTGAGCTCCCATCCTGAGAGTCTAGAATAAATATACTGTTCAATATCCAAAGAAAGCAACAACAAAACCAGACCTCTCCAGAAGTTTACAGAACTGGTTCTGACATCAAATCCAAAAGGAAGTAGGCTGGAAGAGTAACTAACCCTCCCTCCCTCTTCCCCAAAAAAGTCCATTATAAAAGGCTATTTATGATGATAGGGGCACTCAAGATACAAATCCAGAAGAGAATGATCCCAAAACATCTACAAGCAAAATCTCAAAGAAAGACAAAGACAAATTTTTCTGGAAGAGATGAAATAAGAGTTCCAAGAAAAAAATTATAAATAAAATTAAAGTACTAAAAGAAACAATTAGGAAAAAAATGAGAGTTATATAGAAGAAAGAGTTGGGAAGGAAATTTCCAGCTTGGCAAGAAAGGTCCAAAACTTTGTCTAAGCATCAAACTCCTTGAAAATTAAAATAGATTAAATAGAAGTCAATGATTCCACTAAACAACAATATTAAAAACAAAACAATATAGAAAACATAAGAAAACACAAGAAAATTTAATATATCTCATAGCAAAAACAACTAGCCTAGAAAACAGATCAAAGAGGGAAAAAAAAGCATTGAATACTTGAATGTACTTAAAAACAAACAAAAAACAGAAACAAAAAACTATACATCCTACTTCAAGAAATCTTTTTTTTTTTTTTTTTTTTGGTTTTTGCTAGGCAATGGGGTTAAGTGACTTGCCCAGGCCACACAGCTAAGTAATTATTAAGTGTCTCAGGCCAGATTTGAACTCAGGTACTCCTGACTCCAGGGCCAGTGCTCTATCCACTGCACCACTTAGCTGCCCTACTTCAAGAAATCTTGAAAGAAACAACACACATGTCTTAGAACCAGAGGACAAAATGAAAATAGAAAGAATTCACTATTATCTCCTGAAAGAAACCCCAAAGTAAAAACTCCCAGGAACATCATAGCCAAAATTCAGGGCTTCTAGGTCAAAGAAAAAATATTGCAAGCAACCCAAAAGAAATAATTAAAGTATCAAGGAACCACAGGGAAGATCATATAAGATTAGGAGCTACCACTATTAAAAAAAAAGCAGAAAAATTAGCATAAAATATTTCAGATAGCAAAGAATATATAGGCTTATGGGTAAGAATAACTTATCCAGGAAAATTGAGTATAATTCTATAAAGGGGAAAAAGACTCCAGACATTTTGAAACAGAAAACTTCCAAGAAAAACATACAAAAATAAACACAATGATAAAAGAACTAAACTGCACAAATTTTAATATGGAGAGATGATACATGTGCCTCCCTTGAACTCTATCATTATCAGGGGTCATATTAACAAACAAAACCTGAGACTGGTCCTGTTAAGTCTTGATCTTAAGAGAAGAATGGAAAGAGAAGGCACAAGGAATACACTGGGTGGAGCAGAGGAGGAAAAGAAAGGTTAGGGAAAATTATCTCACAAAGATAAGGCACACAAGTTTACAACTATACAAATATAATGGAAGTGGAGATGGTGAAGAGTAGCTAACACTTAAACCTCACTGTCAACTGAATTGGTAAAAAAGAGAATATTAATTCAGAGAGAGAATTGGCTACAGAAATACTTTTCATTCAATAAGAAATTGGAGGGAAGGGGAAGAAAGAAAGACAGAGTGAATTAGAGGAAGAATAGATAAAGGGAGGGATTAGTCTTAAGCAAAACCAACTCTAGGTAAGGATGTATAAAAATGTTTATGGCTCTTTTTGATGAAGCAAAGAATAAGTATCTGAGGTGGTATCTAAAATTGGGGAATGGTTGAACAATTTGTTGCTGTATGGTCATTTTTCAGTGATGTCTAACTCTTCATGACCCTATTTGGGGTTTTCTTGGCAAAGATGCTATAGTGGTTTACTATTTCCTTCTCCAGAAGTCAATGATTCCCTTAAATAGCAAGAAATATTAAAAGCAAATCAATATAGAACATATCAGAAAAAAACTAACCTAGAAAACAGATTATGTAATAGATGAGGAAACTGAGGCAAACAGGGTTAAACAACTTGCTGAGGGTCATATAACTTGTAAGTATCTGAGACCAAATTTGAAGTCAGGAAGATGAGTCTTCTTGACTTCAGGTCTAGCATTCTAACCATTGAGACATCCAGATGTCCTAAGGTATACTATAAATATGAAATTCTATTGTGCTGTAAGAAATGATTATTTGGATCATTTCACAGAAACCTGGAAAGGCTTACATGAATGGCACAGAGAGAAGTGAATAAGACCAAGAGAATTATTTATTTATACAATGACAACAATATGGTAAAGAAAAACTACTTTGAAAGACTTAAAAACTTGATCAGTATTAATAACTTCAATGTTAATGATTCCAGAACTCATAATGAAATACGTTATCCACTTCCTGATAAGGATATGAAGGACTTGGTGTGTATGGCCAAAGCAGGAATTTGTTTTGCCTGACTATACACATTTATAACATGGGTTTTCTTTTTTTCATTCTTAGTTGGGCAAGGGTGGGGCAGAGATTGGTGATTTTTTCCCATTGAAAAAAAATATAATTTTTAAGATAGATATGGTCAAGAGTCACACAGGATGGGCAGATCCCATATAGGTTGCAAACTACTTTATTGGAGGGAGCATCTACACAGTGAGATCACAGATCTTTTTTGAGTCAAATATTTTAGTCTTCACAGTTAAGGGTCTCAATGGACAGAGATGGGACTAGAGTCAGGAAGACTCATTTCATTGAGTTCAAATCTGGCCTCAGATGCTTTCTAGTCACGTGACCCTGATCAAGTCACTTAACCCTTTTTGCTTCAGTTTCTTCACCTATTAAATGAGTTGGAAAAGGAAATGACAAGACACTCCAGTATCTTTGCCAAGAAAAATCCCAAATTGGGCATTACTGAACAACAATAACAACTTTATTCTCCACCAAACACTTTACAATCCAGAATGACTCTGGTCTCCTTACTGTTCTACACACAAAACACTGCCTACCTTGACTCCAAGCCTTTTCCCACGGTATTTCCTGTGCCTTCTATGATCTCCCTATTCAGCATTGTTTCCTGGCTCTTCTGCATTTTTTCAAGTCTCTGCTCAAATCCTACCTTCTGTAAAAGGCTCCTGGCTCCCTTCAATATTAACTCCTCTCTCTCTGAGATTACTTAAATTTACTCTGAACATATTTTGTATATACATAACTGCTTGCATTTTTTCCTGACCATTATTATGTGAACTTTGTAAGTTTTGCCTTTTTTTTAACTACTGTCACTTAGTACCATATAAATGACATATAAAAGGTGCTTAATAAGTGCTTGTTGACTGATTTGATTCCTGTATTTGATTCCTGGTTCATGTTATATATATATGTATATACATATATATACATATATATAATATATATGTATATATATCACACCAGCAAGATACAGTGACATAGACAGAAAAAAGTCAAACAAGTAGATGGCACTGATATCTATGGTAAATTAAAAGAAATAGAAGAAGGCTTCTAGTGTACTGAATAAGATACTCTATGGAGGAATTTTGATAAACTGGGCAACAATTAGCACAGGATGAGAAAATGTATATGGGTTGTAATCTGTACTCTTGAAGGAAATACAATAACAAAGAGATCATGATTGCATTAGAACATCAAGCTATGAGGAAAACAGAATTAATTATGAGGTACCAAAAAAGCAAATATAAAGTGTTGATACTTTGTTTGGAACATATTATATATGCTTCCAAGGAGAATATAGTCATAGAACTATTCAAAAGTAGGAACATAGACCAGTATAACCAAACACCCAACTCATTTTGATTTATTAGGAATGGTAAATATTTAATAAGGGGGAAGAGTATAAAGGGTTGATTTGGAAGTTCCCTGATCATTTTGATGAATTTATCTGGAAGTAAACCTTTGTTAGAAATCTTGAATTATGGGCGGCTAGGTGGGGCAGTGGATAAAGCACTTGGAGTCAGGAGTACCTGGGTTCAAATCCAGTCTCATACACTTAATAATTACCTAGCTGTGTGGCCTTGGGCAAGCCACTTAACCCCATTTGCCTTGCAAAAACCTAAAAAAAAAAAAAAGAAATCTTCAATTATCAATATATCTCTATTAATGGCATGAATAATCATGCAGTCCAAATAATTTACAAGAGAAGAGGTAAAATGAAATTCCAAAAGGTCAGGATAATCTTTGGACTCATTTTCACAGGCCATGAGAGAGGATAGAGCCTCCCAACAGAGTCCATATCCCCAAGAGTTGAAACCAACCAAATAAACTAGGGAACAGTCTTAGGAAATGAAATTATCCATAGGAAATACACAGGGTGGCTCCAAACCAACTAGATTTCTTAGAGTAGTCACAGTCACTGAAAATCAGAAAGTTGTCTTTTGTGTTTAATGATTTGCCTGTGGACATATCTACTCCCTAATGACAGAGATATTTACAATCTAAATGTCCAAAGAAACTTATCTCCATGTAAACTCATCAAACTGATCAAATAATTCAGCCAAAGTGGTTGTCTGAACAGGAGGCCCAGTTCTCAAATATCAACTGGAGAAAAACCCTGAAGTTCATACCAGACTGCAAAATGATCAGGAAATCCAGAGATCATATAGTGACTTCTGCATAAATGGTCCAGAGAAGCCCAATGACAATAGGAAAGGGGACTTGCCATCAAAGTCAGAGCCTCTGCATGACCAGAAATGAGAGAGAGAGAGACAGAGAGACAGAGAGACAGAGATTTGTTCTTGCTAAACAAAGAACTCCCTTAAGAAAATTCAAGATAGTCAGAAAGTTGCAGAGTCTAGAATGAAGACCTGAAAGTGTTGGGGAGCTTCAGCAGAAATCTGCCTTTGTGGTACCACAGTGCTTTTACTGAGACATTCAAGGCCTAGGGGCTCTGAGGACCCTAACATTCTGTTATCAGTTACAAGAGAAGGCTTTGGAAATCCAGCACACTCCTTCAAGGATCCAGGTTTTGGGGGAGGGGGAAAATCGAAAAAACTATAAGATATGTGATATCAAAAATTTCTGATTTGGAAAACAAGTCAAAGAGAAATCATTAAACAACATTAAACTTTTGCAAAACAATGATAAAACAAATAAACAAAAACTTGGACATTATATTTCAAGAAAATAATAAATGAAAACTACCCAGGACTTTTAGAACAAGAAATAAAAATAAAAATAAAAATAAAAATATTTTCCTGGTGTGTCAGAACTTGTGGATTTCTTGAATTTTAGAGTTTTAAACTACAGTAGAGCTAACTCAGTATGTACATTCTAAGTTCATCTCTATTAAACTGAGTCCAAGAGAATATTAAGATACAAGGCTGCCTAAAAATGTATGATCTAGTTCAGGTCATAAAGGGAATAGGTCAAAGTTTCTATTCTAATGGGCCAGTAGCCTCAGCACTTCCCATGTGGGTGAAATAAAGGGACCTAATCTCACTTTAAAAAAAAACACAAATAAAATAGAAAGAATCCTATAATCACCTCATGAAAGGAATCCCAAAAGAATGTCATTGCCAAAATTCAGAACTGCTTTATCAAAGAAAAAATACCCCAAACATCAGCAAAAAAGGAATTCAAGTAGCAAGGAGCCACAGTCAGGATCACACAAGATCTGGCAGTTTTTACTCTGACTAAGAGGTGATCTTGGAGTATAATATTCCAAAAGACAAGAGATAAGCATGCAACCAAGAATAACTTTTCTTGCAAAGTCGATTATAATCATACAGTAAACAATTGGATCTTTCATAGAAGGGAGTCTTTCAAGCATTTATGATGAAAAACAATATTTCAGTGTAGGAACTTTGAAATAGAAACACAACAACAAAAAAAACACCTTAGAAAGGCAAGTTTTACTGACTAATTGATTATAAAGACTTATATGATGAGTTAGTGCTAGCATTCTCATAGGAGGAAGAGAACCAATTATATCCAGAACTCTACCAATAGTTTTCAAAGGTTATTGAGGAAGTTAAATTTAAAAAAAAAAAGTCCTGAGGTGGACTGGTTCTGTTCTCAAGAGAACAGGGAGAAGAGAAAAAAGGGAAAGTAAAAAGAGGATGGAGTATGAAGGATATTAGATGGCTCTCATTCATCTGAAAAATCTTAAGCAGGATTCAACATACATATACATACACAAACACACAAAGATTTTGGTATAGATATAAATCAAATTCAATAGGGAATGAGGGTAGTGGAGAGGTTGTTGTTAAGGTGGATAATACCTTATACTGATGAGGAAATAACTACAAGCAGGACAAAATTCTTAATGCTGAAAGGGAGAAGTGGGAAATAAAATGAAAGGAAGAAGGGTGAAGCAAAAAAATTAGAGTCCAAAATGATACTTTGGACCACCTCTTAGAAAGTTGAACAAATTGTGGCACATGAATGTAATAGAATATGATTGAACTATAAGAAATGATGAAAGAAATCATTTCAGAGAATCCTGAATAGTATTGATGCAGAGATTAGGAATAATGATGGGGTGGGGGGGAGTAATTATAATATTATAGAATATTCAAAAGCACAAATAAGCAGGACAATTTTGAAAGTAGAATATAAAATTTTTATGTACTTTAAAAACAAGAGTATTATAAAGTGAAGATTCATGATTTCATAGGCAAAGTTTATGTTCTAATGTGTACACAGAAATTCTGTGTCTATATGTGTATATGAGTTTTGTGTATATGTGTATATGTGTAAGTTTTGAATATTTTTTATGGATCAATATTTATTTAACCAACTACTTACATAAGTTGAAGGGGAAGAGTTCGGGGGAGAAAATGGACCATGGCTACCTCCCAGTGAGACAATACCCTCATGTGTCCCCATTTGATTATAACTCTATATTCAGAATCTTTGAAGACTAGCCATTTATTCATTCAACAGATAATGGTTCACATTTCTAGAATGGTTTCAAGTGCTTTGTAAAAATCACTTTGTTCTCAATGTTCTAATTAGGTAGATAGTAAAAAAAGTGTCATTAGCCACATTTTTATAATGTGAAAACTGAGGGTTGTAGAAATAAAGGAAAGATAAGATATATGTGTGTGTGTGTAAAATATACATATGTATATATATATATATATACATATACATATATATGTATATATATATACATAGAGACAGAGACAGAGACAGAAACAGAGAGAATGATGCTGCAATCTGAACACAGGTCTTCCACACCAAATAAGTATTTAGTATGTTTTAAGCACTAAGGATAAAAAATAAGAAAAACTGTTCTTATGCTCAGGGAGCTTATAATCAAATGGGGAAGTTAAAGTTAAAAGAAAGTTTAAAAAGGTGACACAGCAGGATGTAGGGGGATAGGCACATTGTTCCTTGGACAAAATTAGCAGAGTTGCAGATGGAAAGTAAAGAATTATCTGCAGATACTTTATTAAGGCAGGCTTTGGAAATTTAATCTTCCACCATCTGGCTCCCTCAGAAGGGAGAGCAAACTAAAGGAGTTGAGAAGATGTTGAGTATCCAAAGGTGAGTTAAATAGTATGATGATGAAATTTCAGGTGAGCAACTTATTGTAGGAGGGGCATCATGTTCCTTGGAGGTAAAAAGAAGAAAACCTTTTCTAAATTCTTGATTTGTACCTTGGATCTATGATGGACTTTGCACTGTGGGGCTGTGGCATAGTTCTGTTCTTCTGAGGACCTTATATTGGATTCTACACTGCCCCCCCAGGTAGGACTGTTCCAGCCAGTGACCTTCATTGTCTGAATGCTAGGGCAGTGGACAATCTAGTTTGGGACATCCCACTCATTGATTCCACCGTAGTCACTCCTCACCTTGGGTGACTCTTTAACCACTATACCCTACTGCCTCACAATAAACAATCAATGATGATCTACAAAGTGTAATTTGTAGTAAGTAAGTGACTGACTCCTCCAAGTTAGGACAGTGAAGCACAAGTTCTATTAGGATTTACCAAGTTAGAAATACTTTGAAGACATCCTTGTTTTGACTGGCAGGTAAGAAAGTTTTAGATCACAGTAATTCAATTGTCTACTCAAGCAAAGTGTGTCTGTGATCTACATGGGAGGGATGAAATCACAGATCTTAAAAATTTTGATTATGAGAAAATCAACTAAGGGAGACGGATGGCTAAGACATGGTCTCTCCTCTCAAAAGGCTTAGAATCTAAGAAGGGATATGTTGTTGTAGATTATTCATGACCCCGTGGACCACCAGTATCTCTTTAATCATAACCAAACTCATGTTCCCTGTTTCTGTGACACTAGCTCTCCATCTCATTCTCAGCTGTCTCCTTTTTCATTTGTCCTTAGTTTTTCCCAACATCAAGGACTTTTACATTGAGTCTTGTCTTCTCATGTGGTCAAAGAATTTAATATTCAGCTTCAGTTTTTGACTTTCCAGTGAATAGTTTGAATTGATTTCTTTAAGTATTGACTGATTTGATTCCCTTGCTCTTGAAAGGACTCTCCAAAGTCTTCCAGCACAATTTCAGTGTCAATTCTATGGAGTTAAATATATACATATACACATATAAGTATATTGTGTTTTTTAATATTCTATTTTCCCCAATTACATGCAAAATAATTTTGACTTTTTTCATATCTTGAGTTTCAAATGCTCTCCTTTTGACATAGTTATACATATCCATACAAAATATATTTCCATGTAAATTATGCTGTGAAGAAAAAAAAAAACACTGACCAAAAAATACACCAAAGGAAGTTATAAAAATAAAAGTATCTTCAGTCTGTGTTCAAGATCCTCCAGATCCTTATCTGGAGATGGTTAGCACCTTTCATCATAGGTCCTTCAGATTGTTTTGGATTATTGTATTGCAGAGAGACTAGGTAAGTAATTCATGGTAGATCATTATACAATATTGCTGTTACTGTGTTATGTGTGAATGTATTCTATATTTACATGTATAGAATGTACACATAGACACTGATTTGTGTGTATGTGTATACATACACTGGAGGAAACTATAATAGGCTTGAAAGAGGAACAATCATTTGTCAGATGCAGGCTATGCCTTTCATGAAAATCTAGAACCCCACTTCACCATGAAGCCAGTCATAGATCCATTTTGCTTCAGGGCAAGCAACAAAAGAACCCAGCCTTCTATTCCATTCTTTAACTCTCTGATTTCAGCATGAAGCATAAGCTCTGATAAGATCATCTTTTTCCTACAAGTTTGGGTCTTGGTAGCAAGAAGCCAAAGTGAAAGACAGAGGAGGCTGTGGTAAAACTGAAGAGAACATGTTGATTGGCTACTGGCCCAAAGCCAGAACCACCTGCCTCTCTTAGGACCAAATGTGTACTTGCCAGTGGGGGTCCGAAGGAGGAGGGGGATGGGACTCACTGATTAATGAAATGGCCCAGGCTATTTTAGATTGGGAGGGGCCATGGAAACTATGGGAGTTATCAGTTTCATACTTCTCAGCTGCACAGCTGAATCTCTTTAGTTGCTGCTTGATCCTGGATCCTTCTTCATCTGTTCCTCTCAAGTACCCCACACCACCCATACTGTGGCATGTGCACCTGGTCGGCCAACAAAAGTCCAGCATGCCTCTCTCTGACTCTGGTGGTAGCAAACCCAAAATGGAGGGAAATTGCAATGTGGGATCACTTTATCATCTCTGAAGGAACAACAGCGAAAATATAATTTGTGCACACAAACACAAACACACACACACACACACACACATCTACACATTTAAACAGTTACCAGCTTAACTCTCTTTAAATCAAAAGTTCTTAACCAGGATCCATGAACTTTGGAAAAATTTTTTTAAAAATATTTTGATAACTACATTTAAATGTAATTAAATTTCTTAGTAATATGATAAATTTCATTTATAAATTTTGAAACATTCTGAAAAGAATTCCATAGACTTCACCAGTATGTCAATGGGATCAAATATAGGGGAAAAAAGTCAATACAAAAACTTGAAAACTCCTGCTTTAAATAAACATCAACAAAATAAAGACAACAAAAAGATATTTATGCTTGCTATACATTGAAAAATCCTTTAACTAAAACCCCGATTGTCTCCCCTAATCTTTTCTGCTGCTATGCATTTATTTTTTTTAGGGTTTTTTTTTTACAAGGCAAATGGAGTTAAGTGGCTTGCCCAAGGCCACACAGCTAGGTAATTATTAAGTGTCTGAGACCGGATTTGAACCCAGGTACTCCTGACTCCAGGGCCAGTGCTTTATCCACTGCGCCACCTAGTCGCCCCCTATGCATTTAATTTTAATAGTACAATAACAATCATAATATAGGTTAACTTTGATTTTTTCAGAAAGTTCAAAATAAAACTGTAAGATTTGTTACAGACAGATGTACATAATAATAGTCCCAGGATCAGGGCTAGGTAAATAAAATAAAAGAAAAAAAAAGACTGTCACTTTTTGTTCTGATTCAGATTCATTTGCATGCTAAATCAAAGAGGATTTACTGAATATCTAATCCTAAAATTAATAGTTATCTATGATAGAGGCTTTTGTATCCACTCAGACTTACAGGTGGAAAAGATAAGCTTTAATCTTAGCCAGTGGGTATTTTAACTGACTTTTTGTTATTTGAATATAGTTACTAGAACTAAAAAAAGAAAAACTGTCAACTTTCTCTTAGCAGGGAGGGAGTTCTAGCATCTTTGTCACTGGAGAATGGAGTTGAGATGGCTTAAGCAAACAGGACAAGATAACCCCAAGTCTTACAGTAGGGAGCAATACACAACAGATACAATAAACTAGAAGCTGAGACAAGTCTCTAGCAAGTCCACCACTGGGACCTTTGGGGCAAAGTTATCTACCAGAAACAGAATGCTCAACAAGGAGCAGACTCAGTGAGAGCAGCTTGCTGACCAACAGAAAGCTATGATGGTTGTTCAGTGTCAGATATGTGAGTTGTCTCTCCATTGTAAGTGCAGATCATACATAGGAGATACACATATGCTCTTTGGGTGTGGTAGCCATGTAAGCCTAGTTTCTCCCTTGATGGTAGTCGCTGCTGCAGAAAATTGCCTCCTTTTAATCATTAGTACTTTCTAAACTTAAACCTTTCTCAATCTACTAGGTTCTTCCCAGCTCTCTACAAACATAGCCATATATCACCCATCCCTAAAAAACAAACAGAATAAAACCAAAAACCCACTAGATCTCAATGTCTCTATTAATCATTCTATATCTTCTCAAGATCCTTCAAAAAAAATCTGCCTGTTCTATTTAATTCCACTTCCTTCTTTCTCTCTTTTATAAACCCTCTATGTGAGCTGTCTTCCAGTTTAACCTCATTTAACTGGAACTGTTCTCTCCAAAGTTTCCAATTATCTTAATTTGAAAATCTAAAGACATCTGAAAATGTATGAAAAAGAACTGATAAATAGAAACATGTACATATTTATGACTAATGGTAGCCATCTCTAGGGCTGAGAAGGGGAAGAAATTTAAAAAAAAAAGAAATTTACATGATAACATCATTATATATTTAAAAGGAACAGCAAGTTATACATAATAGCTTTTCAGTTTAATGTGCAATCATCTTTTTATTATACTGTTATGAAAATACTTGTTTCATTCCATAAATTAATGCTTAAGTATGAAAAATATATATATATATATATATAAATATATTCATATACACATATGTTTCCTTTTCTCCATTTACATGGTCACTACCTTAGTTCAGGTCTTCATTGCCTCTTATCTAGACTATTATAATAGCCTTTATTTATTTTTAAAAAATTAATTCATGATATAAAACAAGAATTTCCATAACCATAGTATAATTAAAAAAAGACTGCACATGAAATGACAAATCTGTTATCTATAACTTGCTGTTCCTTTTGAATATATAATAGAATTACCATGTAAATTTGTTTTTTCTTCATCCTTTTTACCCCCACTCTAGAGATAGCTACCATTTACAGAAATACACATATATAAAATCATTCTATACATCCATTTGTCAATTCTTTCTCTGGGTGTAGATAGAATCTTCCTTCAAATGTCCCTTGTTATTAATTTGAGTTTTTATAATAGTAAAAATGATTTATTCACTCAAAATTTTTCTTAAAACATTATTCTTACCATAAACAATGGTCTCTAGGTTCGGCTGGTTTTGTTCATTAATTCTTGCAAGACTAACTATGTTTTTCAAGATCATCAACCCCATTCTTTTTAAAATTTCTTTGTTATGAATGCACCAAAAAGTTGGGTATTTCTGTACTCACAGTAGAACACAAAAATAGGATATATACATTCATGTAAATATATGCACATACATGTAAATGTATATAAGCATGCATTTATAAAATTTACTTTCAAAACTATCCTGCTTTTCTATGCTTTCTTTTGAATTTCTTTCTGTTCCCTTTTATGCATTAAAAAAATATTTCAGTGACTCTCTCTCTGTCTGTCTCTCTCTCTCACACTCTCTCTCCACACACACTTTCATCACTATTACTCATCATACAAACATGTACAGCCATTCAAAATGAATCTATTCATTGTCCATGTCCAAAGATGTTTTTCTCTTTTAGCACCCGAATCTATGTTCTTTTTTATCAGTAAATAGGTTACATGCATTATTATAATTCCCCAGAGACAAAGTTCATTATTGCATTGATCAGAATTCTTCAGGCTTAAAAAGTTGCTTATCTTTACAATATTGTTGTCTGTTCACTTTACTCTGCATCATTTCAAATTATTCAGGATTCTTTTTTCAACTCAAGTGCCCCATTGCATTCATATATCACAATTTCTTCAGTCATTCTTCAGTTGATGGTTATCTCTGTATTCTAGTTCTGACTTATTCCCTTTTCCCTTTCCCCTTCGAGATGTTTTTCTTTTATTTGAATATAACCCCTCGCTCTTTTTCCCTTCCCTTCTCTTTCACCAAGTATGGCTGATTTATTTCTACACCAAAATGTATATTATGAAGGTGCATGTTCAACCTTCTATTTTCTTTCATTGAAGCTTACTTCCCTTTCCTCCTTCCTCATATTCATATTCTCATCTCTCACACACCTAATCATGAAAAATAGCAAGTTTCATCCCTTTATTCCTCCTTTCTACACTAATTATTCTTTCTACCCTTCTTAACAAAATAAAAATTTCCTCACAATTAGAAATGTCCAAGATGGAAATGAACTGTCTTAGAAAGCAGTAAGTTCTCCTTCACTGGAGAGCTTCAATCAGAAATGATTTGATCACTTCTTGAAGATATAGATCAGATTCTTAATTTCATTAATCAGATTCTTAATTCTAATCTAAGGATTAGATTAGGGTAGGTAGATGGCACAGTGGACAGAGCCCTGGCTTTGGATTCAGGAGGACAGAAGTTCCAATCCAGCCTCTGACACTTACTAGTTGTGTGATCTTGGGCAAGGGCCATCTCCAGACATCCTGATTCCTATCTGTCCACTGGTCCCTGATGACTCTGGAGAAGAAAGTGAGGCTGGTGACTTAGCACAGCACCCCCCCCCCCCACTCAAATCCAATTGAAATGCTTGTCATGGTATCACTTCCCTGATGTTGTGGTCTTCTTTGAAAATGAAGGATAAACATTATTATAGAAATTAGACTAGATGATCTCTGAAGTTTCTTCTAGCTCTGTCTTTTTTTCAATTTTTGAATCTTCTACCAGGTTGTAAATTCATTGAGGAAAGGGTTCATGTTGTTTTTAATCTTTGTTTATCCTCAGGTGCCTAATCCCATGAGACAAGGTAAAGTAAGCACTTGGTAATCATTTGATGAATGTTGAATGAATTAATTAACTTTGTAATTTTTTAATTTCTTTAGAGGATTTCCAAAAAATAAATATAATGAAACATTATTAGTAGTAATACATTTTATCCAGATCTTTTTTAAACAAAGGAGCTTAAATTTTTTTATAGGAATAAATGTTTATTGATAATTTAATGAGCACATCATTTAAATATTCAATAGACTGTTTCAATTAAAAAACTCAATTCAACTCATCCATTACATTCATATATTATAATCTATTAAACCATTCCATAATACAAGTATCCCACCTTTACTTCTAGTCATTTTTGACTATTAAAAAAGCTGCTGAAAGATATGGATCCTTTTCTTCTTTCTTTTTTCTCTTTTGGTCACAGGTCTAGTGGAAATATTTTGAGGTCAAAGAATATGTAGTTTCATGACTTTGGAGGCATAGTTCTAAATTGCTTTCCAGAATGTCTAAACCAACACCTATCTCTTTTTTGTCATATTTATGAATCTTATCAGTTTGAGAAAGTCCTGGTACTCATTCCAGACTGTTTACCTTTTGACCTTTACAATAAATTTGTGAGGTAGGTACCATAGGTATTATTATTATTCCTCTTTTTTAAGCTGAGTAAACTGGGGCTCAGAAAGGTTAAATGACTTGTCCATTGTGATACAGAAAGTATGTATTAAGACACTCAAATCTGGATTGCTACCAACATCAAGTCTACTTATATTTTACTACTAGCTATCCTGTCTTTAAATAAGACTAGAACAGAAGAATGGCACCAGATTGTGGAGGAATTTGACTACCAAGAAAAAAAAAGTTTGAACTTAACCCAGTAGGCAACATAGACCAATCAAAGGTTTCTGATCAAAAGGGTATCATAAGTAATCTGGGTATTTGGAATGTAAGTCTGGTAGTATAATGAACAGGGTCAAAAGTAAAAATTCTGGCATAACTAGAGAAAATTTGGTTGAGGAAGTTGTGGGTGTGAGTCTGACCCATACCCCGGGGGTCAGGGAGAAAAGTCCTTAGGAGAGGCACTACAATTGTGGTTCCCTGAAAATTACAAGGTAGACTAATGGAAGAAGATGAGATGAAATGGAGGAATAGGGGTCACCACAGAAAATTCAGTTGCTAAGAGAGGAAATACATTTTCCATAATATTGGCACTCTGGGGCCAAGTTAGGGATCTAGGTATTAAGAATGTATGAAGGAAGGCATAGGAGGCTACTTACTATGGCCTCAAAGGATAGGAATAAGGACAACTGTTTTAAATTGATGGCAGTGGAAATAAAGGAGAATATGTATGTGAAAGATATTGTGGAGATGGAATTGATAGAACCAATTAGAACAGGTCTACAAAATATACCTCTAATCAAGGCCAGTTATTTCATAGATGTATGCTGTGATGCACAAGTATTAGGGGAGAAATTGTGGATGAGTACATTCAAGACCATACATTCCAGGAGACAAAATGACTCAAAGAACATGCCATACTGATGATGACTCAATGAAATCATTTCAGTATCAAAGTTTGTTTTCCGTTACACTTGGCACATTAAGGATCTGAAGTAATCCTGGGATGCAACTTCAATTATGTCTTTTATATTCCTAGAAGTTTCCTTCACGTGATCTACACCTGTTCCCTTCTTATCTTTCTGGAATACCAGGCAAGGGGCCATGAAAGCAACTATGGACGTAATGCCTAAAGAAGAGACGGCATAGGGGGAACATGATAGCCAAACCCAAGCATTGGAAAGGTATCATATAAAAGAAGAAGCATATTTATTATACTTGTCCCCATAAGGCAGAATGAGGAGTGATGAGTGAAAAGTTGGAAAGAGGAAGATTTCAACTCAGCGTGAATAAAAAGAAATTCTTGACAATTAAATCAGACTCCAAATGGAATGGGATGTTTCAGTAGGTAATGAATGCTGCCATCACTAGAAAAAATCAATAAATCTCTAGCTACCTTAATTTTCTTATTTGTAAAATGAGAATTCAATCTAAAGGTTGTTGTGAGGGAAATGTGAGATAATATATGTAAAGTGCTATATGAATACAATAATGAGAATGATAATGATGACTTTATAAGTACGCGTGGATATCAGAGATGTGTCTGTTCTAGATTGTCTTTGGTTGACTTTCCATCTCTGATATCCTGATATTTTGATTTTATGATTTGGTGATCCACCTTAATTTCTTTCTTTTGATAATAATAATAACTAGCATTTACATAGTGCTTCCTATGAGTTGGGTACTATGCTAAATGATTCATAAACATCTCATTTGGTTCCAACAACAACCCTGGGTGATGTTTTTATCCTCATTTTACAGATGAAGAGACAGAGACAAACAGAGGCTAAGTGACTTGTCCAGGGTCACATACCTATTAGGTATCAGAAGCCACATTTGAAATCAGGTCTTTCTGATTCCAGACATAGCACTCTATTCACTGTACCACCTAGCTTCGTAGTTACAGTAATTAACTTCTGTGAATTTGTAGTTGTTACTTGGTTTTGAATGCAATACACCATCTAGGTGACCATAGACAAGCAACCACATATCAATGAATCTATTTCCTACTCTACAAAAATGGGGGTGATAATCACTGAACTGCATACTTCAAAGGCTGTTGTGTGGAATTTTCTTTATAAAACTTAAAGAGCAACAGGAATGAGAGTTATTTTGATTTATGCTTTGTATGAATTATTATTTTTATCCAATAACACTGTTAAGAAGTGTTTGACCTCTTTGGTTCCCCTTTTCAGTTCTCTTTTCCCATTATTTTCCTCCCTCTCTTGAGTAAATTATTTTCTTTTTCTTTTATGCTTCTCCATTTGGTCCTTTATGGCAATGCTTTGGCATCATGGAATCGTAACTTTAGATATGAACGAAATATTAAAAATTACATAGGTTTTTTCATCTCATTTAAAAGGAAAGAAAATGTAGACTCATAGAGAGGGGGTTAATTTGTCCCCACTGTGTAAATTAACCTGTTCTATGTTTGGTACCTTGTAAGTATGAGAATTAGTAAGGGGAGTTTAGGGTCCCCCTATGGGGAAAAACCATATAACTATTCCCAAGTGCCACTTGAGTAGGAAAAGTTGAGTCTGACTTAAGAGATGAGCCATATAGTTTTGAACCTTCAGGAATACTAACATTTTTGAATTTTAGCTCTTTGGTTGGACACAGATGAGTAGCAGAAATCCCCAATGTTTACCAGAACTTTTGGTTATCAAGTGGCCTCTGAAACTGATTCAGGTCTTTCATATAGTAAGTTTAAATTATTCATGTTTTTTCTTAAACATCAAATTGTGACTTAACTAATACTTCTGAATTCCTCAAACAAATTAGATCTATCACCTTCTTCATTTAGGATTTATAGCTAGAATTGACCCCAGAGATTATCTGATGTAATCTTCTTATTTTTAAATAAGAAAGGCACAAAGAGTGAAAGTGACTTGTCCAAAGTCACATAAATAATACTTAGAAGTCAGAACTAAACCCAATTTCTCATTCCACATTCAGAACCCATGCCAATATACCACAATGTTTTATTGAGTAGAAATAAAAAGTGTGTGTGGGGGGGTGAGGGTGGGAATATAAACCTTTTAATGATTGTGGAACTGGAATGAGTGCCTTCTTTCCACCAAGAATCTCTTTCTTTTATTCATTAACTCTCTGGTAAATTGCTCAGACAAATATTAGGCCAAAAATAAGGAATCATAATAAAAGGCTCTTAGAAATCTCAGAGGTTTCTTTCATCAAAACAGAATTGTGTTGGGAATGAAGGGTCCTGAGAAAAAATAGTAATATTTTCTGTTTTTCCTTTCCTTCTTGCCCAGGCTTTCCTCCTCTGATACTTAGAAGGAATCATAAAATAGTTGAAGAATCTCTCCCTTGACACATAGGTCTAGAGCAGAAAGGCAGGGGTTGAGGAGAGAGACTATAAGCTTCTATATAATGCCACCTATGTACCCAGCACCACCAATATAATCTCCTTTGTCACAGAGTCGTCTAGCCTAACCCTCTCATTTTATAGATGAGGAAACTGAGACACAAGGAGGTTAAATGATTTATTCAACCAACATTAAGCAGCAAATATGTGTCAGAGGTAGAATGTGAACTCACATTCCCTAGAGTCAGTGAGTGCTCTTTCCCCTCTATCACAATGCCTGTGATAATTAGCACTAAAAGAACAGGAATCTGTGCAGTAGGGAAGGGGTGGATAGGAAGAATGAAAGGCCCCTTGAGGAAGTAAAGCAGACAGATTTGTCACATGCGTGCTGCATGCATTAGAGATATCTGGGTAGTGCCAACCCCATAAGAAGTTTACTCAATTATTTTTTAATTGTCTTTGGAGAAATAAGAACAGGTCATATTTCTATTATTTTTTAAGGTTTACAAAAATTTCTTCTCAACAACCTATTAGGTAAAGAACACATATGATCTATCCCCATTTTAGAGAAACAGAAACCGAAGGGCCTCCCATCCATCAAATGCTGCTTATCATTAAAACTCCAGATCCTGTCCTTGTAGCCTGTAGACCTTCCTCAATTTCCTCAACCTCTTCTTTCTTTCCTCTCTACCCCCACCCCAGTAATTTAATTTGGTTTTATAATTTCTGTTATCACTAGTACAGCTGGAAGCAGAACAAAGTCACTCTAAGTTTCCTATCAGATGCTTTACTCTATGTTCCTTATTTGCTCCTGATGAGGAAATTTATCCCAACATGCCATATGACTGGGACTGGGAGGACATACTATATCATGGGACTATGATCTGTCTTGGAAATCATTCATCACTTCCTTTGGGGGGCCCCTTTCTGGATCTTGACTGAAGTAAGGTTACTGGTTTGGACTAACTCAGGGAGTAGTGGTGGCCTGATCTGTACCTTCAGAATACAATTCTTTCAGGATGAAGAACCCAGTGGAAAAGGAGTGTTTTTGTCTTACCACTCTTGGAACAAGTAACTGTTTTTAAAACACCAGGAAACAAACCTTAAATAACAATTACAAGTGCAACTTCCTATTTTGAAGATTATCTTACTTGGTCCTGACAAACCATGGATATCAGTAAGTCAGATCAGGACATGGGAAAGTGAGTTGATAAGAATCTTGCAGAATAATCAATAATCAACAAACATTTATTAATCACCTACTATACATTAAGTACTGGGGATACAAAGATAAAAATGATCCTTGCCCTTGGGCAGCTTATGTTCTCCTGGGGTATACAACATGTTTATAAGTGAATAAAGAAGATAGATACAATATAAATATAAGGTAATTTGGGAAGTCAGTAGAAAGAGAAATGCCTACAAGACCATGACAACCTAAATCTAGCTGCTTATGCCAATATAATTATCAAATGATCTTCATATAGATGTACTATCTCCCCCCATGTGACAATCCTCCTGCCAGGTCCATGCCAAACCCATGGTAGCTTCCATTCTTCCTTTCCTCTGGACAGGAAGTTTAATATGTTGGTCAAAGCCAGTTACATTAGTCTAGAAACAGAATCAACTCTCTGAGGAGTCAAGGACAGGAATACCAGAGGATTTTGATGATGACTAGTGGAGTTCATCTCTCCTTGGCACCCCTAAGGGTTATATCACAAAGAACTAAAGAAACTCTGATATAAACCAAAACTAACATTTTTACTATGTTAGTTTCCTTCAAATTCATCTAATATTCTTGACTTGTTATTTTTCCCAGGCAGCCAAAGGGGTTGCCTGCTGTCCTCACAGACCATGGCTTTCTATAGAAAGATGAACTTCTCTGGAGTAGTTCTCATGGGGACTTCCCACAGCCTACATGTAAACAGGACATGCAGGTAGACTTACCTACCAGTTCCCCATTCCCACCCAACATAAAAGACTCTTTTTCTGGAAACTTCTAGTTTGATTTGCAAATGTCCATGGCGTTTAGATAAACAGGCTATAAGCCAAGGGAAGAAAGGGCTATCTGAAAAACTGAACCTCCTACCAGCCTAGGCCTCAGAGTCTAAATTGGTGATACTATATGATTGATGGAACACTGGATCTAATCAGGGGTATGTGCTACCAAGAATGTACCCTTCAATTATGAGAGCCTGACTCGTGCCACAACCTGATATGTCATTGCTAGTGTTGTTAAGCAAAGAAAATCAACCCAGGGACATTAGCTGAAAGAGAATTGGAATCTGGTGACCTGAGGCTGAATCCCAGTTTGGACACTGGCCACTTGCAAATTCCTTTAATTCTCTAAACCTCCATTTTCTTATCTATAAACAGATATTATAAGATCTTTAAGATTTCATCAAACTTTATCCTATGCCGGAGGGATCAGTTGGGGTACTTCATTTCCATTTACTCTCCCTTTTCTTAATTTCCCTAATGCTTTATCATGTAACGCAGATAGAAATTTAGGCAGAAAATATTTTTCTCAGTCTTCAGTTCATTCATCTCTAAAATGGGAATAAAAACATTTGCCCTACCAACTTTACAGTATTATTATGAGGAAAGTATTTCATCAATTTTGAAACGCTACAGAAACAAGAATTATAATTTTTTCCTCATCTGAAATCATTTCCACCAGAGAGATATCCCACCATTTATCAGATCTTCCTCCTAATTATATTCTCCTTAGCTAAATAGTCTTGCATTTTTAAAGTGCCAATCCTGTGCCTGAGAATATATGTTGAAAGGGAGAATGATGGAGTTATTGTGTCAAGGTATCAATAAATAACCATGCATGAGATGCCTTTTTGTCATTTATTTCCCAGTAAACAGGGATAGAACTATCTTCATCTCCCAAGCTGGAGACCCAGACAAACTCAGTCCCATAAAAATCACCTCTGGGTGAAACAACTTTCTCTTATTTTTTTTCCTCTCCTTCCCTTTGAACACTAAGTCACTGTTTAGAAGGCCCCAAAAAAAGCCTTGACAGGGAGGAGGCTCTGGGGGAGGGGAGCCAGCTGCAGCAAGACAGCCTGTCAGAGAGACAGTGAGGACAAGGAAAAATTCTGGCCAAAAGACAAAAATCCCTTCCTGGTCAAAGTAGATGTGCCACTGTTACTGTATAAACTGGAAATTATTAACTGTGGGATGAATGGTGTCAAGAGAATTGGAGAATAGGTGCTGCTTTTGTTAAGACTCTTTTTTCCCAACACACTGGTGCCCCAGGGAAGAAAAAAAAAGACCACCTTTTATACATTCATATATATATGTATATCTATACATATGCAACTATGTATATACATGCATATATACATATTTTATAAATACATCTATGTATTCATAATGTACATATTTAAAATCTTTTTTTCCTGTGACAGGAAGAGGTGTTTCCAGTAATTTCATCAAATACAAGTGACCTACTGTCTTCTCTGGGTATTTCAAGGCTTGCTTTATTGTTACTTCACACAAACTGCCTGGGAAACATTTAGAGTAGACACTATGTTGTTGTTGGAGTTTGTTTTTGTTTTTTGTCTTTTTTTAAATAAAAGAACTTAAGTTTTGCTTTTTTTTTTAAAAGCCAATTTCTTTAACACCCTCCCCCAGTACTTTACTGTTTCATAGCTAGAAGTGACCCTCAAAAAGAATATATTTAAAACTGACACCATAGGAAGGCTTGATAGTGTTTCTCATTCATCTAAAGAAAAAGGAGCTAAAATACTTTCCAACAAACCACTAAGTTTTAAGTTTTGAAACGCAGCTAAAGTGAATAATAGCTAGCAGTTATACAGTAATTTTAGATTTACAAAGCATTATTGTGTATGTCTGAGTATGTGTGTGTGTGTAAGAGAGAGAGAAAGAGAGAGAGAGAGAGACAGAGACACAGACACAGAGACAGAGACAGAGAGAGAGACAGAGACAGAGATCTCATTTGATCCTCATAACCATCCCATAAAGAGAGGTGCTATTATCCCCACTTTTCAGAGAAGGAAAGCTGAAGCTGATGGAAGTTAAGTAACTTGCCTAGTATCTGAGATAGGATTTGAATACTAATCACACCTAGTAGAACACACACACACACACACACACACACACACACACACACACGCACATTTGCTCTCAAAGCATCCTTCCAAACCTCCTCATAGTAGCATATCACACTTGTATTTTAAGGTTGACAAAGTACATTACATATACTTTATTACTTGATTCTCACAAATGTATCTCATTTCTTCCTCACAGTAAGATGGATTGGATTCTGAATGCTATGTTGAGGTTTATACGTAAAATACCAGTTTGGGAGCTGAAAGACCTGAGTTCAAGTCCAGACACTGCAGCTTACTAGCTGCACCACACAGATAATTTACTTCTTTCTCAGTCTCAATTGCTTCCTCTGTCAAAGGAGAGATTTGAACTAGTAGCCTCTGAAATCCTATGATCCTTTGCTCTTGAAGATCCTTCTCAGTCAAGACATTCTCAAAGTATGGTCCCTGAGATTCTTTCAGAGGTACAGGAGGTCAAAACTATTCTCCCCAGTAATACTGTCAAAATACTCCCTTTTCCAACTATTTATCTGTGTGAGGCCAGGTTTTCTTCATTACTTCAAAAAATATATCACAATAGATTGAGTGGAAATTAGAAATGAGATTCCACCTGCCTTCTGTTAAACCTGAACTTAAAGAAGTTTGAAAAAAATTTCAATTTTTGTCAATATATTGGTTCATTATTGTTATTTAAATGAATTAATAAATATACTAAATTTTGTTTCCATATAAATCAAAGTTTTTTGTGATCCTTAGTTATTTTTCAATCCTTCTTACCTTTGGGGTTTTAAACAGAAGGTATCAGAAAAGCTGCCACAGGGATAACTGATTTGTGGTGGCCAAATGTTCATAGTGACATCAATTTTTCATCCTTCAATGTTGACTCTATCACTGTAAAGCAGAATTCACCAAACATTAGATTGTTTATCCACTAATAGGGAACTTGAGTTGGGGTTAGGCTGCTGTGAGACAGGTTAGTTTTACCAAATATAAAATTTCCAGTGCCTGGCATTGGTGGTGCATCAAGTTGCCTCTCTGATATGGCAGAAAGAGAAACCAGTTCAAGACCAAAAGACTCCCCCAGCCACCAGACTATCACCAATAGGTCCTGTTTCCTATCAATAAAACTATGAGGAAGAATAGTTCTGGTAAAGGCAAGTAAGAAGGATGCTTTGTACAGCCTCATCACAAAAAACAAAATTGTGCAAGTTTCACCACCAATCATTTGATTAGTTGGCATAATCCTCTTTGATAGGGGTTCTTGAAAAGTGTGGGAACCACTAATCATTTGGTTTCCATCAACTGCATTATGATATTATGCTTCATTATGATTATGCTCCCAAGAGATATCCCCATTAGGGAACTTTTCATCTTTCAAGATTTCATCAGTTTTAATACTCACACCTCTATCAGTACTTTCAGTATCTCCTGCCTCTCTGACTAGAACTAGAGAGGAAAACAAAATCTCCTCTCAAAGACTCCATTTAAAGATGGTTTCCATGTCAGCTATCTCTTCATTTCCTATCAATTTGCATTCAAGCCCCAACCAAATATCTTTCCTCCTCCCTCCTTTTGTGTTCTGTTTTCCTTCCTTAAATGGTAAGCTCTTTGAGGGCAAGACTGTCTTGTTTTTCTTATTTTTTATCCTCAACTTTTAGCACAGTGTCTTGCGCATAGTAGGTGGTTAATAAATATTTGTTGACTATTGACTCTAAACTGTGATACTTATTTTCTAAAGTCCTCATCTCTGATATTTTACATTCTAGGATCCCTTCCAGATCTGACATTCTATGTTCTAAAATTTCTGGTTGCTCTGACATTCTGTATTCTCTTCTAAGGTTTCTTATAGCTCCGATATTCTTTGTTCAATCTTGTTAGTGCCTTCTCTCGAAGAAAATTTGCAGTTTAGCTTGTTTATATTCTGAATGTACATAGCTATTTGCTTATATGCCCCACAACCACCACTATCCTTACAATGTGATCTACTTGAGAGCAGGAATTTCTTTGTATTCCCAGCTTAATGCCTAGCAAATAGTAGGCACTTAATAAATGCTCAGCCCTTCCTGGTTCAAATACTTTATATGACTATTTGAAGTATTCCTGTAGCCCTTAAAAAGTACTAGAAATAAATTCATTACCCTTTTTAACATCACTGATGTTATGATAGCATTCCTGGCAGAAATATAACATATCCATAATGTATAATCTTTCAAAAACATTTTTATAGCTTCGTTGAAACTTTTTCACTCTTGAGGCACTGATATTTACTAGAAATATGATTAATAGGTTCTTTTCTTTAACTCACCTTAGATGTTAGGACCATTAATTTCTCATAGAAAAAAATTCAGGAAGATGTGGTGTTTTCACTTTTTTGAAAATAATTTGTATAATGGCAGGTATTAATTGATTTTTGGATTTTTTTCAAGGCAAATGGGGTTAAGTGGCTTGCCCAAGGCCACACAGTTAGGTGATTATTAAGTGTCTGAGACCAGATTTGAGCCCAGGTACTCCTGACTCCAGGGCCAGTACTTTATCCACTGTGCCACCTAGCCGCCCCATTTAATTGATTTTTGAATGTTTAATAAATTGATTTATAAATTCACCTGGAACTGTGGTTTTTTCCCCTTTGTGAGTTCATTATTTGGGTTTTGTTCAATTTCCCTTTTTTGATATTGCTTTACTTAAATTCTCTTTTCTGGTTTTATCTGGGTAGTTTATATTTTTTAAAATATTAATTTATTTAATTTAAATTATCATCATATATAGTTATCCTTCTAATTCAGCTTTTAGGATTTTCCCTTTGAAATTAAAGTTTGTTTTGTTTGTGAGCATTCCCTTCCTAACTCTACTTTCACTCAAATCAACCATTCCTCATCTTCTCCCTACCTATTTATTTCCTTGTTGAATTTGATATATTTCTACATGAAATTCTTTGTATGTGAAAGTGTGCATGTGAGTGCACCTGTGATCATGTACATTGCTTCAGGAAAAGTGATGTTCATGAGATACCTCAATTCCTGCTCCATCTTTTATACTTTTTTTTGTTAATAGTTCAGCTATGAGAATAAGAAGTTCCTTTCTATTCATTTCTTCTCTAGCACATTCCTTTTTACCTTTCTTCTTTCTTCTTCTCAAAACTAACAAAACAAGACAAAAACCATTCCAGGCCCTACTTTCATCTTTCTTTACTCTTTTTGTGACCTTAAAAAACAATGGGATTCTAAATGGACATTTATCTCTTCTCCCTCTACCAAAAGGTTAAGTATTTCATCATCATTTAACCCTTTAAAATGATCTAAATATGTTTACTTTTCAATATTTCTCTTGTCTTCTGTGTTTGTGTTTCAAGTACTCTACTCAGCTCTGGTATCTTAATCACGAATGCTTTCAAGGTCCTCTATTCTTTTAAAGATGCATTTTTCCCAAGTAGTATTATTTTATTTAGCTTTCCATGTTAAGTTACTCTTGGATATAAGAGTTGTTCTTTTGTCTTTTAGAATATCACATACAAAGTTTCCTCTACTTTATAGTAGTTTAAGTGGAGTTATGTATGATCCTGACTGGTCTCTTGGAATATGAGTTTTTATTTTTGACTTTTTTTCTTTTACTCAAAAGTCCTGAATCTTTGCTATGACATTCCAAGGTGTTTTTCCATTTGGATTTTTCTTTTAACATATTCCTTTTTCCCTTTCTTTTAAGGAGATAATTGATGAATTCTTTGTATTTTAACTATCATCCAAATTTTTATTATTCTTTTTTAAATATTTTATTTGTTTTATTAATCTTTCTCCCATATCAATCCCATTTCTAGCTGGGAACATAAGAAAAACAAACCTGAGAGTGGATGGCAGAGTGAAGGCAGGAAATCCCAGGAGGTCTTCTCCAAACCACTCCAAATATCTTTAAATAATGATTCTAGCCAAATTCTAGAGTGGCAGAACCCACAGAGAGAAAACATTTTCCAGCCCAGGACAACTTGGAAGATCTGTGAGAAGGGTCTGTTACACCAGGGTTAGAAAAGGCCACAGTGCAACCCAGGCAGCCCAGGAGTAAGCCAGTCCCAGTCATCCAGGAACAGACCACAGGGAGCCTGGGTACCTGAGAGCACCTGAGTCCATAGCAGCAATGATAATTTCCAGACCTCCTAGTCCAGGGAATGTCAAGGCCAACTTGAAAGGTCAGTGAGAAAACTCTGCCACACCAGAGTGAGAATGGAGCCTAGTCCAGTGCAAGCCTCAATGTAGACCTAGCCCCAGGGGCCCAGGAGCAGGCCTGGGGAGCCACCCAGCAGGGAACCACCTGGCAGGTGCTTCCAAAGTGCTCAGTCCACAAATGGTAAGGAGGTTGGGGAGATTGCAGAAGTCTCTTTACTAAGGACTCTTTTGCTTTGCCCATTCTCAGGTCCTGAAAATAGCTGCAAAAACCATCAAAAGTTTGGGATGGTGTATCCTCTATCCTGGAAGAAGAGTCCCACCTTAACAAAGAGTTAAAATTAAGTCAGAGCCTGGGAAAATGAGCAAACAACAGAAGAAAATAATTCAACCATAGACAATTACTTTGGCCCTATGGAGGATCAAAAGACATACTCAGAAGATAACAAAGTGAAAGTTTCTGTATCCAATCCTCCAAGAAAAATATGAATTGGTCTCAGGCTATGGAAAAGCTCAAAAATATTTTGAAAATCAAGTAAGGAGGGTAGAGGAAATATTGGGAAGAGAAATGAGAGCAATGTGAGAAATCATGAAAACCCAGTCATCAGCTTGGTGAAAAAATTGCAAAAAAATACCAGATAAAATAATTTATTAAGAACCAGTTAAAGTCAAACAGAAAAAGCTTTCCAAAAGGCCAATGAGGAGAAGAAGGCCTAAAAAGCAGAACTGATTAGATGGAAAAGGAGATGCAAAAACTCTCTAAAGAAAATAGTTCCTTGCAATGGAGTGGAAGAGGGAGACAGTGAGGGGAAATGGGTGAGTCTTTACTCTTATCAGAAGTGGCTTAGAAGGGGTGGCATAGGTGGCATAATGGATAGAGCACTGGTCCTGGAGTCAGGAGTACCTGGGTTCAAATCTGCCCTCAGACAGTTAATAATTACCTAGCTGTGTGGCCTTGGGCAAGCCACTTAACTCCGTTTGCCTTGCAAAAACCTAAAAAAAAAAAAGAAGTGGCTCAGAGAGAGCAACTAAGTGGCACAGTGGATAGAGCACTGGCCCTGGAGTCAGGAATACCTGAGTTCAAATATGATCTCAGACACTTAATAATTACCTAGTTGTGTGGCCTTGGGCAAGCTACTTCATCCCATTGCCTTGCAAAAACTAAAAAAAAAAGTGGCTCAGAGAGGAAATAATATACATACTCAATTGGGTATAGAACTCTATCTTACCCTAGAGGAAAATAGGATAGGAAAGGAAGGAATGGCAGAAAAGTGACAGGGAGGGTATGGGGACTGTAGGTGATAGAAGAGAGGGAAGATCATGGAAGGGGGTATTCAGATATAATACACTTTTGAGGAGGGAAGGGTGAAAAGAGCAAGAGAATAGAATAAATGAGGGAATAGGATGGAGGGAAATACAGTTAGCAATAGCAACTATGGGAAAAAATGTTGCAACAATTTCTGGGATGGACTTTTGATTAAAGAATGCAATCCAGGGGTAGCTAGGTGGCATAGTGGATAGAGCTCCAGCATACTGGAGTCAGGAGGATGTCTCAATGTATTCTTCCCTTCTCTTTCCATTTTAAAGATCATTAAGACAGTAGATGGCAGAATAAAGGCAGGAACTTCCATGAGTTCTCCCCCAAACCACTCCAAATACCTTTAAATAATGATTCTAACCAAATTCTAGAGGTAGAACTCACAAAAAGACCGAGTGAAACAATTTTCCAGCCCAAGCCAACTTGAAAGATGTGTAGGAAGGATCTGTTACACTGGGGTTAGAAAGGGACCACAGAATAACCTGAGCTGAGCTGGAGGGAACCAACTTCAGCTATCCAGGAATGGACTGAGAGGCACCTGGGTCTGTGGCAGACCCCTCAGCTCAGGGATTGCCAAGGACAATTGGAAAGGTCAGGAGAAAAACTCTTCCACCACAGAGTAGGAATGGAGCCCAGTCTAGCACAGGCCACAGCATAGACCTGGGGAGCCAAAAGCAGGCCTGGTGACTCAGAAGCTGCTTCCAGAGCTCAGCCCAAGGATAGTAAGGGGATTGGGGGAGATTGCAGAGGCCTCTTTGCTATCCCTGAGGCCTACAGCAGAGCAGGGACCCATCTCATGGTTCCAGGATAAAAAGGAGTGCTTGTGATCATCCATAATCTGCAACACAGGGCAGGAGAGTAGTCATAGTCTCTCATAAGACCTTGAAGGAATTGAGAACTTGCAGGGACCTGGGAAGTATTTCTGAAAACAGCTGCAAAATCCCTCAAAAGCTTGGGAATGTGTCCACCCTGGAAGCAGAGCTTCAGCTTAACAAAGAGTTAAAATCAAGTCATAGACTGGGGAAATGAACAAATAACAGAAGAAAAAATATGATCTCAGATAATTACTTTGAACTTATAGAAGATGAAAACACACATTCAGAAGATGACAAAATCAAAGTTTCTGTATCCAAAGCCTCCAAGAAAGATATGACTTGGTCTAAGGTTATAGAAAAACTCAAAAAGATTTTGAAAATTAAGGGAGATAGATGAAATATTGGGAAAATAAATGAGAGTGAAGCAGGAAAATCATGAAAACCAAGTCAGCATCTTGAAGAAAAAGATACCAAAACATACTAAAGAAAATAACACCTTAAAAAACAGTTTAGATCAAATTGAAAAAACTGTCCAAAAGGCCAATGAGGAGATGTCTTAAAAGGCAAAATTGCCCAAATGGTAAAGAAGATACGAAAGCTCTCTAAAGAAAATAATTCCTTAAAATGCAGACTGGAACTAAAGGAAAGCCTATGACTTTGTGAGAAATCAAGAAACAATAAAACAAAATCAGAAAAATGAAAAACTAGAAGAAAATGTGAAATAGTTCACTGGAAAAAGTGATCTGGAAAACAGATCCAGGAGAGAATTTTTAAAATATTACTGGACTAGGGGCGGCTAGGTGGCGTAGTGGATAAAGCACCGGCCCTGGAGTCAGGAGTACCTGGGTTCAAATCCAGTCTCAGACACTTAATAATTACCTAGCTGTGTGGCCTTGGGCAAGCCACTTAACCCCATTTGCCTTGGAAAAAAAACTAAAAAAAAAATATTACTGGACTAGTCATTACCAAAAAACAAGAACCTATAAGTCATTTTTTAAAAAGAAATAATCTAGAAAAACTGCCCTGATAACTTAGAAGGGAGAGCAAAATAGAAATTTTGAGGGAATGCATTGATCACCTCCTGAAACAGATCCCAAAATGAAAACTGCCAGGGATATTATAGCCAAATTTCAGAACTCCCAAGATAAGGAGAAAATATTACAAGCCATCAGACAGAAACTATTCAAATATCATGGAGTACAGACAGGATAACACAAGATTTGACAGTTTCCACATTAAGGGTTTGTACAGCTTGGAATATCATATTCTGGAAGGCAAAAGAGCTTGGATTAGAACTAAGAATAAACTACCCAGAAAAATTAAACATACTCTTTCAGGAGAAAAGATGAACATTCAATGAAATAGGGAACTTTCAAACTTTCCTGACAAAATGACCAGAGCTGAACAGAAAGTTTACTCTTCAAGTACAAAACTCAGGTGAGGCATAGAGAGGGAAGACAGGAAGGGTAAATCATGAAGAACTAAATGATGTTGAACTACTTGTATTCCTGCTTGGTAAGATGTTACTGATAACTCATTTGAAACTTCTCATGTATTAGGACAGTTAGAAAAAGCATATACAGACAAGTCACAGGAGGGAGTTGAATTTTAAGGTATAATATATATATTTTTTAAAAGATGGAATTAATGGGGGAGAAAGGAATGTGCTAAGGGAAAAGGAAAGGAGAGGTAAAATGAGTTGTTGTTTCACATGAAAGAGGCAAGAAAAAGTTTTTGAAGAGGAGTGGAAGAGAAGAAAGATGGGGGGGTGAGTGAACCTTATTCTCATCAGAATTGGCTCAGAGAGGGAATAATATATACATTCAATTGGGTATAGAAATCTATCTTATTCTAGAGAAAAATAGAAGAGGAAAGGGATGGGAGAAAAAGGATCAGAGTGGAGGGAGAGAGTGTAGGTGATAGGAGGGAGGGAAGCTCATGGGAAAGGGTAGTCAGATGCAATACACTTTTATGAAGGATGTGGGTGAAAGAGAGAATAGAATAAATGGAGCAGAAGAAATAGGATAGAGGGAAATACAGCTAGGAATAGCAACTGTGATAAAACCACTGCAACCAAGATCAAAAGAAATGTAGTAAACCAGGAAACAATCTTTACAACTAATGACTCTGACAAAGGACTCATTTCTAAAATATACAGAGAACTGAGTCATATTTTTAAAGCAAAAAGCCATTCCCCAATTGACAAATGGTCAAAGGATATGCAAAGGCAATTTACAGATGAGGAGATCAAAGCAATCCATAGCCATATGAAAAATTGCTCTAAATCATTAATTATTAGAGAAATGCAAATTAAACTTCTCTAAGGTACCACCTCACCCCTCTCAGACTGGTCAATATGACCAGAAAGGATAATGATTATTGTTGGAAGGGTTGTGGGAAATCTGGGACATTATTACACTGTTGCTGGAGCTGTGAAATTTGGAACTACGCCCAAAGGGCAAGAAAAATGAGCATATTTTGACCCAGCAATACCACTACTGAGTCTATACCCTGAAGAGATCATGAAAAGGAGTAAAGGCATCACTTGTACAAAAATATTTATAGCAGCCCTGTTTGTGGTGGCAAAGAATTGGAAATCAAGTAAATGTCCTTCAATTGGGGAATGGCTTAGCAAACTGTGGTATATATGTCATTGAACACTATTGTTCTATTAGAAACCAGTAGGGATGGGATTTCAGGGAAGCCTGGAGGGATTTGCAGAAAAACACTGTACACTCTAACAGTAACATGGGGATGATGTTCAACCTTGAAGGACTCACTCATTCCATCAGTGCAACAATTGGGAACAATTTTGGGCTGTCTGCAAAGGAAAGTGCCATGGAGTTTGAACAAAGTTTTAATTTAGAAAAAAAACAGATATCTTATTGTCAGATCTTGTTTTTTCTTAGACTTTTTATCTCTCCCTTAAGGATATGATTTCTCTCTCATCACACTCAATTTGAATCAATGTACAACATGGAAACAAAGTAAAGACTGACAGATTGTTTTTAGTAGGGGGGTGGGGGAGGGAAGTAAGATTGGGGAAATTGTAAAACTCAAATAATATCTTTAATAAAAATAAGCTTTAAAAAATAAATAAATAAATAAATAAAGTGAAGTGAGTAGAATGAAGAAAATAAAAAAAAGGAATAGCAACTGTGGAAAAAATATTGAAATAAGTTTGATAAAGACCTCAGTTTTCAAACAAAGATTATTCAATCAAATTTATAAAAATTAAGAGCCATTCTCAGCTTGATAAATGATGAAGAGATAGGAACAGTTTTCAGATTAGGTTATCAATACAATCTATTTAAATTTTTTTTTAATTTCCTAACTTACTACAGATACGAGAAATGTGGATTGAAACAATTCCAAGGTACTGCCTTAAACCTATTGGATTGGCTAATAGTACAGAAGAAGAAAATGACAAATGTTGGAAAGAATGTAGGGAAATTGAGACATTGATATATTGTTGGAGGAATTGCAAAATGATTCAAAAATTCTGTAGAGCAATTTGGAACAAAGTCCAAAGGGCTATGAAACCATGCCTGCCTTTTGGCCTAGCAGTGCCACTGATAGATCTATACTCTAGAAGAGATGTAATATGGGAAGGGATATATGTATAGGGATATTTTTAGCATCTATCTTCTGGTGTCAGGGAATGGAGATTGAAGCAATGCTTAGTGGTTGGGGAATTGCTAAACAGATTGTAGTTATAAGATTGAGATGGAATACTGTTTTATTATGGAAAATCATGAACAGGATGTTCTCAGTAAAAAACTCAATCAGATGCAATGGGAAATGTTTCTTATAAAAAGTAATAGCAATATTGCAGGATGATCAGCTGTGAATAACCTACCTTCTCTCCACAATTGCTGGGACCCAAGAGACCTCTGCTATCTATTCAAAAGATAGAACTGATAGTGTCTGACTACAGACTGAAGCATACTTTTTTCACTTTATTTTTCTTGAGTTTCTCTTTATGGGGGGGGGGGGGAGTTAGGCTTACTTTTACAATATGACTATTGTAGAAATATTTTTCATGGCTACACATTTTTTTGTAATGTAAAGCTATTTATTGGAGGAAGAAACAATAGGCTGGGTCAGAACAGACTCCAGCAGTAGGTAGTTGGGGAGCACACTTTTTATAAGTTATATGATATAGGAAGAAAAATGGTATGTTTTCCATAGGAACTAAGAGTCCTTTGGGGTCTCCATGGAAGATACATTTTGTTTGGGGATGCCAAGGTGAGAATGAGAGTTGTTTGGGCTTGCTATGGAGGTTAAGATTCATTTTCTCAGGAATTCTCAATTAGGCTCAACTGGACAAGAGTGAAACCAAGTCTGGATCTAATCTTTCAGTCTTCTGTTTTAAGGGATTAGATTTAGTTAGAGATTAGGGATGGTTATGTAGGAGAGCAATTACACTTGTTCTGGTCAAGGGAAATTCCCTTACATACAAAGACTATGAGAGACTGAATAGCATCTCCAAATAATAAGGGTTGCTGACCCCACTTCATGCTTGGAGGGTTTCTAGCTGTTATTTCTAACAACATACCATGATGGGTGTTTCTAGCCACAAAAGAGATGGGGGAGGTGGGGGATGTTTGATGGGAATTGGGATGATGGTCCAGTCTTTGGTGACTGCTTCCTGCTGTAGGATATGCAAGAAGGCCAGTGGTGACTTGCCGATCAGAAGAAGGCAGCAACCTGATTCAATACAGGCAGCACTTGTTTTATCAGTATGTAGGGGAACATTGCATGGTAACAGGACATATTGTGCCTGGACCCACATCTTTCATTGGTTACTTGCTCTGATCTTGGATATCTGTTTTGTTTTCTTCTTCTGCAGTTTTAATTTGTCCTGGTCAAAAACAAAATCATTAAAAAAGCATTTCTGTACGAGACAGGAACTTGCAGGTCTCTTGAATTAATCCTGTCTTCCAAAGTGGCTAGGGTGTAGCAGTCATCCTTAAATACCAGGGGTTTGGTAACTCCAGGAAAGAGTTGCAAGGGTTCCTTCTGGCAAGATCAGGGAGTTTGTGAAAGTGTACATTGCAACTTCATTGAAGACCTTCAGGATTCCTTTGGCAATATCAGGAGTTAGCCTGAGCTTGCTGCTGAAGCTCATGATTTCCCTGGTTGTACATGGCTACACATTTTTAACCTACACCAAGTAACTTGCTTTCTCAATGAGGGGGAGGGGATGGAAAGAAGGGAGAGAATTTGAATTCAAGATTTTGAAAGTAAATATTGAAATTTGTTTTTGCATCAAGTTGGGGAAAACAATTAAAAATAAATTTAAATTTAAAAAAGTCATTAAGATGTAAAAGAATCACTCCCAGCTTTAATTGGAGTCCTTCAATGAACTCTAATGTTGATAAGATTCAAAGGGACATCCACATCATCTCCCCTATTCTAATATAAGCAATTGGTTCTTGTTAAGTTCTTTTTCATTGTTCATTCATATTAACCTTTTTTATGTGTTTCTCTTCATTCTGGAGTTTCTCTGCAACTTTGGTCTTTTCATTAGGAATGCTTAAATGTTCTTTCATTGAAAGTCCATTTCCTGTATCATTATACTCAGTTTTTCTGGGTGAGTTATTCTTGACTGTAAGCCCCAAATCCTTTGCCCTCAAGAGTATCATATTTCAAGTTCTCCCCTTCTTTATAGTGGTGGTTCCTCAGTACTTGAGTTCTTCTTTCTGTTTAGATGACCCAGAAGCTCTGGGTTTTAGCTATAATGTTCCAGGGAGTTTGCATTTGGGGGGTTTCTTTCAAGAGGTGATTTTTTTATTTTTCACTTTGCCCACTAGTCCTAAGAGATACAAATAGCTTTCTTTTCAAATTCCTTGAAGCTTGATCTCTAGGGTTTTTTAATTTTTGTCATAGTTTTCATAAAGAGTGATTTTTACATACTTTTCCTTGATCTTTTTTTTTGCAGACCAATTACTTTTGCTATGATATATCTTATAGTTCTTCATTTTTTTAGTCTTTTGACTTTTTTAAAAAAATATCTTGTCTCATGGATCATTGGCTGATTTTATTTGGTCTATTTGAATTTTCAAGGAATTTATTACTTGGACCAGATTTTGTGCCTCTTGTGCCAAGCTATAAAATTCTTTTCAATTCTTTCTTCCATAGCTCTTATTTCTTTTCCACTTCCCTTTATAGGGTCTCATTATACACATTTTTAAATCTTTTTTTAAAATTCTTGCTTTATCTTTGTCTAAGAATTCTAGTTCAGTTTGTATCCAAGCTATGCTTTTCTTTGCTTCTAGATGTTTTGCAGTCATTCTCTTCTGTGTTTGTGTTTCAAGTTTCCCAGTCAACAGAATCAGATCATTATGATGGGGCTATTTTTTATTTGTCCATGATTCCAATTTTTGTCCATGATTTCCTGATTTCAGATGATGTTAGGACTGGGCTTTGCTACATTTCTTGAGGAAATGCCTGGACTAGTCCTGTTGCTGCTTTCTTGGGATTTTGAATGTTGTGTGACTTCAGGAACTCAGAGATAAACAGGGAATTTACCTGCTTTCAATGTTGCCAACCAGGTCAAGTCTGATTGCTACTCCTCAGTCTCAGCTCTCTAAGTTTTTACCTGGTTTTGGGTCTATAAAAGAGTAGACTCCTGCTGAATTCCATCCCTAGTAGCCAGCTGAATACTCTGTTGGTTTAAAGTAAAGTAGTTCAGTTGGGGTGGCTAGGTGACGCGGTAGATAGAGCACCAGCCATGGAGTCAGGAGTACCTGGGTTCAAATCCAGGCTCAGACACTTAATGATTACCTTGCTGTGTGGCCTTGGGCAAGCCACTTAACCCCATTGCCTTGCAAAAGCCTAAAAAAATAGAGTAAGTGAGTTATGTGTTCCCCTTTGTTCTGGGATATCTGGTTTAGTTATTCCTCTGAAGTCTTGGTTAGATGTTGAAAGTAAGACCCTACTCTGTCCCTGGAGTCAGACCCCTTCCACTGATTTTGAACTTCCCTCTTGCTCAGGTCTCCTCAATCTGTCCAGATCTGTGACCTTGAACTGGGTACAGGCAACAAAGCTACCAGTTGGACTATATTCTCATCATCATGTCCTAATATAGAACTGATGTGGATCTGGAACTTCTACTTATCCTGAATGATAGCCTTCCCTTGGATATTGACCTTATCCTAATCCTGTCCATAGACTTCCCTGTTTGTCACTCTAACATGAGCTTGATTAGATAAATGACTCACTATGACTTTTTCTGGATTTCTACATTAGGATTTAATCTGGTGTATTTTTTTAGATCTGTATGGAAAAGTTTTTACATGGAGCTCACTGCAATGCTTCCTATCATTCTGATAGTGACTCTGAGTCTAATAAATATTGGCAGTTTTCATTTATAATTTCTTTTTTTTGGGGGGGGGGGGTTTCAAGGTAAATGGGGTTAAGTGGCTTGCCCAAGGCCACACAGCTAGGTAATCATTAAGTGTCTGAGACAGGATTTGAACCCAGGTACTCCTGACTCCAGGGCCGGTGCTTGGTGCTTTATCCACTGTGCCACCTAGCCTCCCCTCATTTATAATTTCTTGAAACATATCCTGATTTTTTGTTTGCTTATGGCTTTCAAGGAATCTGATGATTCTTAAATATCACTACTGACTTTGTTTCCTAGGTCAGTTATTTTTGATAGCAAATACCTCATATATTCTGATATTTTCAGTCTTTTGAATTTGTCTAACACTGCTTACTGTGTCATTGCAGGGAGTGAAGTTTGTAACATCTTATGTTTCTATTACATGGATTATACTTTCTAACTTCTGTTCTAAACTAGTTATTCTTCTTTCAGTGTCTTCCTCAAAAGTTCTTATTTTCACTTTCTTCTTGTGCTTCATTTTTTCCATCCATTCTTGGAGTCTTTTTGGAAAAATCTTTTTATTCCTTGAGGTTCTATTTGTATTTGCAGCAGTTACTCTCTTTCCAGGTTTACATATTTGGTTTCTTATAACCCACAGTATTTCTTCAATGCATTTGATAGTGTCTTCTGATTATTTATATTCCCCAATCTCAGTTTCCAGATGGGACTTTTTGCCCAGGTAAGGTTCTGACCACTCATTTTTCTTAGAGTAGGCAGGTCATGTTTGATCCTACTCCTGTATAATTGGGATGCTGATACTACTGCCTTGTTGTCATTCTAATTTGAGTAGTTAGTTACTACTCCTCCTTGTTTTCTTCCTTGGGTTTGACCTGGGACAGGGAATTGGGACCATATCTCATCCTTGTGTGATCCTTGGCTTCTGCCTCAGTCTTTTATTGACCTCTTTTGACTATTGACCACTGTTTTTATCTTCATAGCCTTTTTCTTGTACAATAATTACCTGGAACTTGACAAGTCATAAAGGCCTCAATAGGACTTCATAGATCATACTATCTTAAGGTCTTCTGCAGGGAGGAAGAGAGAGAAGGAAGAAGAAAAGGGAGAAAGGGGAAAAAAGAGAAAAGAAGGAGGAAAACAGACAGAAAGAAGAAAGCAAATGAATATTAAGTACCAAGAACTTTATAAGTATTATCTCATTTAATCTTCACAACAATCCTGGAAGATAGATGCAATTTCTCTGCTCACTTTATAGTTGAGAAAACTGAGACAAACAAAGGTTAAGTGATTTGCTCAAGGTCACATAGTTAGGAAGCATTTGATTCTAAATTTGAACTTGTATCTTTCTGAATTCAGACCTGACTCTCTATTGGCTATCATAGGATGTCTTTGTCTCATCTCTTTTTTGATCTTTTGGAGTAGCCATTGAATATCAGAGATTATATTACCTTTAAGTCTCCTGAAAATTCCCTGAAACAAATACATTAGTTGCCTGGACATTGTGCCTGTCCACTTCCTGAGACAGTCCCCTGCTCAACCATGCTGAATTCAGGATTGTTCTAGAAGCAGGAGTATACATACTACCTAGAGTGAAACCATCACCACCTCCTTGAAGAGTAACTGGCAGCCAGCTTCTCTCCACTCACAATTATTATCTTAGTTCAGATCACAGATTATTTCCACAGCCAATTAATTTGTCTCCTTGCCTCTAGTCTTTCATCACTCTAGTTCATTCCACCACCACTGCCAAAGCAATAAATACTGCTTCATTTTCTGTTGTGTTTTTTTTTTTGGGAGGGGGTTGGCAAAGCAATCAGAATTAAGTGACTCATCCAGGGTCACACATTTACTGAGTGTCAAGTGTCTGAGTTTAGATTTGAACTCAGGTCCTCTTGACTCAAAGGTCAGTGCTCTAAACATTATACCATCTAGCTGCCCCCAAATTGCTTAGTTTTTAAAAACCTACACAACCTGGACTCAACCTACCTTTCCAGTCTCTTTGGACATTACTCCCCCCTCCTATTTTCTATGATCTAGCCAAAGTGACTTTCTCTCATTCCTTCCTCACAACCCTTCATCACCCACCTCCCTGTCTTTGTACTGTTTTTTTCCCCAGGGCTGGAATGAATACCCTTTATCCTGCTCATAGATTTCTACTCCTTTAGTATGCAGGTCAGATACCATCTCATGCATGAAATCCTTCTTAATCCCCCTAAATACTTATGTCCTTACTCAAACTATCTTACATTTCAATACTTTGGTCAAATAGAAGTCATATTCATTCCCTTTATATTGTTGATGTATGTATTTTCATACATATTACTGATTCATTATAATGTAAGAGGAAAATGGTTTCATTCTTTGTGATTTCAACCCCAGCACTTAGGACAATACCAGATATATAGAAGAAGCTAATAACCAATGACAAACAAACAATAATAATAACTTTGAAATAGCACTAGCTCTATGCTAATCACTGGGTTAAGTACTGTACAATTATTATCTCATACTAATAAATTCTGAGTACAGATTGAAACATTTTTTACTTTCTATAGTTTTCTTGGTTTTTGTGTAGCAGGTAATATAGAAATATGTTTTGTATTACTTCACACACATCATGGGTATCTTATTGTTTGTTTTCTGAATGATGGGGTAGGGGATGAAGGGAGAGAGAAATTTGAGAAAATAAAATAAAATTTATTATTTCATTTTAGCTTCACAACAGTGGAAGTCATTATTATTCCCATTTTACAGTTGAAGAAACTGAAACAAAAAGGGTCATATACCAGCCAAGTGTCCCCAGTCAGAACTGAACTGATGTCTTATTGATTCCAAGCCTAAGCACAAGCTAGCCCAGTGAACACTGAATGGTTGATTTAATTTTCCAATCAATCATGACAGAGATTTGAAACCTGTTGGTTACAGGTGCTTTTGACAGAAGCCCATGATGACTTCAGAGTTCCCTCATGTATCCCTCTTCAGAGCACCAGCAGGATACTGACCATTTTCTTGTGTAGTACTATACAGGGTAGAGGAGCTTCTTATTGCTCCATTGGATACCCTTCTAAAACCTTGTTGAGGAATTTTTGAGGGAAACTGTTCTTGCTTAAAAACCTCTACTTCTCTTTCTTTACTGGAAATCTGCTAGGTTACCCAAACCTTGTGCATTTCTCAATAGAAGTCAAGGTCTATTGATTGAATTACTGGTTCTTTTCTTATATTTATGTCTACTATGAATTTCTGGGCATCTCTTCTGGTATTCTTCTTTGTATATTTGGATAGATATGAGCATTCATTCTCCTCCCTTTCCTTTTCAATTTAAAGTTCTTTTGATTGGATTTGCAAGGCTATAGTCAAATATATTCTTACCAGCCTTTGCCAGGTGCACCCTATTCCTGGCCAAGAGCCCATCAATTCTATATTTTGAAGAATGGTATTTCCATGTATAATACTGTATGGGCATACCACATCATTTATGATGTACTGTTATTGATTTTTTTATACCAGAGCCTAGAAATAGAATGTAATCATTTCTATATGGCACATTGGAATCTGTCTTGGTATCCATGGGGGACCCCTGGCAACAGGGAAGAAGTTCCTTCATTTAGCCATTCTCTCCACTTATCATTCCCTGCACCCTGCAACAAAGAGCATTTTCCCCAAGTTTGGAGTCAATTCTTCTGGAGAATAAACTTCCAGGCTAGGCCAGATGATGTCATCTGACATCTGACAAATTCCCTGCCTGTTCCCATATTAAAAAGGAAGATGAAGACCCCATTCTGGCTTAAATCCTGAACCTACCATCCCATGCACTTCCATGTATCTAGCTGGGAACATCTACAAAGAATTAAGGGAATTTGTTAAAGACACCATCCCATAGAAATGGGAGCCATGCAGATGAGATTAGAATATTTCTTGCTTGCAAGTTTAGAGCTTCATTCATTACCTTGATGCCTAATACTTTCAGAGCTTAACAAAGGGCTGATTTAAGAAGTGGACTCACTCTGCAAATGCATACCAACTCAAATGTCACATCATTAGTAGATAAAATAAGAATCCTACAATTTCAGAGCTGGAATATTTCAGGCCTCTTAGATCTGAGGCATAATAGAAAGAACACTGCCTTTGGAGTCTGAGGACCTGAGATCATACCTTGACTGACTTCAAGCAAATCATATAACATCCTTGGGTTTCTCAGTTTCCCCTTCTGCAAACTGAGAAAGGGGTCTATAAGATTTTTTTCCCTACCATCTTTTCTAGCTCTAAATTTGGATTACTTATTGTATAGGAACTTGAAGTTCACAGACAAGAAATGATTCATTATCCGAGCTATAGAACAATATCCGAGCATTATTTTAGTAATAGGACAGATCAAGACCTAGTACCAAGGGGCTGGAGAATGTGGTACTTGGTCCCTACCTTGCATTCTTTCCATTGCTCAATGTATTTCCAGATAATTGGTTTCCTTTGTAATCCCATTTCCTTTATTTAATCCTATTTAAACCATGTGTATTTTATTTTATGTATTTAGACATCTATAGGCTTCATCATACTGTGGAAATAGGATCCAGATACAGGCTTTGGAGGAGAAAGTGAGGTTAGTGACCTAGCATAACATCCCTTCACTCAAATCCAATTCACATGCATATCATAGTATCAGTTTCCTTGATGTCATGGTCTTCATTAAGAATGAAGGACAAACATCCTCATCATTATCACTATCACAGAGAGAAAGAGATGGATTGGCAGCTTGATGGAGTGGACAGTGCTGCCTTTTGAGTCAGAAGACCTGGGCACAATTCTATAGTTAAGGCACATTAGCTGTCACACTGCCAAGTCTCTTTGCTGTCTGTTTATTTATCCTAAAAAATAAGGATAAGTAATTCTTATATTACCTACTTGTCATGGTTGCTGTGACACTCATATGAAGGAATGAAAGCAAAGCCAAATCAACAACTATTTATTAAGTACCTACTATATGCCAAGCACTAAAAATGATGATGATTATGTTAGCTAATTCCATATGGTACATTAAGCTTCACAAAGCACATTACATTTCATCCTCACAACAATCCTGGGATATAGGCACATTTACTATTCCCATTTTACAGATAGGCAAACAAAAGTAAAGTCACTTGCCCAGGATCACACCCTGAATACATGTCTAAGGGTAGATTTGAACTCAGATTTTTTGATAATATGTCCAATGTTTCATCCACTTCACTAGCTACCTAGATGCCTAAGTAAGTACTGGACATTCAGAGAAATGCAAACAGCCCCTGCTTTCCAGGAATCTGCAGTCAAATGGAAGAAACAACTTGAAAATAACTCTGCTCTATATAACTATAATTATAACTGTAAATAAACACATCTATCTACATATTATATATATATATTAATTTTAAGGTCATTTGAGAGGGATGGTACTTGTATTTAGAGAGCTTGTTAAAGCTTCTATAGAATGTGAGATTCTCACTGTAATTTGAAAGAAACCAAAGGCAGAGATGAGGAGGGAGCCTAGTCCAAACATGGCAGGTCAGCCCCCAAAGATGCTGGGAGTCAGGAGATGGAGTGTCTGTTCTGATCAAAGAAGAAAATGGAGAAATAGCAGCATAAATGGCCCTTAATGTTATACTCCTGAGCTGCAGGTGGCAAGGGGGTAGGGAGCAGGTTGAATGAATCCTGGCAAGGACACTGAAGAAGGGATTCCTTTCTCAGGATCAGAGGATTGCTCCAAAGATCTCTTAAATCTCTTTCCAAGCCCAAGATCCTCTGATTCTAACTTGAAACACCAACCCACTTCTTATGTAAGGTTTCTGGCACAGAAACTCCCGAGTTCCCAGCTGGCAGAGGCTCCAGTGTGGTGATGACCGAACCCTCGGCTCCGGAAGGCCATTTGAGCCTCCCTTTTTTTCTCCCTGGGCCTCACAATGGACAGTCTATTAGAAGTTTGCTTTGAGGTGAGCCCTGAGTCAGCCGCACACATTCCTGAAAGGCAGGGAGACCTCATGGGACTCATTTTTCCTGTCCTGGAGAGGAAAATGGACAGAATGAGCCCCTCACTGCCGATAAGTTTCAGTTGCAAACAGGATGCTGGATCTAATAAACAGAGGTCATGAGACTTGGGATACACAGCCCTGGTGCCCCAGAGATGTGAGGCTGGGAGGCATCTGACAAACAGAAAAGTTACCTGAACAGGTGTTTTAAATGGTAAGAAACAATTCAGGGTAAACACAAATACCAACCCAAGCACCTCCTGGAGATTGAGGAGAGCCAGAAGAACCAAGAATTCAAGTTCCAAACTCAGGAGGAGCAGAGCAGTGTGGTGAATTGAACAAAAAAAAAAAAATATGGAATCGATAAGCCCTGTATTTGGGTCTTTATTCTGACAATTATTCCCTTTGTGTTCCTGGGCAAGTTTCTTAATCTCTCTTGTCCTGAGATTCCTCATTTGTAAAATGAATGTGTTAATATTCATACAATCACAGGGTTGATGAGAAAAAAAGAATTTTATAGAAGCTAAGAACATATATAAATCAGTGATGTCTGATTCTTCATGACCCCATTTAGGGTTTACTTGGCAAAGATACTAGAGTGGTTTGCCATTTGCTTCTTCAGCTCATTTTACAGATGAAGAAACTGAGAGTAAAGTGATTTGCCCAGGATAACACAGTTAGGAAGTGACTGAGATTACATTTGAATTCAGGAAGATGAATCTTCATACTTCAGACCTGGCATTCTGTGCATGTAGCTGCTCTATTGTTTACAAATACCATATTTATGTATTATCTGTAGGTGCATCAGAGAAGGGAAATAATGTACTATGTGGAGGCAGGGTGAAGGTCAATAGTTACCAATTAGGGAAATTAGAAAAGACTTCATAGAAGAGGTGGCATTTGAGATGGTAGGAATTCAGCATGCAAAGAAGAAAAACATTCTAGACATAGGGAACAATGTAAACAAAGACTCATGTGGAAAATTGTTAAGACACATTTAGGAGACAGAGATTAATATTGTTTGGGTGAAGTACATGGAAACGTGAGATTAGGATGGAAAAGAAGGACTGTGTTTGAATTTGAACAGCTCTAATTCCAGGCAGACAGTCTTTTAAAATGTTAAAAAAAAACAAACACAAAATCTTTAAAAGGTAGCACATTGAATCCCTGACACTTGAGGGTGAATGAGTTTCTCACACACTTTCTACCTGGAAGACTAGGTACTCACTGGAGTTAAGAAGGGGCCAGGAAGAAAAAGAATATCAAAGAGCTACCCAAGACAAACTTCATAGGCAAGTCTCAGGAAAACCCTATACTTGCAAGGGCCAACATCTATCTTTTGGGGAAGGAGAGAGAAGGCAATTGGAGCTAAGTAACTTGCCCAGGGTCACATTAAGTGTCTGGGACTGGATTTGAGCTCAGATTGTCTTCGCTCCAGGGTCTAGCAGCCCCAAAAGTATATTTTAAAAATAATTAAGAGTCTGAGCAAAACCAAAGCAATTGAAAGATTTTAGAGCCTGAAGAGACTTGAGAAAAAAAATATTGGCTATCAGGCCTGTAAAATAGTTACAGGCTAACTTACAGCCCTTTATTAATTTCTACACATGAATTTCTTAGATGTCTTTTTACTTCACCATTCCATAGAAATTATTCTTCTTTCCCCAGAAGTTTGACCCTTCCCTTAGCTTCTTTTCTATCAGTGGCCATCTTCCTGATTACCCAGGCTCAAAAACTGAGTCATTCATTCTTTTGGGTTTTTTTTTCCAATTACACACAAAGATAGTTTTCAATATTGTTTGCTAGCTTTTGAGCTCCACATTTTTCTGCCATCTTCCCTTTTCTTCCCCCTCCACATAGAAGTGAGCAATCTTATATAGGTTGAACAGGTGCAATCATGTTTAACATATTTTCATATTAGTCATATTGTTAAAGGAGAATTCGAACTAAGATGGAAAATCATAAGAAAGAAAAACCATAAAAGAAGTTTTAATAAGAAACACAATATGTTTTGCTCTGTATTCAGACTAGTAGTTTTTTCCTCTGGATGTAGATGGTATTTTCCATCACAAGTCTTTCACAATATTGCCAAGAATATGTACAATGTTCTCCTGGTGCTGCTCAATCAATTACTGCAAGTCTTTCAGGATTTTCTAAAGTCTGGCCACTCATGTTTTCTTACAAGACAATAGTACTGCATCACATTCATATACCACAACTTGTTCAGTCATTCCTCAATTAATGGGCATTTCTGATTCTTTGCCTCTACAAAAAAAAGAGTTGCCATAAATATTTTTGTACCTGTGGGTCTTTTTCTCATTTTTTAATGATCTCTTTGGGATATAGATCTAGTAGTGGTATTATTGAATCAATTGCTCTTCAGAATGACTGGATGAGTTCATAACTCAACCAATAATGTATTAGCAATCCACTTTTCCCACATCCTCTCCAACATTGATCATTTTTCTTTTTTGCCAATTTAGCCAATCTGAAAGATGTGAGGTAATACCTCAGAGTTGTTTAAACTTGCATATCTGTAATCAATAATATTTTGGAATTGAGTCATTCATTCTTTGATCTCCCTCCATCCTGACATTTCTACTTCCATAATATCTCTCACACATGGTCACTCCCTGGTTCAGATATCTATCTCTTATTCCCTATCAAGGATTAATATTCTAAGGTTAATGAATATTATTCTTATTTTTTTATAGTATTTTATTTTTCCAATTACATTTAAAAACAATTTTCAACATGTATTTTTATAAGATTTTGAGTTCCAATTTTTTTCTCCTTCCCTCACAGGCTCCCTTCCTAAGAGGACAATCTGATAGAGGCTATACATGTATAATTTTGTAAAACATTTTCTCATAGTCATGTTGTAAAAGAAGAAATAGACCCAAAGGGGGGAAAAACCCACAAAGAAATGAAAATAGTATGATTTGGTCTGCATTCAGACTATATCAATTCTAGGGGCTGCTAGGTGGCGCAGTGGATAAAGCACCAGCCCTGGAGTCAAGAGTACCTGGGTTCAAATCTGGTCTCAGACACTTAATAATTACTTAGCTGTGTGGCTTTGGGCAAGCCACTTAACCCCATTGTCTAGCAAAAACCTAAAAACAAAAAAAAACAGACTATAACAATTCTTTCTCTGGATATGGATGGCATTTCTCATCATGAGTCTTCTGGAATTATCTTCTATCATTCTATTACTGAGGAGAGCTAAGTCAATCATAATTGATCAATATTTAATTTTCTGTTACTGTGTACAGTGTTCTGGTTCTGCTCACTTCATTCAGCATCAGTTCATTTAAGTCCAGGTTTTTCTGAGATCTGTCTGCTATATCATTTCTAATAACACAATAGTATTATATTATATTCATATACCAGTCTGTTCAACCATTCTCCAAATGAAGGACTTCCCTTCAATTTCCAATTCTTTGCCAACACAAAAAGAGCTGCTAAAATATTTTTGTACATGTGAGGTCTTTTCTCTTTTTTTATGATTTCTTTGGGATACAGACTTCTTAGTTTGCTGGATCAAAAGGTATACACTGTTTTACTGATCTTTGGTTATAATCTTGAATATTATTTTTAAAAATTATTTTGAGAACTATATTTCCACATAATTGGTTTCCTTTGCGATCCCATTTTCTTTATTTAATCTTATTTAAACAATATGTATTTTATTTCATAAATTTAGGCATCCACAGGCTTCACCAGACTCTGGATACAGAATGTAAAAAAAAAAAAAATAAACACTTTCAAGTCCTTGATAGACAAGAATAACTTCTGAACTGGTCTCTCTACTTCTATTTTGTCCTTTCTATAATCCTCATTCCCTCTACTGTTTGACTAATCTTCCTAAGGCACTGCTCAATTGTAAACCTCCTCTACTCAGTCACCTTCAAAAGCTCCTTATCACCTTCCAAAAAAATTCAACTCAACTGAACAAACACTTGAGCTTCTAGGTATAAGGGATAAAGCACAACTGCTAAGTATCAGAGATAGTAGACAGACTATTTAGCTCAACTCTTTCATTGATCAGAGAAGCAAACTGAGTCCCAGAAATCTAAAGGTCATTTGACCAAGAAGAAGCTTTGAACCCAGATTTTTTGGTTCCCAGTAAAGTCCTCATTCCATTACAGTGTATTTCAGTAGTACCTTAGGGCAGAAGATGCCAGTGCAGTTATTTTAATAGAAACAGGAAATGGGGAATCTTTTATCCTGCAGGGGGAAAATTAGAGAATCAAACTTGAAATTTTAAGGTTTCTCTCAAATGAGAATTATACAGGAAAGAATTCTGAAAATCTTCAAGTCCTGTGAAAATAAAAAGCATATTAACAATTTTTGCCACACTGCCACTCATGTCCCTTTACCTATTTCAGTCAAGTTCTGTCATCCTTTGCAGTCTCACAGCTCTTGCAGATATCCCTCCCCCTCTAGTTACAGAACAATCACACTAGCTTGAGCCCTCATCACCTCTTGCCTGGACTCTTGCAATAACCTCCTAATTGGTTTCTCTGCATCTAGTCTCTGCCTGCTCCAATCCGTCCTCTACCCAGCTGCCAAATTGTTATTCCTTAAGCAAAGGCCTGACTATGTTATTTCCCTATTTAAGAAATTTCAGTAGTTCCCAATTGCCTTTAGGACAAAATACAAACTTCTGCTTAGTATTTAAATCTCTTCATAATCTATCCCTAAACCATCCTTCTAGAATGGTTGCATGTTACTTCTATCCATGAAATTTGTATTTAGACCAACAGTTCTCAACTTGTGACCTGGGAACTCATGGGGGTCCCCAAGACTTTTCCAGGAGGTTTTGAGGTCCAAGCTATTTTCAAATCAGGTGGGGAAGAAGCCAAGAGGCTGGGAGGCTGGGAGACTAGGAGAGAGGACTAGTTAGGAATAACGAAGAATGAAGATAATTCACCTGGAGATTATCTAAAGTAGACTTTAACTGTAAATTTAAGTTTCCTGTTTTAAGGCTATATTGTCTGTTAACAGAAGATTGTAAACTGCATTATATTTTTAAAAAATGCAGAATTATACTAGTTGTATGACCTTGTAAATATTATTATCCTTTCTCAGCTTTAGTTTTCTCATTTGTAAATGGGAATAATAACAGTAACTCAGTTGAAATAGCATGCCAAAAACTTACAAACCTTAAAGAGCTACATAAATATGGTTGTTGTTGTACAAATTCTAATTTTATATATAATATATGTTTATGCATTCATAAATTCACATGGGAAACCCCAATGGGATGTATTTTTATGTATACACTTACCAACCTCCCCTCTAGCCAGGGTGCCCAGATGCCAAGATCTCTGAAATTTTACCTTTGGAGCATTATTCCAGAGGATTAAACATGACCCTCTTCCCTCAATGCTTTTCTAAAATGCAAATAATTCTGGGAGCAGAGTGTACTGAGTCTCTCACACCATACCAGGATTGATTTGATCAGATACTTTCTATTAAGGTTGCCGAGTAGAGGGTCCAGTCTCTTTTATCTCTGCATTTTTAGCTTGGGACTTTGCATATACTAACAATAAAAATAATAACAACAATAAAATAATCCTTGTTTCTACAACATTTAAAACTTTTCTCATAACAATGTCAGTCAGAATTGTGAAGAAGTTAAGTGTAATTATTATCTTTTTTTTCCCTTTTGCCCTGGGTCCCAGAGAAATGGACTGCTCAGCATCATCATGGAATTATGTAGTGGACCCAGATAGCCTAGGTCTCTTGACTCCAAGGCCAGTGGTCTTTTTTATTTTCCTATCACTATCTTTCTATTTAATAAGATGTTAAGATTATAGGATCCTAGATTTGGAACCAGAAGTGACCTCAGAGGTCATTTAATCCAACTCTCATTTTACAGATGAGGTCACTGAGCCCCAAGGAGATTACATGATTTGTTCAAAGTCAGATAAATAGGTAAGAGAAATAATTTGGCATTGATATTGTATAAGCCCAAGAGCTATTCCTTAATACATAAGTGCATAATGGATATGAACAGTTTTTTTAAAAGTTTTTCAAATTATTAACAACCATATTTTGCATATTTATGGCAGCTCTTTTGTGATGGCAATGATTTAGAAATCAAGAGGATGCCCATCAGTAGGGGAATAAATGAACAAATCAACCTTAATAGACTTGCTCATTCCATCCATATGTATCCATATGATTGTGATAGAATATTATTGTGGGGGCTGCTAGGTGGTGCAGTAGATAGAGCACCAGCCCTGGAGTCAGGAGGCCCTGAGTTCAAATCTAACCTCAAACACTTAATAATTACCTAGCAGGGTGACCTTGGGCAAGTCATTTAACCCCATTGTCTTGCAAAAAAAAAGGAATATTATTGTGCTAAAATAGGCTGATTTCAGAAAAATCTGGAAAGACTTATATGAACTGATATAAAGTGAAGTAAGCAGGACTAGGAGAACACTGTAGGCAGTAATAATATTATAACAATGATAACTGTGAAAAACTTAACCATTTTGATAAATAGAATGGTCTAAGACAATTCTTAAACACTCATGATAAAACATGTTATCTACCTTCAAAGAGAAGCTATTTTTGAAACATACTTTTCTTTTTCTTGCAATTTTTTGCAAAATGGTTAATATGGAAATATGTTTTCCATCACTTCACATGTATAATTGGTATATTACTTGCCTTCTCAATGGGTAGGAGAGGAGCTAGAGAGAAATGAGAATTAAATTTTTTTAAAAAGTTAAAAATAAATGATTTTAAAAGAAAAAAATGATAAGAAAAATGCAAATTAAAACAAACTCAGAGGATTCACCTTATACCCATACTATTGGCAAAGTTTGTTTTTTTTAAATAGTGTCAGAGAGACTGTGGAAGGCACCTAAGTATGCTGTTGGTAGAGCTGTAAATTGGTTCAGCTATTCTGGAAAACAACTTGCAATATATGTGAGAAAAGTCACTTTACTGTTTATATATCATGACCCAGATATATTACTAGGTATATACTCAAAGAAGATCAAAGACAAAAAAAGAAAAGAAGGCCTACATATTCTACAATATTTATTGCAGCAGTTTTTGTAGTAGCAAAAAAATGAAAGTAAAGCATTCTATCTCTAGTCTTTGATAAATTTCTCCTCTCCAATCCCATAGCCACCATACTACTTTAGACCTTTATCACCTCTTCCCAGACTATTACAATAACCTCCTCATTGGACTCTTGGTTTCAAAAATAAACTCCACCCAGATATCAGAATGACATTCCTAAAGCACAGATCTGACCATGTCATTCCTTTGTTCAAAAAGCTTCATTGGGTCAAGTACAAAGGACCTCACCTATAATGCCTGCTGCTTAGGAGGCTGAGGCTGGCAGATCTTTATAGCTCTGTAGTTCTGAGTTGCAGTGAGCTAAGTTGATGGGGACATTCCCACCAAATTCATTAATAATATTGTGAACTCCTGGGAAAGGAGACAGAGGAATGGAAAGGATATTAGGTGAACTGAATCAGGTAATGGAACAGGTCAAAGCCCCTATGACAATCAGAGTGGGATTGGACAGTGAGTAGCCCCTGAACATCCTGACTGAACTGAAACAGGGAAACCCAGGATTTAGGAAAATGAAAGGAAAAAGGAATAAAAGAGAAGGAGTTTCATTATTTCTCTTTTGACTTTAGAGTAAAATAAAAACTTTTTTGTTGGTCATTTGAAACCCATTCACAAACCCTTTCTACTTTCCAGACTTGCTCCTCTTCAAACATGACACAATCCACATACACTGGCCCTCTTAGTCCTCACAAGCCCTTCTGTCTCTTCTTTCAGTTCCTTTGCATAGAAAGGAATACACTACTTCTTCACTTCTACCTCCTATGATTCTGACCATCCTTTAAAACTGTTCAGGAGAATCCTGGAAAGACTTGCATGAACTGATGCTGAGCGAGATGAGCAGAACCAGAAGAACATTGTACACCCTACAACACCATGGAGGTGATGATCAACCTTAATAGACTTGTTCATTCCACCAGTGCAATAATCAGGGATAATTTTAGGGTATCTGCAACAGAGAATACCATCTGTATCCAGAGAAAGAACTGTGGAGTTTAAGCAAAGACCAAAGACTATATATTACCTCCAATTTTTTTTTAAAAAAAGTTACCTTATGTACTATATAATTTTGCTATTTCTAATGTTTTATTTTTTCCTCAAGTTCATGACTTTTCTCTCAACACATTCAATTTTGATCAGTGTATAGCATGGAAACAATGTAAAGATTATCAGATTGCCTTCTGTGTGGGGAGGGGGAAGGGAAGGGTGGGTGAGGGGAAAATTGTAAAATTCAAAACATTACAAAAAAAGATAAAAACTACTATTGTATATTATTGAAAAATAAATAAAATATTTATTTAAAAAAACTCTGCTCAGGTATCACCTTTTTTATTGTCATCTTCTGAATCCCCCCCAAAACAGCATCTATAGCATCCCTGAAATTTCTTTTTATACATTTTTAATCCACTTATATATGTTCATGTTGGGTATCTTTTTCCTTGCCCCCCCACCCCCCCCACCCCCAGAATTGAGTAATCCCTGAGGGCAGGGACTGTTTTGTTTTTTGTTGTTTGTTTGGTTGGTTTTTTAGGTTTTTGCAAGGCAAATGGAGTTAAGTGGCTTGCCCAAGGCCACACAACTAGGTAATTATTTAGTGTCTGAGGTCAGATTTGAACTCAGGCACTCCTGACTCCAGGGCCAGTGCTCTATCCCCAGGGCCACCTAGCTGTTTTTTTAATTTTGTAATTAATTTAGTACCTCCCACAATGAAACATAATAGGTGCTTCATAAATACATGTTGATTGAGGAATAGAGATAAAGAAACTTTTGTCCTCTGAGAGACTAGAGATTCAAAAACTTTGTCAGTCAGTCAATAAACATTTATGTAGTTCCATTATGTGTCACACACACTAGACTGGGAATGTAAAAAGAGATAAAAGAGAGTTCCCAGCCCTTACTGTTTCCCACAATCTAATATGGGAAATAATAAGTAAACAAATATACTGTTGTTGAGTCATGATTGACTTTTGTGATCTTATTTGGGGTTTTCTGGATAAAGATACTGGATAAAGTTTGTCATTCCTTCTCCAGTTCATTTTACAGATGAGGAAACTGAGGTAAAGAGGGTAAAGTGACTTGTCCAGGGTCACATAGCTAGTAAGTGTCTGAGGTCAGATTTTAAGTCAAGAAAATTAGTTTTCCTGACTGCAGGCCAAGCACTCTGTTCACTGCACCATCTAATCATCCTAACAAATATATACAAACTATTTATCAAATAAAAAAAGAAATAAATTAAGAGTAGAAAGGCACTAGAATTAAGAGATGTTGGAAAAGGTTTCCTGTAGAAGATGGGATTCTAGTTGGTACTTAAAGGAAGCCAGGAGGCAGAGGTGAGGAGGAGAACCTTCCAGACATGAGGACATCCAGAGAAAATGCCCAGAGTTAAAAGATAGAGTGTATTGTTCTTGGTATAACCAAGAAGTCATTGTCACTAGAGAAGAAGAATATGAAACTGGAAGTAAGGTGTAAGTAGATAGAAAAGGTATGTTAGATATGATCACTGCTGATTTTAACCAATTGTTTCTTCTATGGTAAAAGTGAGGTAGGAGTTTATCAACTATGATTTTTTTAGAGACATCAATATTTTTTTAAAATCAGATCTACTTTCTAACTCTGAGGGTAGAGGTTTCTCCCACCATTTTAATTTGTATAATCAAAAAGACCCAGACAATTGGATTAAATAAATCACTGAAATGAAGGCATAAAATTAGGCAGCTAAGTGAAACAATGACTAGAGCACTGGATGGGAAGCCAAAAAATTCTGAATTCAAATTCTGCCTCAGATTCCAACTATCTATGTGACCTTGGGCAAGTCATTTAGTTTATCTCAGTTTCAGTTTCCTTATCTGTAAAATAAAAATATAATATATAATATAATAATATGATATAATATGATATATGATATAATATAATATAACATAATATAATATATATAATACATATGTAATATAATATGATGTAAAATATAATAGTAACTACATCCCAGGGTTGTTGTGAGTTAATATTTTCATTAGACTATAAGCTCCTTGAAAGCCGGAATTGACAGTCTTGGCTTTTGTTGAATCCCAGCACTTAGTAGTCAATCAATCAATTTTATTAACCACCTATTAAATACCTACTCTATACCTACTCTTGAGACTGTGCTAAGCCCTTGTGTCTGACTCATAACAGACATTTAATAAATGCTATTTCACTAAAATGATGCATGAAAATATCTATAATTTAGGAGGAATAAAGTGTTTTAATAATTGGATAGATAAAACTGACAACACAAGAAATACCTTGTAATTGAAAAAAAAAAAGTATTCTCTACTCTTACTATGAAGAAGAGCAGGCCAGCTCAGAACTATGTAGTGCAGAGACAGGGTAGTCTAATGGTAGAGTTCCAGCTCTCTTCCCTTGAGGGGGCTGGGGGAGGGGAGGAAGAGAGCATTTCTCTCTGCTCTCCCTGTCTCTCTCTTTGACTGTCTCTCTCTCTCAATCTGTCTTTTTCTCTCTCTCCCACTGTCTCTGCCTCTGTCTCTGTTTCTATCTCTGTCTCTGTCTCTGTCTCTATGTCTCTGTCTCTCTCCCTCGACTTCATCTTAGGCAATTGCATAAATCCAAGAAATCCTGAGGTTCTATCAGATGTCCCCACGGACTGACTACTGTCCAGTAATGGAAACTAGTAGCAGAGTCCACTTTGAGATGGTAGCAGTAGCCCCAGGTGTCAAGTGGTGATGATGAAACAGCAACCTTGAGCTGGATGTGTCTCAGCAAAAGACCTTGTAAGTACTGCATGGTTTGAAAGATTTCAGAATAGCAACAGAACTCTTTATTCACCCATTCAACCATTTATTCCCTTTGAGGAGTCAGCTTTCATCAGCCAATTCCTAATACCACACCCTATTACGAACTTTATCAAGAACTTCCAAAAAATGAGAAAAGAATGCTAGAAATCCTAGAAAGGATGTTAGGATTATGAGTTTAACCCTCTGACCACTCAATGTATACCTACTTTCTAATTGTAAGTCTCCCCTTGAATATACAAGTCCTATCTTGGGGAGAAAAAAAAGACAGAGACAGACAGAGAGACAAAAAGGGGGAGAGAGGGACAAACAGACAGACATTATATATATATATATATATATATATATATATATAGAGAGAGAGAGAGAGAGAGAGAGAGAGAGAGAGAGAGAGAGAGAGAGAGAGAAACAGAGACAGAGAGACAAAGAAACAGAGACAGAGACAGAGAGGCAGAAAAGCAAAGAGAGAATACCTTGGACTTTGATCCAGATAATATGAATCAGTTACTTCTCAGTAAACTCTTGTGTCTTCTCCAACACTATTCCAGCACCTGTTGGTTGGACAGGACAGGATTCCATTCCAAGTGAAATTATGGTCCTTTGGTCTTTGCTATTTTCCTAGTGATTATATCCTTGTGCCACAATAAAAGACAGTCAACAAAAAGGAAAAAAAGAAAGTGCTGATCCTGGTTTGAGGGCAATTTATTTATACCAACTATCCTTTCTATATAACTTCAGTAAAATATCTTTTATAAAAGTTAATTAATATTGGAAAGTATACCAATGGAGGCTTATGAATTACAACATTAGAATTCCCAGTACTTTCAGGCTTACCTCTTGGAACCTGATTTGTCAGTAATAAGAACTCTGTGGTAAATGTCTTCAGAGGGATTGCTGGGTGGTTTTGTTTTTTTTTACTTTGGACTAATACTATCTACAAACATATATAGAGCAATCAGATATAGATGAATAAGAAGGAAAAAACCTGCCATCAGATATACTTTCATTATGCATAAACACACACATACATATGTATAAATATAGGTACATATATTGCACACCCATAGACATGCTTATAGATGCCTAAATGTATGTATGCATCTTTACACACATACACATGTGCATATATGTATAGCTATGTACATGCATACATATAAAAATATCTATATTTATACCTCTCTCATCAAAAAATCAATCTATGTTGCCCACTTAATCCCAATGTGAGATAATGACAAAAGTCTTGGAATTAAATCTTGGCACCATTATTTATTACCTTGGCACACTCAGTTTCCTTTTATGAGACTCAGTTTCCTTGTCTTTAATATAAAGAAAATAGAATAGATGATTTTCAGGGTCCCTCTCAGATGTAAATGTCATAGTCTCTAACATATGCTGCATCATTTAGACTCCTTATTGCTGTTCAAATACATTCATGTTGATGTACATGGATACATTTCCGGCCACAAGCTTCCTAATATCCCCCACATCCTCCACCCCCAGATATCTATGTTTAATTGTATGCAGAACAGGTGTTTCCAGGCAACTCCACACTAGAGTCTTACTAAATGTCAGAAATCAGCAATTTGGCTCCTGAATGTTCCGCCCTATTAATAGCAGTGATGTTGATGGTAGAGTTTCCAGGGAAGCCTTGAGTTGGCTTTTACTGTTTGCCATGGCAAAGAACCCAAAGGGAACATGCATAAATTGGAGTTCTCCTCTCTTTCTCTGCCTGTTTTTCTCCCTCTCCCTCCATTTTCCTTCTTTCTCTCCTTTTCCCCTACCCTTCTTCCTACCCCACCCCCACCATATTATCCCTCCCCCATCCCCTTTCTGTAAATAGGCCTGTCAAGTTAGTCTTTTTTCCTCCTTAGTTTAAATAAGAGCAAGAAGAGGAAAATGCCGAGGTGAAAAATGCAAAAGAAAAGCACTCCCAGTATCCCCCAAGGAAATCGGACCCAGTCTTATGTGCCAGAGGTCACTGTCACCTTGGCCTTAAGGTGTCCTGTTTACCAGAGCGAAATGAAGCTATCAGTCAAATGTCAGGCAAATGCTAATGTCTGGCCAGTGGGGAGGGAGCTGAATGTCAGACTTCAGCCTAGCTGAATCTACCCTTCTTTCCCAATTCTGAGGCACAATAGCCCAGGAATGACTAAGCAGCTCTGATAACAGTCCAATAGGCAAATGTCAGCTCTCTGTGATGAAACGCTACTCTGGGATGGGTTTCCGTGGATGCCAAAGCAGCCAGTTTCCCCCTTCCCCTCTGTCCCCATTGATTCTCATTTCTCTCCTCCAACAGTTAACCATTTGTTGGAAAGCACTCTCACTATACCGGCTTCCATTCCTTTTTTTCCTAACTGAGTCAACAGAGGCACCACCTGGTTGTTCTCTCTCAGGAGAATGAATCTTACACAACACAGGACTGAAAGAGGACAGGAAACAGCCCGTGTCTTTGTTTATCTCTTCATTATACATTTATGGAATAGCCTCACAGCTCTGGAGCTAGAAGGGACCTCAGGAGCCTTCTCAGCCGATCCTCTCATTTTTATAGATGAGACACAGAGAGGGAAATGATTTTCTTGGAATCGCAAAACTAATAAATGACCGAATCAGGATAAAAAACAGTCTTTCTGACTCAAAGACCAATGTTCTAGCTGATATTTGCCTAACATATTTCAAATGTGTTCGTGAATGTAGTAGTCCTAAATCCTTTGGTTTTCTTTCTATTTTCCTTTCTATATTCATCACACTCTAAATTCCTGCTCATTTCAACCTTTCTGGGTGGATTTTTTTCCCTTCCATGAATACCTTTCTCCTACTGAAATTGCAGAAATAGAGAATAGGAGCTTCTAGTTGTTGTCTCCTGCACCTTTCCAGAATGAATTCAAAATTGCTTCAGTTCCTGTGCTGTTCAACCATTTCAGCTCTGTCAAAGAAATGTTTGGATTGATGTTATCTAACTTTTTAGTGGAGTATAAAGGAGTCACTATGAAACATAGCATAGTTTCCTCTAGTGCCAAAAAAAAGGAGTTTCTGTCACCTCTTCCTCCAAGCTTCTTCATTTAAGTTATCTGTTTATATAGCCAACATTATTATCTCCAATGTCACATCCTCATTTTTCTTTAATCATATATATGTACTTTTATTTATTTTTCCAAGTATATACAATAATAGTTTTCACATTTTGCAAGGTTTTTGAGTCTTACATTCTCTCCCTCCCCTACCCCTGTCAGAAATCAATCTAATATAGTTATAATATGTATAACTATGTTAAACATAAATCTATATTAAGCATATTGTGAAAAAAGAATCAGATCGACATGGGAAAAAACCTTAGTGTGAAAAAAATAACATATAAGACCATTTTTAAAAATTGAAGATAGTAGTAAGCTTTGGTCTACATTTAAACTTCATGGTTCCTTCTCTAGATATGGACGGTATTTTCCATCACCAGTCTTTTAGAGTTGTCTTTGATTATTTTACTGTTAAAGTGAACAAGTCCATTATAGTTGATCATCATTCAATGTTGCTGTTATATGCACAGTGTTCTTCTGGTTCTGCTCATTTCAAACAGAATCAGTTCATGTAAATCTTTCCAACCATCCACGTTTTTCACTGAGAAGAGCATACCCCATAAAAGTCTAAAATAATAGCATGGAGGCAGGCCTCAGAACTCTGCAAAGAAGACATGGTAGTACAGATCCTGGGTAGATGGTGGGAATCAAGGAGCACTAGCATCTATGGTATGAGGGTTTGGCAAGTCTTTTTCAGGATTGCTCAGCCATCTTCAGCATCCACCTGTCACCCAAATCTCACCTATAGTTCCAAGAAGTTGCAGCATGTACATTTGCCACATCCTAGTAAAACATCTTGACAGGTGAGTTAAACCAGACTGAATGTAATGAACAAGTCTCAAACCCATCAGTGATTTGGGGGATTGTCTGTCCCAAGCATGTGAAGATTTTCCCAGCAGAATAGGTAGATAAGATAAATGTGTTCTAATGGATATGAAAATGACTGAAGCACACTTAGCACTGTAGCACACTTAGAAGTTGGTCAGGCATCAAAGACTAATATTATAGTAAGGTTAATGAATTTGTGCAACTCTGCCTCACTTAAATTCAATTCATCATGTACAAGTCAATACATCATGTGTGATGTCATTGGTCTTCAAAAATGATCAACTACAACAACACTATAGAAATTGTGCCTCAGAATTGGTAATTGTGACCTTAGCTAAATCATTTCACCACTCTGACCTTCAGTATCCTCATCTATAAAGGGAAATCATTATGCAAAATGATCTCTAAGAACCCCTCCAATTCTAGAGCCTATGACTTAATAAATAACTTTGTAGCCCTGGAAGAGTTAGTGTACTTCTATGGATCTCAGTTTCCTCATCTGTAAAATGATCTGAGGAAGGACATGTTAAGTCATTTCAGCATCTTTGCTCAGAAAATCCCAAAAGGGACACAAAGAATCAGACATTACTGAAATAACTGAACAACATATGAGGAAAAGCTAGAAGAAACCTAGGTTTCCATTCAACATTGGTGACATTTCTTTTTTAAGTTGGTGGAAGAGAAAAGCAGAAGGTTAACATTCAGGAACAGTTTTGGCCGAAAGGAACAATCCTAAACAGTTTTCCTTTCTATGACAGGAAATCTAGTCATTTGTGGGAGGGTCTGACAATGATTCTGTTTTGTTTTCCTTTAGCTGGAATAGCTCCAGAGAACTATCAGCTGCTGCAGAGGTTGTCCAGGCGAATCTACTAGAGATTTCACTCAATTTTCTCCTCATATTCTTTTCTGGGTAAGATCAGAATTGCCTCACTTAAAGGGCCAGAATAATTCAAGGTACTTGTTTTTCACTACTATTCTTGTTTTACTAAGGGTCCACAGGAGTTGAATAGAAGGTGAATCAGTCTTCTGTGTACCACAATTTGATGAAGTCAAGTCAACAAGCTCAGTACTAAGAGTTCAAATACAAGATAAAGAGAGTCTCTGCCCTCAAGGAGTTGATATTCTAAAGGAGGGAAGACAACTGATTAAAAGAAGCTGAAATGGGGGATGGGTGCTACACTTGGCTTGGGGTGTGATGGAGAAAAATGTCCTAAGAGTCAGTAGGGAGACCCAGAGAAGAAAGTAGGAATGAATACGGCTGACCTGGGTATTTTCCTTCAAATAAATATACAGGAAGGGATTGACTAATCAAAGAAAGAGACCTAAGAAGTCAAGGGATCTTCCAAGGTTAAAAAAAAAAAACTTCAAAGAAAGAGATTCTAACATGAAAGGGCTTCTGGGGAATGATGGAAAAAAGAAATCTGGAGAGTCAGGAGCATTGAGAAAAGAATGAAGGAGACGGGGTGGCTAGGTGGCATAGTGGATAAAGCACCGGCCCTGGAGTCAGGAGTACCTGGGTTCAAATCCGGTCTCAGACACTTAATAATTACCTAGCTGTGTGGCCTTGGGCAAGCCACTTAACCCCATTTTCCTTACAAAAAAAAATCAAGAATGAAGGAGAGCTCATATTTATAGAATTAACTCTCCTCTTTGAAGGTGGACGCACAAAGTTGTGACACAAGGATACTTCTAAGAAGATGGAGCCCAGACTCAAACCCAACAAGAATATCAACCCATTAGTTCATCACATACTAATAATGAGAAAACAAAGGGCAAGGAACTTGAACTCACTTTTTCAAATGGTTAACATAACACATAAATACACACACACACACACACACACACACACACAGAAGGGTGCCAATAGCACAGAAAGCAGACAAATGGGTGAAGGCTGAGGAAATAAGCAGAATAATATTTGTCTTTCTTTCTCAAAGAAGACCACAACATTGAGGAGGTGATGCTATGGCAAGCACATAAATTGGATTTGAGGGAGGGGTGCTGTGCTAAGTCCCCAGCCTCACTTTCTTTTCCAGAGCCATCTAGGTCCAGTGGCCAGATATGAATCCAGATTACTTGAAATAACCCTGGTTGTGAGGTGACTAGAGTTAAGTGACTTGCCCAAGGACACAGAGCTAGTGAGTGGTAAGTGTCTGAGTCTGGATTCGAACTCCTATCCTTCTGAATCCAGGGTCAGTGCTCTATCCACTGCACCACCTGCTACTCACCAGAGGTACAGAGTGCTGCAATGTCATAGGTATAGTTAGCTGGGAAAGGAGGAAACCTGTCCCTTAAGGAATATAGCCCACATTTCCACAGCAATTGTGAGGGACACTGAATGAAGAGTTTCATGATGATGGGAAATCAAGGGTGGGGGGCCAGAATCATTATGGGATGACGGATGATAGAAAATCACAAAGCTTAAGAACAGTGTTCTTTAGAAATGACAGTCCATGTTACTTAGAATAATTAGCAGTATCTATCTGATGCCATCAATAAGCATTATATTCAATGGGGAGAGGCAACAGGCATTCCCAATAAGATCAGGGGTGAAACAAGGATGCCCATTATCACCACTACTATTCATTATTGTATTAGAAATTTTAGCCTCAGCAATAAAAGAAGAAAAGGAAATTGAAGGAATTAGAATTGGGAAGGAAGAGACAAAATTCTCACTCTTTGCAGATAACATGATGGTCTACCTAGAGAATCCCAAGAAATCATCCAAAAAACTACTGGAAACAATTAGCGATTTTAGCAAAGTTGCAGGTTATAAAATAAACCCTCATAAATCCTCAACTTTTCTATATATGACTAGCAAGATACAGCAGGAAGAGCTAGAAAGAGAAATCCCATTCAAAGTAACCTCAGACAATATAAAATACCTGGGAGTCTATTTGCCAAGACAGACTCAGAAACTTTTTGAAAACAATTATAAAACACTTCTCACAAAAATTAAATGAGATTTAAATAACTGGGAAAATATCAACTGCTCATGGATAGGTCAAGCTAATATAATAAAAATGACAATTCTACCAAAACTAAACTACCTGTTTAGTGCCCTACCAATCAAAATTCCAAAAAATTACTTTAATGAGTTAGAAAAAAGATATAAGTAAATTCATATGGAGAAATAAAAAGTCAAGAATTTCCAGGAATTTAATGGAAAAAAGGTGCAAAAGAAGGGGGTTTAGCCCTACCTGATCTAAAATTATATTATAAAGCATCAGTCATCAAAACTGTTTGGTATTGGCTAAGAAATAGAGTGGTGGACCGGTGGCATAGACTAGGTGCATTAGTAGGAAATAATTATTGTAATCTGCTTTTTGATAAACCCAAAGAGTCCAGCTATTGGGATAAAAGCTCTCTCTTTGATAAAAACTGCTGGGAAAATTGGAAGTTAGTATGGAAGAAACTTAGATTAGACCAACACCTCATATCCTTCACCAAGATAAGATACAAATGGTTAAAGGATTTAAACATTAAAAAAATAATACTATAAGCAAATTAGAAGATCAAGGACTAGTTTACCTGTCAGATCTATGGAAAGGGGAGCAGTTTATGACTAAGGAAGAGAAAGAGAACATCATCAAAAACAAACTAGATGATTTCGATTACATTAAATTAAAAAGTTTTTGCACAGATAAAACCACTGTAACCAAGATCAAAAGAAATGTAGTAAATTAGGAAACAATCTTTACAACTAATGATTCTGACAAAGGACTCATTTTTAAAATATATAGAGAACTGAGTTATATTTTTAAAACAAAAAGCCATTCCCCAATTGACAAATGGTCAAAGGATATGCAAAGGCAATTTACAGATGAGGAGATCAAAGCAATCCATAGCCATATGAAAAATTGCTCTGAATTATTAATTATTAGAGAAATGCAAATTAAACTTCTCTGATGTACCACCTCACACCTCTCAGACTGGCCAATATGACCAGAAAGGATAATGATCATTGTTGGAAGGGTTGTGGGAGATCTGGGACACTATTACACTGTTGGTGGAGCTGTGAACTCATCCAACCTTTCTGGAGAGAAATTTGGAACTATGCCCAAAGGGCAACAAAAATGAGCATACCCTTTGACCCAGCAATACCACTACTGAGTCTATACCCTGAAGAGATGATGAAAAAGGTTAAAAACATCGCTTGTACAAAAATATTCATAGCAGCTCTGTTTGTGGTGGCAAAGAATTGGAAATCAAGTAAATTTCCTTCAATTGGGGAATGGCTTAGCAAACTGTGGTATATGTATGTCATGGAACACTATAGTTCTATTAGAAGCCAGGAGGGAAGCCTGGAGGGATTTGCATGAACTGATGCTGAGTGAGATGAGCAGAACCAGAAAAACACTGTACACCCTAACAGCAACATGGGGGTGATGTTCAACCTTGATGGAGTCACTCATTCCATCAGTGCAACAATCAGGGACAATTTTGGGCTGTCTGCAATGGAGAATACCATCTGTATCCAGATAAAGAGCCATGGAGTTTGAACAAATTTCAAGGATTATTCCCTTTAATTTAGAAAAAAACAACAGATATCTTATTGTCTGATCTTGTTATCTCTAAGACTTTTTGTTTCCTCCTTAAGGATATGATTTCTCTCTCACATCACACTCAATTTGGATCAATATATAACATGGAAACAAAGTAAGGACTGACAGTTTGCTTTCCGGGGGGGGGGGGGAGAAAGTTAGATTAAGGCAAAAATTGTGAAACTCAAATAAAATCTTTAATAAGAAAGGAAAGAAAGAAAGAAAGAAAGAAAGAAAGAAAGAAAGAAAGAAAGAAAGAAAGAAAGAAAGAAAGAAAGAAAGAAAGAAAGAAATGACAGTCCAATAGATGTTACACTCTGGAATAAAACTCTAGTTGCCCCACATTACATAAAGTTAAGTGCTTCTTTTCCCTCTGATTCATTGAAATTATGTAAGACAAGAATTAGGAAATAGTAGGATGAGAATCATGTAGAATCATACAGGGTTGCAAATGGATGGGCTTCTAGAGATCTCTCAGCTCAAACTAACAGTTTTACAAAGAGAAAAAATTTATCTATATTACATGAACAATTTTTGATAGTGTATGATATTCTGTTTTATTTAATGAAATAAAATGAAAAAAGCACTGGATTTGAGCCCCAGTGCCACTGCATGAGATTATGGAATCATAGTTAAGAAACAGGGAGAGACTTCAGGTGTCATATTGTTCAACCCCTTCATGTTACATTTGAAAAAACTGAGTACCAAATAATTCAAGTAACTTGTCCCAGGTTACATATTTGATAATGTATGTGAGAATGAATTTAACCAAGTTTCTTAGACTCCAGAGTCAGAATATTTCCACTTGTACAGATTGCCATGTCATATTTCTGTTTCCTGTGTGCTCATTTCCCAATCTATAAGATGAGTAGACAAGACAGGTTACTTCACAGTATGCTAGAACTAGCCAGGGTAGGTTTGGAAGATTCGTTCCTACATTTTCAGTGTGAATATGTATACCTCTGAAATCAATAAATGCTAAAATAATAAATAAATGAATAAACAAACAAACGAATGAATGAATGAACAAATAAATGAATGAACAAACAAACAAATAAATAAATGAAAAGTCAGGGCTTCATTCAATGCATCGTTGATCCTGAGGTGTTAAATCCTCACCTGAAAAATTCCAATGAGAACCAGATTAAAATATAATTGAATAAATAGTTAAACAAATTAAATAACGTGCAATGCAACATGAATAAAATTAATTTGTGGTTTTCTAAATCAATGTGGAATCAGCAGAGCTCATGTGAGTTTGAGTTTGACATCATTAGCTGGACTTTAAAAAGTGAGAGAGAAAATATTAATAATGCTAATTAAACTTAAAAGTATGTCCTATATATTTTTTTCTTTTTTTCCTTCTTTTTTTTCTTTGCTTTCTTCTTCAAGTCTCTTCTTTCTTCCTTTCTTTTTCAGAGAGCTGGCTATTAAAATTTGCCAGCATAACCATGCTTATATATTTACATACTATAATACTTTAAATAAAACAACAGGAGATTTATGACTATGTTCTCCTGTGTAATTCAATTGTATGTCTTTTGTAAATATCTATACAGTACAAAAATATAAGAAGATAATTTCTATTAGATTAAGTAGTTGATTTAACATTCTAGTTACAGGACAAATATAGGTTTGTGCATGAAGCACTGGGCATCAATCAGATCCTTGATCAGGAATATAACTCTATCACAACATTGTTTCTTTGAAGGAAATTAGATTTGACTCACATAATTATATTAAATTTTCTGGAAGAAATTTCATAAGGATTTCAGGTTGTTTTGATTTAGTAGTTAGATTGGGGACTCAGGTTCCATATTTTGCAAGTGGGTGGTTTTATTAGTTTGTTATTGTGAGGTGGCTAATGATTACTAAATTCAGGATACTAGGTAGGCAATTATTTTTCAAAGCCAGAATACTCCATTTCACAATTCAGGATACTCAGTCTCAGGTGGTTTCATCTATCCAGAGCATGTGGTAATCACTGACAGGGAGCTAGCTAAGCTACCAGTTCATATTCCACTATAAACCCATGTCTGACATTAGTCAGAGGCACTCCTTGATCAATATTCACGGTATGACAAACCATCTTGCCAGAGATGTAAGGGCGACTTTGATTTTGTAATTGTCACTTTTATCATTTACCCTACATATAACTGCTTCAATTCAATACATCAGCCTGGCAGAGTGCTGTCACCTTAATATGTCCATAATTTAATAAATCGATGCTCATTCTTCATTCTGTTAATACTTCAGTTATTTCTCTATTCTTTTATCTTTCTAATTCCTCTTCCACAAAGCTGCCAAAATGATATACCTAAAACTCAGGTCTAACCATTACTTTGCCCTGCTCCAGGAGCTCCAGTGGCCCTTGGTTTCACTAGGGCACCTTCTGACTTCCCTCTGATTGGATAGTGCATCCTTTTCTCTCAGGGCCTCCATTTAAGGAAGGTATCCAAGTCAACTATTTCTCATGAGGCTCCACTGACTTCTCCATCATGCCTAGCCTGTCCCTTCCTCTTGTCCAATCCCTTCCCTTGTAAGAGATGAACTAGAATACAAATTCATACAAATACAATACAAAATCATCTTTCTTTTTGTTCAACTTTGTATTTTCTGTCCTTAGTGCAGTGCCAGAAACATCTAGTAAATATTTTATAATTGGTTGTTGACTTACTGACTGGGACATTACCATAATTCATATAATCAGAGATTTAAAACTAGAAGGTGACTCAGAAGTTATCTAGAACAATTGCCTCATTTTATAGATAAGGAAACTGAGACCTAGAAAAGTGAAGTAGTTTAAATACAAATTCCCCCAATGTTCTCCATAATCTCCATAATCTAATGCCAGTCTATTTTTTCTAATAAATTACCTTCTTGTACTTTATACTCTAGTCAAACTGTCTTATTTCTATTCCCCATCATGGAATTTCATAACTTACTTCCAATCTTTTGTTTTATGATTTCTCCTCCATGGTTCTCATTTTTCTCATTGGCAAGAAGAGAGGTCTGAACTCATGATAAAATGGAAAGAACCCTGGATTTCAAGTCAGTGGAGCCAGTTCAAAATTTGACTCTCTTACCTGTATGGTCTTTGAACAAGCTTTGCCTTGGGTCTGGAGTACTAGAATGCCTCCTTCTCTTCACCTCTTAGAAACTCTATCTCTTGTCAAGGTTCAGTTCAAGTTCATCTCTTACAAATGCCACCTTCCAATTCCCTAAGTTGCCAGACCTCCCTGCCTCCTCACAAAGAATCATTTTGTGTTTATTTAGTCTGTGTTTTGAATTTATTTGGGTATGAATGTGTTTTATCTAGTCAGCAGAATATAAGCTCCTTGAGGGCAAGAACTATCTGACTTTGTTACCCAGTGTCTAACATAAAATCTGGCTCATAACAGGTGTCTAATAAATGCTTTTCAATGGACTGATTCTTCCACATATCACAACTTTAATACCTCACTGTCAATTCTTTAATTGCTTAAAATTCAATATTAATATTTTTAGACTTTAACACCTCAATGCATCAATATTTCTGTTTTAATACATCAATAACTTAGTTTAGCAATATTATAATGTGTCTCATCTCAACATGTCAGTACCTCAATATGTCTGTGCCTCAAGGGTACAGACTAATCTCTGTGTGCAAACCATCTCCACCAAGGCAAATATAATTTCTATCATGCCTAACTTAATAGCTTTTGTGAGTCATGACCAAAACACTCATCACCTATGGTCAACGGTAATGTCTTTTTGCTAATTGTTTAGTTGATAAGGTCTTTCATCTGAGACAGACACACAGTCATTTCTCAAAACACAACGGGAAGTTGTCATTTTGGTAGGAATGATATTATGGTTTTCTGGTATAACAGAATCACTTCAATAACTTGATGTTGAATCAAATGCATTCCAGGCAATCCTCATTATGTTTTCTATGACCAAGGGCCATGCATGCATTCCAAAATACCTAGACAGCACTCCAAGGATTAGGCAGAACAAATGATGACCAAGATATTCTACTTCTTGAACTCATTCCCTAATTCTGAGTTGCATGAACAAATAAAAACAACACTCTACCACAAGATGAAAGAAGTCATGTTGTTTGGTCCAGATTGGAGATGTCAAATCCTTGTCCCTTAGAAAGGGAATGGAGTCAACAAATACTAGGGAGTAGGGTACAAAGATAAGAACCCTACCAGAAAAAAAGGAAATAGTCTGAAATTCTGGTTGAAATAACTAAATGAGAAAAGAAATCTAGAGCTCCTAGGGATAATTAAATTCAAGGTTCCTAACAGGAGGAAGGAAAAAGTATCTAGCAATGATCAAATGATCTAAGAGTCTTCATGAAGTCAAGAAGAACACAGCAGGTGAATGAGTTCTATATAAACAGTTTTTACTTTACATAAATTCACATTGTAAAGATTCAACTTAACTTAAAAAATTCTGAAAGAAATCTGTATTCCAAAAAAATGCCACTTTACTACCTAGTATTGTTCTCGTTCTCTCTCTCTCTCTCTCTCTCTCTCTCTCTCTCTCTCTCTCTCTCTCTCTCTCTCTCTCTCTCTCTCTCTCTCTCCATTCCTCGGTGTTCCAAACCCTTCCACCCCTCAACCCTCTACACCCTCCCAAAAAAACCCCTACAAAATTATGTCTACTCCTGTGGTTATTTATCATCAGTTCACACTGACCAGTTTCTGTCTTACCTGTCTTCTCCTGTCTGTGTGGTCCCCACATACCTGTTCCCTTTGTGTTCTTCCTCTCTGTTGTTGCCAGCCCCCATGTGACTGACCCTGTCCCACATATTCCTCCTCCTCTGTTGACTTCTCTGTACCCTGCTTCCAGATGTCCTTGAACTGTGTGAATCTCCTCCCTTTACACGTGTTTGCAAAAAATCATCTTGTCTTGAGGTATGCAGATATATTTACAAAGTAAGAACTGTCCATATAGTCTCTGACAACAAGATGATTTAAGTTCAATGGATTTTTCTGCTCAAGAGAGCATTTTTGATGGCAGCATCCTCCTAGCCAAGGTTTCTCCTTGATCTATTTGGTTGTCATTCTTCTGGTACTAGAAGGCAGGGAGACATTAGAGGAGGGACCTTACAATTAAACTATTTCCTTTTTAATAGTTTGCTTCTCTGATAGAAAATCCAAGGTATTTCCTTTTTCATTCCATGTTGTCTTTATGAAAAAGGTGAAGCCTTGGGTCTTAAAGGAAGAGAGAAATTTCAGCAGATGGATATGAAGAATGAGGAGACCATTATAGGTATGAGGCATGATGTAAGCAAAGACTGCAGAGGTGGGAGAGAGTAGGGTAAGAACAGGGAACAATGAATAACTGAGTTTGCCTAGAATAGAGTGAAAACTAGTTGACTTAGTGAAAGCTAGGAGCCAAGTCATGAATAGTCTTGTTTAATTTGGGAATATCTTGAAAGAGTACCTTGGGAGATACGAGTAAAATTATTACTCATACCACTGTAGAAAGGAAATTGTGACTTTAAATAGGGAACAAAGTGGGGGTTCAGGCAAATTGTGACTCAATACTAGGCATTTGGAAATTTGGAACTGGAGTTTTGAGTAGATATTGGGGTAGAGGTATGGTTATGGGAGTCATCTACATAGTTATAATCTTCATGATCCTTTAAAGCATGGGTGTCCAACCTCTTAACTCTTCTAGTGCCCAATAGAAACTTGGTAAGGGCTGCATATAAATTTAATATTTATTTATGACTACATTATAACCAATATTACCAATGAACATCATAATAAAATGTAATAATACTACAAGAATGGACTTTGAGGGCTGTATATGGTTGGCAAATTTGACACACCTGCTTTAAAGTTGTTCGCAAAGTGCTTTACAGATATCTTAGGTGCCATTATTATTCCCATTTGGTAGTATAAGAAACTAACACTTAGGAGGTCAAGTGACTTACTCAGGGTGACACAGCTAGTCAAATGTCTGAGACCGCACTTGAACTCAGGTTTCCTGGACTCAGGTCTAACACTCCAGACTCAGATACTTGTCACTTATCAGTTGTGTGACCATGGGCAAGTCACTTAACCCTGATACCTCACCTTAAGGGTCATTTCCAGTTATCCTAATTGATATATCATCATTGGACTCAGATGCCTATGGTGAGAAAGTGAAGCTTGGTGACTTAGCACAGCAACCCCCTCACTCAAATCCAATTCATGTGTTTGACATGGCATCATTTCCAATGTCATGTTCTTCTTCAAGAATGAAGGACAAACATCAAAAGCAACTATAATTTATTAAACTCCTACTAAGTGCCAGACACCTAGCTGTTGTTAATACATAGAAGTGATCACTGAAGTCATGAGTGTTGATAAGGTCATCATGGGAGAGAATGTAAAAAGGAAAGAGAAACAAGGAAAGGACAGATCCTTGGAGGGCAGTCATGTTTAAGAGTTAGGAAGAGGGTGAGGAGCAAAAAGAAGAATAAGTAGATTGAGTTGTCATGGAAGCCAAAAACAATAATAATAACAGCAGTTGAAATTTATGTAGTATGTTGAGGCTTGAAAACAGCTTTTTAATATCTTATCTCACTTAAGGATCACAACAATTCTGTAAGGTAGAATATGCCATTGTTTCTATACTACAGACAAGGAAACTAAGACTGGGAGAGGTAAGTAACTTAACCAGGTTCTCACTCAAGTAGTAGGTGTCTAAGCTGGATCCGAACTCAGGTTTTCTTGACTCTATCCACCTTGATGTCCGCATGACCTAGAAAGGTATTTATAGGGCAGACGTGATCAATACTGGCAAGTAGAATAAAGAAATTAAGGAAGATGAGAGTCAGTAAAATGATTGAACTCAGAATCAAAGAATGTCAGAGCTAGAAGCTAGATTAAACAGTATATTATTCAACCTCCTCATTTTACAAATGAGAAACCTGAAGCCCAAAGAGAAAGAGTATCTTGCTGAAAGTAACACCAATAGAAAGTAACAAAGCCAGATTTGAATACAGATTTTTGTATGTACCCCCACCCAACCCCCAGAATCTAAGTTTCTTGAGGATAGGAAATTTTTTTAACCTCTCTTTGTTATCCCCAACACTTAGCATAGTATTTAAATGATGTTAGTTAATTTGATTGATTAATTTGTACTCCCAGATCACTGATCTATTAATTAAATCCAGTAGTGAGGGGAGATCATGGAAACTAGTCTTTCAAGGCAGAAAATCTGGTTATGTCATTAGATAACTGTCAATGTATGGCAGACTCCCCTCCAGGTCTCCTTCATTTGCATAGCCTTCTCTGGTCAGGCTTCATTCAGCACATAGTGATACCATAAGAGCTAAGCTCTGGGATACTATAAGTCTCCCTTTTGTAGGGGAAAAACTAGGGCTACTGTTCCTGCCACATCCAGAGAGTACCTCATTAGGAACTCTTACTTTGGGGCCATGCATTCAAAGCCAGCAAGTTCTCCTGCTGCTCTAGTAGTTTCTGGAAAAGTAAAATGGAGTATTCTGGCTTTGAAAAATAATTGCCTGCCTAGTATAGTGAATTACATCTCTGAAGATGACAAAAAAAAATATCAAAAAGGCCATTACCAAAAAAAGAAGCCCAGTTGATGTCCATACAAAATAAATCTTTAATGTGATAAATTTTAGGAAAGGGGGATAGAGCTTGATCTGAGAAATGATCTATAATTACCTAGCCGTATGGCCTTGGGCAAGCCACTTAGCCCCATTTGCCTTGCAAAAAAAAAAAAACTAAAAAAAAAAAGAAATGATCTAAGAAACACAAGTTTACAAAACAAAGATATAAGGACTGAGGAAATGAGAAATAAGCAGAGTAAGCCTGGGGCTTCATTCTAGCCATTCTATGATAGAATCAAGAATTGAAAAATAAATTATAAGTCATCTAATTCAATATCTTCATTTTACAGATGAAGACATTGAGGATCGAAGAGGTGGTGACTTGCCCAAAGTCACAGGTAGCAGAGTCTCTATTTTCTGAATCCAGATAGAGTACTTTTTCTTTTTTTTTAACAGCAGAATGAGTTCAACTTCTCTCATTTTGTAGAGGAGGAAAATGAAGTTCATAGAAGGGAAGTGATGAGATATTCAAAGTAGAAAGGATTCAGGTTCAAAAAATCTTTTAGTCAAAGAAACCTTATAGGTTGGAAGCAATCTAGCCCCATCCTCTTGCTCTGCAGGCAAAGAAACAGGTCCAGAGAGAAAGGACAACTTGCCCCTGATCATAGAGGTTTATGATCCACAGAGCCAACATTGAAACCTAGTTCCTCTGATTACAAGTGTCCTGGTTTTTAATACTTTGTCACTGCATTACAATAATTCCCTCTGTCATTTCTGATTTCTCTAGGCAAGAGCTGGATTTTGACAGCTCCAGGTTTTTATATCAGGACCAGTCAGACCAACTGACACTTTTTTTAATTGGTCTCATTTCTAAGTAATATGTTTTTCATCAGCATTTAATCCCCCCCCCCCATGTTCTTTTTCCTCATCCCCCTACCACAAATGCATCTTCTTGACAGCGGAAATCACCTTCCCTGTCTTGCAAACAGATCCCTTATCATATGATTGATCCTTTTGGGCCTGTTCTCATTTTCCTCTGCAAAAGGGCTCTCTTCCCTGACAAATCAAACTCCCCTCAGATTTGATTTTCTGTATTAACATCTTCAACACCAGTCCCTTCCAGTAATGGAAAACAAGCTTCCTTTATTTAAGGGGGGAAAATTGAGGATCCACTATATCAGATGGCCGCCTAAGAAGCACCTGGGTTTTCATATACTAGCATTGCTCTAGCTGTCTCAAAATCCCAAACTAAGAAACAAACTATTTTACTGAAAAATAGATTAAGGCTAAAAAATTGTAGAGAAAAGTGGCTCTGGACAGTATTACACACACATACACACTATATAAGATTATATGTATCATAGTTAATGTCTGTCAGTAGTCTAATACCCATTAATGAATAGCAAATTCAATGACTGACCCAATTATTCATGTCTGATATTGATACTTCTGTTCTTAACTTAGTTTAAACAATTGTCTTCCTCAGTAGTTATTAGAGGCTTTATAGAATATTTTTGAAAAACCACAATAATGGAAGAATTCAGAGAAATTTATGAAGACTTACATGAACTGATGCATGATAAGAAAGCAGAACCAGGAAACCAATATACACAATAATGACAATAACATTAAAAAGAATAGCAACAACAAAAACCCCAGAATAAAATGTAACTTTAATGAAGAAGGCTGGTCCCCCCAAAAAAGGTAAGGAAATATACCTCCTCTTTATAGAGCTAAGGGAACATGAGAATACAACACTGTATATATGATCAGACTCAGATGATACTTTGATCAATTTAACTGAAATTCTTGTCTTTTTTTCTTAATTATAAGAAATCATTTTGTTAGAGGAATAATTTCACTAGGGAGGTTGAGAAGAAAGGGATGCATTTGGAAATCTGATTAAAAGGTGATTAATATAATAACGTAAAATTAAATAAATTAACATAAGCAATAGGTTTTTATCTTTCTAGGTTTAACAGATGCCAATTACATGGACAAATAGATCATAACATCAGTTAATAATTGTATTATTAGCATATTCATAGGTATTAATCGTGGTAGATATGTTCTAATGGCAATTTTAAGACTATAGTGACCTCTTTCTATCAAAGGAAAGTTATTTAAAGTCTTAGTTATTAATTCTAGAATTAAGTCAGGTTTTTGTGGAGCAAGTTACTGTGACCAAGCACCAAGACCAATACACACAGAATACATGATTGTTCATAGAGAGAAGAAATGAACTGAATTGTGAGACCACAACTACTTCTAAATCCAGGTCTCTGTTGGCCAGTCACACCACCTTCTTCTCCAAAATTCCCTAGTATTAGCTATTCAATACATATTTATTTTTAACTCAAAATGCTTCTTCCACAACAACCTTACAATTATTATCATACTCATTTTACAGGTGAGACAATTGGGGCTGAAAAAGGTGGCAAAAGTTGTCAATAAATTTACATAGTTGTTTTGATTTAAATAAGAACTCTGATCCCAATACCTCACTGCCCTTAAACACAGAGCATGATGTTAAAGTATTAGGAAATACAAAGGTTAGCTTATACAGCTCCTTGTCTTGGTTGAACCATAAAGACTGGGGGTAAAGGTAGGGTTGGGGGTGAGGGATAGGTAAGGAAGGGGTTATCTTCAGAAGGTAATAAACATATTGGGAGCAGTGGTCACCACAGATAGTAAGGTACTAAGAAGTAAGTGTGTGTGTGTGTGTGTGTGTGTGTGTGTGTGTGTGTGTCTATGTGTGTTGTAAAGGGGTGCCAAAGACATACTGTTGCCTTTACAATTTTGCCTAGGGCCAGACCTGGCACCATTCTGGAGTCTAGCAGATTCTCTTTTCCAGTCCCACCCAGGGTTGGCAAGACCAGCATTTCTAGGGAGAAGTGTATTGAGCCCTTTCTCTTGGCACTGTGCACTGGGCTGGCAGTTAACAGATGGGGGTGCCCAGGCATGAGTAACCTGGCTCAAAAACAACTGCTTTGGAGAAAACTGATGAGATTTATATATGGTATAATAGAATAAGCCTATATTATTATTATTATTATAAAATCTTCTTTTCCTGTGTTGATACGCACACACACACACACACACACACACACACACACACACAAAGATGACCCTGCATTTGAATAGAGTGACCACATAAATGATATAACTTAAGCAACATGATGAAAGTTCCTTTCTGACCTGCCCCCCACAAATACCTTCTCAACTGTAAGTATTTTTTCAATTTAAATATTTTTTAAAATTTATTAGTTTTTCCAACTATATGCAATGCTATTTTTTCACCAATCATTTTTATACATTTTACATTTTACATCTCCCTACATTTTCTCCCTCCCTCTCTTCCCACCCTTATCTCCCCCCTCCCCAACAGAAAGCAATCTCTACAAGTGTAGCTATGCTAAACATCAATCCATATTTATCATGTTATGAAACATGAATCAAATCCAACTGGAAGGAAAAAACATGAGAGAGAAAAAGACAACATAATACATAAGACAACTTTTAGCAATTGAAATAGTAAACTTTGATCTGCCCTTAAACTCCACAATTCCTTCTCTTGATATGGATGATATTTTCCATCATATAGCTTTTAAAATTGTCTTTGATTAAGGTACTGCTGAAATGAAGGTTCATCATAGGTGATCAGCACACAATGTTGTTGTTAGTGTTCTTCTGGTTCTGCTCATTTCACTCAGCATCAGTTCATGCAAGCCTTTTCAGGCCTTTCTAAAGTCCTGTCCTTCATGATTTCTTATAGAACAATAGTGTCCCATCTCATTCAGATACCACAATTTGTTCATCCATTTCCCCAATTGATGGGCATCCCCCCAATTTCCAATTTTAGAAGTAGTTTTAATAAGGTATGATACCCTTGCTTTCCCAATAAAGATCTTACTCTTTGAATTTCCCTGTGGGATGGGACACAGTTACCTTAAATTACAGTGTCAGGTAACTTTTCAGGTGTTCCTTCTGAGAGGAAGTTTTTAATAGTAGAAGGTTGAGCCTGTAGAAAGTGCCATGAACACTGGAATGAGAATAAAATGATAGAATTTCAGAATTGGAAGGAACCTTGGATCAGCTAGTCCAACTCATTTCCAAATCAAATGATTCTCTTTACAATATCTCTCAGCCTTTCCTTGAAGACCTCCAGACTTAAGGAACAAGCTCCCTCTCAAAGTAGCTCTCCATGCTTTTGAATAGATCTTGTTGTTGGGAGGCACAAATTTGCCTCCTTCAATTTCTACTCCTTCCTAATTTTGTCCTCTCAGACCAAGCAGAACAGTCTGATCCCTCTTCATTATTATAATCCTTCCAATACTTGATCCATAATGTAAAATACCATCCTTAAGTCTTTTCTTCTCTAGATTTAACATGAAGACTTTCTTCCCTTACTTTACCACCTGGCTTGTCCTTCCTTTCTAATGTGTGCCCAGAGCTTAGCACAATACTCCAGATGTGTTTTGACCAGGTGTTTGGGGCAGGATGATATTCAGAACCCTGTTAATGATGGAAAAAAACGAAGCTCTTAAAGGTCATTTAATAGCTAACAAAAGGAGTTTTACTTAGTAACAAAGCAATATGCAACAAGTAAATAGCTTCTATAGACACAGCCTGGCATCCCCATGGAAACAGACTATTCAATTGGGCAGGTGTGGCAACTCAGAAATCCATCAATTTAGAGGACTGGACTTCACAGAGATGAAACTTTTTATGCCCTTTGGTGACCTGGAAACATGTCAATACAGCCAAAGATTGCCAGGAAACTCCAAGGGAGGTGGGAGCCAATTAGGTCTGGGGGACAGCTTTTTTGCCTTTCAGGGAAAACTAACACATGCCAGGGTTGAGGAAGCATGGCTCTACCCAATTTTGTGGGGAGGTAGGAAGGAGGGGGTAACATTGGTCCTATAAAACTAGGAAAGAAAGTAGTAGGACAATGACTTCCCTTATTCTGGAACTTCAGTGTCTTTTATGCAAGTTAAAATCTCCTTAGCTATTTGTTTCTTGCATCATACTATTGACTTATCTAGATCGCAGAATCCACTGAATCCCTAAGTCCTTCTCATATATATCCACCTTGGTCTCCTGCATCCTATATTATTGCAGTTTAATTTTTGAACTCAAGTATAGTTCTGTACTATGTTTATTTCTATTGAATTTGATATTATTAGATTCAGCCTGCTGAGATCTTTGGGGATAGATTCTATCATCTGTCATCATGCTATATCTCCAAGCTTCATATTATTTGGAAATTTGATGAGTTTTAATTATTGTCTTCTTCCAATTTAGAGATTCTCTTAGAGGCATCCTTGAGACCTTTTCAAGGGTTCTTCAAGATCAAAATTATTTTCATAATAATATGATAAAATGATAATAATAAAACATTTTAATTTCTAAAATGGTAAATAGAATAGGTATAATCCACATAAACAAAAATGGGATAATTATCTAATTGTGTGACCTTGGGCAAGTCACTTAAACCCACTGCCTTGCAAAAAACAAAAAAAAAGTAGTATTTCTCAATTTTAAAGTTACTAAAAGAAAAAAGAAAAGAAAAAGAAAACAATTGCTGAACCAACTTATTGTTTCTAGTTTAGTCATTTGTAGAAATGTCATACTCTTTGTGATCCCTTTTGGGATTTTCTTGGCAGAGCTAGTGGAGTGGTTTGCCATTTCCTTCTCAAGTTCATTTGCAAGGAAATTTGATAAGGAAACTGAGGCAAACAAGATTGTATGAGTTGCCCAGAGCCATACAACTTGTAAGTGTCTGAAACCAAATCTGAACTCAGGAAGAGAAGTCTTCCTGATTCCTGTCCCAATACTTTATCTTCTCTACCACTTTAACCATCCCAAACTTGTTGGTAAAAATGTTAAAAAAAAAAAAAAAAAAAACAAAGAAAAACTCTGGGTTATCTTCTAGGGAATCAACTCTATGGCTTTATTTGGAGTTCAGATAATGGTCTCTTGAGAGTTTTCTAGTTTTGGATTAGGGGGTTCTTATTTCAAATATCAATAAAATATTTGTACTCAGCACAGTGTTTGACATATATTAAGTGGTTAATAAATGTTCATTCCCTTTCCCATTCAAATCTGAAATTATTTGACTCTGACTCAGATTAGTTGCATTTAAATTTTGACTCTCCTGATTTACAGCTAGAAATGGCTTAATTAATAGTCCAGACCAGCAGTTCTCACATTGTGATTCAGGAGCCTCCTGAGGGCCCCCAACCTTCCAGAAGATTCTCAGGGTCGAAATTTTTCATAATAATACTAAGACAAATTTCTAATATAGTAAACACTGATAGCTATAACCCACATAAATAAAAGCTCTTTGAGGTCCTCAATTATGCCTAAGAGAATAAAGGGGTCCTGAGACCAAAAATTTTGAGAACCCTTAATATAGTCAAATCATCATACAGAAAGGTTTTAAATTATTCTAAATCAGTTCCTCTAATGATAGAAAATTTAGGCAGTTTGGATAATCAAATGTTTGGAGATCATGTCCCTTAAGCTATAACAAAAGCAAAAAGGTTGCTTTTTTAAAGTATTTAATCCATGTAATAGGCACTGAGCTATGTACTAGAGATGCAAAGACATAATCAGACGTAATCTCTTCCCTCAGAGATTTATATGGGGCAGAAATAGTGTAGGTTAAGGGAGGGAGACTAAAACACACCTATGTGTGTATATATATACACACATATATATATTTATGTATATATATACACACATACATACATACATACATACAATATCTAATATAATTACAAAATACAATCGGAAGGGATCTGGAAAGGTCTCTTGTAGAAAGTGATACTGAGCTGAACCTTAAAGAAAGCAAGGAATTCTAAGAGATGGAAGAAAAGAGGAAAAATGTTCCTAGCATAAAGGACAGCCTGGGCAAAGACACAGAGATGGGAGATGGAATGCTATGTACAGGAAAAATAAGCCTCTCATTTAAATGGAACATATAGTGTGGGAAAGGAACTAATGACACTCTTATATTGGGGGTAAGCATTCATTACAAGATCTCTTGATCATCTTTTTGCCCCAAGACTGGGTATTAGGAAATACAAAAAGATAGATTTCAGCTCTATATAAGTAAAATAGGGGGTTTTTCCCCTTTTCTTTTAAAAAGTGGACTTAGCTGCCTAAGGTGACAATGGATTAATTTTCATTAGATGTCACTGAAGCAGGGAATAGGGATTTCTACTCAGGTAAAATATTGGATTAGATGCACTTTGAAGTCCCTTCCACCTCAGATTCTGTGACTATAGAACTGACATGATTTTATGTTTTAATGAACCTGGGAGTTTGGTGGGGAGAGGACCTGATATGGAAGGAGGATCACAAAATTGATGTTTATGAGACAGAATAGTAGATTTGAAATCAGAGGACCTGGCTTTACTACATAGTGATATTAGATATATCTCTTCCCCTCTCTGGACCTTAACCTCTTTAGCTATAAAATAAAGAGAAGCAACCTGATATATTGTAGAAAAGATTGGACTTGAAGTATAAAAGACCTGGGTTCAAATTCCATCTCAGATTCTTACTGTCTATGTGATTATAGGTATGACATTTAACTCCTCTGTGTCTCATTTTCCATCTGTAAAATGGAGATTAGACTTAAAGACCTCCAAGGCTCCTTCTAGTTCCAAAAGAAATTATGATGTGAGGAAGTTTGGACAAATTTCCAAAATATAACCCAATTCTAAATCCTATAATTTATAAAGAAAAAGAAATAATGGATATCAGAGTCCAGCATCAATTCTTAAGTTCTCCTCCAAAGATCCATGTTGAATTTAGCTATTATTCTGATGCCTTGAAGGCGAAGTCTTTGTAGGACCAATACACACAGAGAAAACAGTCTTTTAACTTTGGAATTCCTAGCAAATCACCCTCTGTCAAGGAGACCAGAGGAGCAGATAAAATAGACAGACCATTGGAGAGGAAAGGTCAATAATTCACTGGAGCCCTAGAGAACTAATAAGCTGATGGCTGGCTGCCTTGCACAACTTTCAAAGATTTCCAGTAAGACAGATTGTAGGTGGATAGCTAGTAAGTGGTTTGGATGATACTCTTGATTCAATAACAAACATGAATTAATTGCCTAATGTGTGAAAGTTCGTGATCTCAGTCAGTCCTGACAATACAAAGATAGAAATGGCACATAACCCTGCCAGTGGGGAGAAACTCTGCTACACAAATAACTAGGAAAAAAAGGATTGTGAGATAAATGGGAAGGAGAGATCCAATCAACTGCTCATTAAGTATTTATTAAAGGACTACTATGTACCAGCCACTGTGATATTTCACTGAAGATACAAAAACAGAAGAGAAAGTCTTCACTCTCAAGAAGCTTACATTACATCAAGGCCAGATATATAAGATTTTTGAGAAGGAAAAGAATGCTTTCATCTGGGGGTGACAGGGATCATAGAGGATTTGGACAGGAAAATCAGGGATTTTTAACTGTTTCTGTAAGTCTTGAACTCCTTTGGGAATATGGGGCTTATGGACTCTCAAAATAATTTTTAAATGAATAAAATAAAATATAAGCTTTTAAATATTTTGCTCACCATTTCAATAAAATTGGTTTTCTTTTGTATTTTACCATATATAAGTTGGGAAATCCAGAGAAAGTCACTTTAATTATATGTTTTTGCATTTCTTCATCCATAATAAAGAGACAATATTTCCAGACTGCAAATGTCAAGAAGACAATGGAAGCAAAGAATTTTATAACTCATAGAGTGCTATAGAAATATGTTATTGTTTCTTTCTCATCTAGTGCTCTCTCTTCTGGAGTTACCATTAAAATATCTATTTTGAATGAATTTGTATATATTTTTTCTCCATTGTATACATGCTGTCCCTCTGCCTGCAGAAGACAGATACTGTTTCCATTTTTTTCCAGAACTCAGCACAATTCCTTACTCATATTAAACATTTAATGAATGTTTATTGATTGATTGATTAAATGGAGTTCAGATAAAAATGAGTCCTAAGACTTCTTTATCCTACTTTTATTCTTTTATGTTTAATGTTCTATACACTGTTATATGGATCAATAAAATTATTACTCTTTTAATTGAATGTATTTATTGGAATATAAACTCATCCAGAAACTCAGGCTAGCCACCACATCGCTATTTAATTCTATTATATTCAGTAGTCTATTAATAATTTTGCAAGTGGATAAAATAACCAATTTATATAGCTAAATAAAAAATGCATTAGGATAAAAGCATAGCAGGAAATATTTCTCTCACTGGATGGAAGAAACACAAGGTCCAAGAACAAGAGCAGCAGCAGCAGCAGCAGCAACAATAGCCAGGCTCAGCAGGGGACCTACAATAAGACTCCAAATCTGGGACAATCCACCAGTAAGGCCCTCTTCTTGCAAACCAACAGTCCCCTAAATAAGTGAAAAGTCTCTATAGAGCAGCAAGACCCCATCCCAGCAACCCCCACCACCCCAGTACAAGCCTCTACTTTATTTAATAACTTAAAAAGATTTTAAAATCAAATTAGAAAAGAAGAAGAAAATTGGGAAAAGAAATGAGAGTAATATAAGTGAAGCATGAAAAAAAGTCAATAGTATGAGAAAAGATATACAAAAATTTACCAAGAAAAGGAAGTGCAAAAGCTCACTGAAAAAAATAATTCCTTAAAACTCAGAATTGTACAAGTGAAAACTAATGACTCTATGAGACATTAAGAAATGGTAAAACAAAATAAAAAAAGAATAAAATGTGAAATTTCTAATTGGAAAAACACTAACTTAGAAAATAGATCCAGGAAAGATAATATAAAATTATTGGATGACCTGGAAGTCACAATTAAAAACTCTAAAATAATTTTTTCAAAAATTATCAAAGATAGGTGGCTAGGTGGCACAGTGGATAGAGCACTGGCCCTGGACTCAGAAGTCCCTGAGTTCAAATCCGGCCTCAGACTTAATGATTACCTAGCTAATTGACCTTGGGCAAGCCATTTAACCCCATTGTCTTGCAAAAACTAAAAAAAAAAAAAAAATCAAAGAAAATTGCCATGATATAGTAGAAATAGAGGGCAAAATAAACATTGAAAAAATCCATCCGAGTGCCTCTTGGAAAAGATCCCAAAATGAAAACTCTCAGGAACATCATAGCCAAATTCCAGAGTTAACAGTTCAAGGAGAAAGTATAGCAAGCAGCCAAAAAGAAAGAAGTCAAATATCGTGAAGATACAGTAAGAATTAGTCAGGATTTGGTAGCTTCCACATTAAAAAAAAAAAAAAAAACAGAAGGCTTAGAATATGATATACTGAAAGGCAAAGGAGTCAGAATTTCAATCAAGAATCACCTATTCAGCAAAACTGAATATAATCTTTCAAGGGAGGAAATTAACATTTAATGAAAGAGTTTCCAGTTAAGCATTTCTAGTTAAAATACCAGAGTTGAATAAAAAAATTGACCTCCAAATACAAGATTCAAAAGAAACATAAAAATGTAGTACATGGTACATACACAAAAATTGACCATGAACTAGAGCAAAAATTCCTAATGATCAATTGAAGAACGGCTGAAATAGTGAATATATCTTTCTCAGATCATAATGCAATAAAAATTATATGCACTATTGGGCCAGGGAGATATCGACCCAGAACTAATGGCAAAGTAGATAATCTTATTTTAATGACTGAGTGGATCAAGCAACAAATTATATAAATAATTAATTATTTCATCCTAGATAATGACAATAATGAAACAACATACCAAAACCTATGAGACACACTCAAGGCGGCTGTCAGGGGATATATTATATCTTTAAATGCTTACATGAATTAATTAGAGAAAGATGAAATCAATGAAATAATATGCAACTAAAAAAATTAGAGAAAGAGCAAATTAAAACCCCCCCCAATTAAGTACCAAATTAGAAATTCTAAAAATTAAAGGAAAAATTAATGAAATCAAAAGCAAGAAAGCTATTGAACTAATAAATAAAACCAAGACTTGGTTTTATGAAAAAAACAATACAATTGATAAACCTCTGGTCAATTTGATTTAAAAAAAGAAAGAAGAAAACCAAATTGCTAGTATCATGAATGAAAAAGATGAACTCACCACCAATAAGGAGGAAATTAAAGTAATAATTAAAAAGCTTTTACACAGACCAAACTACTGTAACCAAGATCAAAAGAACTGTAGTAAATTGGGAAACAATTTTTACAACTACTATTTCTGACAAAGAACTCATTTCTAAAATATACAGAAAACTGAGTCAAATTTTCAAAAAAAAAAAGCCATTCCCCAATTGACAAATGGTCAAAGGATATACAAAGGCAATTTACACATGAAGAAATCAAAGCATTGCATAGTCATATGAAAAATTGCTCTAAATCACTACTTATTAGAGAAACACAAATTAAAGCATCTGTGAGTTACCACCTCACACCTTTCAGACTGACCAATGTGACCAGAAAGGACTGATCAGTGTTGGAGGGGGTGTGGGAAATCTAGGGCACTAATACATTTTTTGTAGAGCTGCGAACTCATCCAGCCTTCCTGGAGAGCAATTTGGAATTGTGCCCAAAGGGCAACAAAAATGTGTATACCCTTTGATCCAGCAATACCACTACTGGGTCTATACCCTGAAGAGATTATGAAAAAGGGTAAAAATATCACTTGCACAAAAATATTCATAGCAACCCTGTTTGTGGTGGCAAAGAATTGGAATTTAAGTGAATGTACTTCAACTAGGGAATGGCTTAACAAAATGTGATATATGTATGTCATGGAATATTATTGTTCTATTAGAAACCAGGAGGGATGAGAATTCAGGGAATCATGGAAGGATTTGCAAGAACTAATGCTTAGCAAGATGATCAGAACCATAAAAACATTGTACACCCTAACAGCAACATGGAGGTGATGATCAACCTTGATGGGCTTGCTCATTCCATCGGTGCAATTTTGGGCTATCTGCAATGGGGAATACCATCTGTATCCAGAGAAATAATTGTGAAGTTTGAATAAAGACCAAAGACTATTACCTTCAATTTAGGAAGGAAAATACATTATTTTATTATGGAATTTTGCTATCTCTTATACTTTATTTTTTTTCCTTAAGAATATGATTTCTCTTGGGAGGCTAGGTGGCACAGTGGATAGATCACCAGCCCTGGAGTCAGAAGTACCTGAGTTCAAATCTGGCCTCAGACAATTAATAATTACCTGTGTGGCCTTGGGCAAGCCACTTAATTTCATTGCCTTGCAAAACCCTAAAAAAAAAAAAAAAAAAAAAAAAAAAAAATATATATATATATATATATATATATATATATATGATTTCTCTCTCATCACATTCTATTTAGATCAATGTATACCATGGAAACAATGTAACAACTAACAGACTGCCTTCTGTGGGGGCAGGGAGAGGGAAGCAAGAATAGCTTTAAAATAGTAAAACTCAAAATAAGTAATATCTTTCTTTAAAAAAGAAGAATAACATTAGATAGCATATCAATAAATGGAGGTTTTTAAAAAACTGATAAGTGATATTTATCTAAAGCTATCAGCAAACATTATCCATAAAGGGGATAAGTTAGAGATCTCAAAGTATGCCCATTATCACCTCTACTAATTAATATTGTACTAAGAATGCTAGCTATAGCAATAAGAGAAGAAAAAGAAATTAAAGGAATTAGAATATGCAATGAAACAAAATATCACTTTTTATAGATGATATGTTATATTTAGAAATCCATATAGAATCAACTAAAAATACTATTTGAAATATTTTAGCAAAGTTGCAGAATATAAGATAAATGCACAAAAATTATCAATGTTTTTGGAATGATCAACAAAGTCTAGCAACGAGATATAGATATAAAATCCCATTTAAAATATCTGTGGATAATATAAGATATTTACAATTCTACTTACCAAGAAAATCCCAGGAACTATATGAAAACAATTATAAAAAACTTTTCACACAAATATAGTCTTATTAAAAATTGGGAAAAATATCAATTGCTTATGGGTAGACTGAACTAATATAATAAAAATGATAATTCTTCCTAAATTAATTTATTTATTCAGTGTTATATCAAATAAAACTATCGAAAATTATATTATAGAGCTATAAAAAATAGTAACAAAATTCATATGGAAGAAGAAAAACTAAAGGATACCAAGAAAATCAATTGGGGAACAATGTGAAAGAAAATGGTTTAGCCATACCAGATCTCAAACTGTATTAGAAAGTAGGAATTATCAAAAAAAATCTGGTATTATCTAGGAAATAGAGTGGTAGATCTGTGGAATAGATTAAGTACAAATCACATTATAGTTAATAATTATATTAATCTAATATATGTATATGAAAAATCCAAATATACAAGATTTTAGAACTAAAATTCTTGATTTGACAAAATCTACTGGGAAAGCTGAAAAACATTATGGCTGAAGTCAGGTATAGACTAACCTCTCACACTGTATACCAAGATAAGATGAAAATGATACGTAATTTACCCATTAAAAAGTGATATCAAATTACAAAAGGAATAGTTTATCTGTCAATCTGTGAATAAGGGAAGAATTTAGGAACAAAAAAAGATTTAAAACCATCAAAAAGATAAAAAAAGATAATTTTGATTATATAAAATTAAAAATGTTTTATACAAATAAAGTCAATGCAACTAAAATTATATGGAAATCAGAAATAGGGGTGGGTTTAAGACTGGGAATTTCAACAAATATCCCTGATAAAGATTTCTGAAATATATAGAGTACTGAATAAAAATTTTTAATTATTTTCTAATTATATTGTTGTAATATTGTTGTAATATTCATTGTTGTAAGATTTTTTCCCATCCCATCCTAGGATTGCATGTAATCTGATAAAGGTTGTACATATATAATTGTGTTACAAATATATCCATATCAGTCACACTGTGAACAAGGAATCAAAACAAAAAGGGAAATGCAAAAAACAAATTTAAAAAGATGAAAAAAAAGTACATTTTTTTTAGGTTTTTGCAAGGCAAATGTGGTTAAGTGGCTTGTCTAAGACCACATAGCTAGGTAATTATTAAGTGTCTGAGACCAGATTTGAACCTAGGTACTCTTGACTCCCAGGCCGGTGCTTTATCCACTGCGCCACCTAGCCACCCGTGAAAAAAAAAAAAAGTATATTTTGTTCTGTATTCTCCTATAATTTTTTTCTCTAGATGTGAATGGTATTTTTCCATTGCCGATCGTTTAGAATTGGTTTAGATCACTGAACAGTTGAAATGAGCTATCAAAGCTGATCATCCCACAGTGTTGCTGTTAAGGTATGCACAATGTTTTTTGCTGATTCCCCAACTGATCAGTGGTTACAGGATATGAAAAGGCAGTTTTCAGACAAAGAAATCAAAGCTATCTTTCAACATATAAAAAAATGCACCAACTCACTATCAAATAGAGAAATGCAAAGAGAAACAACTCTGGGATACCACCTCATGCCTATAAGAGTGCCTAATATTACTGGGAAACTAATATACCATTTTGGGAGTTTTGAACTGATCCAACAACTCTGGAGAGCAATTTGGAACTGTGCCCAAAGGGCATTAAAACTGCTAATCCTTTGAACAGGCAATATCACTGCTAGATCTATATCCCAAAGACATTCAAAAAAAAAGGGGAGGGGAGTACTTGTTGTACAAAAATATTTATAGCAGTTCTTTTTGTGATGACTAAGAATCAGAAATTAAAAAGATATCCATCAGTTGAGGAAATGGATAAACACACTGTGGTGTATGATTATAATGCAATATTATTGTGTTTTAAGAAATGACATGAAGGATGGTTTCAGAAAATCCTGGAAAGACTTACATGAACTGATGCATAGTGAAGTGCATTGAGCCAGGAGATTGTTGTACAAGGCAATACTGTTAGATGAACTGTGAATGATTTAACTATTCTTAGCAATGCAATGAACCAAGACAATCCCAAAGGACTAATAAAGCATACTATATCCACTTTCAGAGAAAGAGCTGATATTGATTGAATACAAACTGAAACATTCTATTTTTCATTTTCATTTTTTTTCTTTTATGGGAGTCTTCTACAAAATGACTAATATGGAAATGTTTTATATAATGTTTTACATGTATAACCTATATCTGATTGCTTAGAATCTCAGGAAGGGAGGATAGCAGAAAGGGAGGGATAGAATTTCAATTTCAAAATCTTAAAGAAAAATTTTAAGCAATTTTTAAAAATAATTGGTTCAATTTAGCTTGAAGATTATGAGTATTTTGGATGGTGACATACTATTTAAAACCTTTTCTTAAGTTTTTATGAATGCTATATCCAGATTTAGGGCAAACATTCTTTTGATGATAATGTTATGAGTCAAATAGAATTAATTAGTTGAATTGTCCAGGTTATTTTTAGTTCCATATTTGTAGTACACTCTTTTTAATGTGTTACTTATTATTATTATTATTATTATTCCTTCAGTGATTATTGACTTCTATGTTCTTTTCATAGTTTTACATGTCTATTTCTTGAGTCCTTATCTAGACTATCTAAGCCTCAAGTATAGAGTTTGTGTTTTGTTTCCTTATCCCTACCACAATGCTGAGAACATAGTAGGTATTCAGCAAACGTTTGCTAAATCCAACTGAAGTGTAATAGCATAAAGTTTTATGGGTTTTATTAATTAAATTATATTTCATTTCAGTACTTCATCAAGTGTACAATTGAGTAAAGATCACTGAATTCAAAACCAGAAAACCTGGAGTCTAATCCCAGTCTTCTATTTATGAGCTTTTTACTACCATCAAGCTATTTTAACATTCTGAGTCCCAATATCCTTACCCACAAAATTGAAGTAATAATACCCATATTTCAAGAGACAGTATGGTATAATGAATGAACAGAGTGCTCTACTTAGAAGAAGAAAGAGTTAAGTACTCCCACTGAAATTTATTAGCTATGTGGCCATGAGAAATTCAATTTACCTTTCTAAGTTTCAGTTCTTCATCAGTAAAGCAAAGGTAACAATACCTATAATTGCTGTCTACTAAAGTTGTTTTGAAGCTTGAATGAAATAATTATATAAAGTAGTATATTATTGTTAGCTATTGTTACTTCTTATTTCACAGAGTTAGTATGAGAAAACTACCATGTAATTCTTTAACAAATGTAAAGGCCTAAAGTAAGAATTAATTCTATATGAATATTGGTTTATGTATTTCTCAAACCCCAACTCCAGCAAAACCCTGAAATTTTTGCAAGACCAAATAATGATCAAAAAAATCCAATGAGAAACTATAGCAAGATACTTCTAGCTCAGGTCTTCACAAAAGTCAGTAAGGGACTGGTGGTCAATAGGAAAGAAGTCTGCTGGCAAAGTAATTGTCATAGAAGTCTGAATTCTCTAAGCACTACCAGAGGCAGACTTTAGCTACTGCAACCTACAAGTCTAGGGGGAAGATATAATAATGTTTGCCCTTCATTTCCAAAGAAGATCACAGAACTGGGAGATGATGACATGACAAGCATGCGACTTGGATTTTTTGAGTGAGGGGTGCTGTGCTAAATCACCAGTCTCACTTTCTCCTCCAGAGCCATATGGATACAGTAGTCAGATATGGAAACAATATGGAAGCATTTATGGTTAAGTGACTTGCCAAAAATTGCACAACTGTTAAGAGTCAAGTGTCAGTCAGATCAGATTTGAATACCAGTACTCCTGACTCTAAGACTCTATTCACTGTGCCACCTAATTTCCCTTCAAGGGAAAGCAATAGGAGAGCCCTGTCTCTCCAACCTGAGAAAGCCCTAAGGAGGAATCCAGAATACCTGAAAAAGCAACAGTGAACAACAGAAGAATAGTTTGACAGTGTTCAGGAAGAGGACAGGCTCAGTGCATCCAAGGTTCTTTGTAGTCTATTCTGAGACACTAGAGAGGTGCAGGATTCTCAGCTTCAGTGATTTAGGAAGGCCTAACCCAAAGATGTTGACATCAACATAGAAAGACAGGGGACTTATGGTGAAATAAAGTGACCTTGACTACCCCACCCAAAAGAACAGCAGAGGATAGAGTCAGGACCTGAAACAAACCTCAGTTCATGAACTAAAGATGGAGAGATGACTAACCAAAGAAGACAACATTCAGTATCAAAAACATTGCAAATCTAGATATCCATAAAAATAAGGCAATAATAATTCTTTAACCACTATAATCAGAGACTCAAAAGGAAAAAAAATGTTTTTTCACAAGTACTAAATGAAGAAATGAAGCTATAGATTAAAAAAATAAAACTAAAGCTCTGGAAGAAAGATTTAGAAGGAAAACAATAGAATAGAAATTGATAAACTGTATTCAAATAATGTATTCCATGAAAGTCAGAATACAAAACTAACAAATGGCTTCATAAGAAAGCAAAAACTACCAGAGAAGGTAAGGAAAGGAAGGTGAATATGTATTTATATAGGACCTACTATGCAGCAGACATTGTGCTAAGCACTTTTTCAATTATTTTATGAAATGTTTTACAAGTATTAGAAAAGAATTTTGTAAAAATAGAAGAAAATTAACAAATCTGATGTCAAAAACAGCTATCATAGTAAATATGCCAAAGAGAAATAATTTAAGAATCATTGAAATTTCTTCAGACTATGATTTAAGATAACAAAACACCTGGGCACTATATTTCAAAATATCATAAAAAACTGCCCAGATCTATTAGAACCAAAGGGGAAAATAAAAGCAAAAAAATTCATTGATCACTTCCTGAAAGAAGCAGCAAAATGTATATTCCCAAGGGATGTCATTGCCCAAGTCCAGAACTTTCACGATAAAGAAAAATATTACTAGCATCCAAGAAGTTTAAGCACCAAAGAATCAATCAGAATCACACAAGACCTGGACAATTCTATTATTTATGAAAGGAGATGTTGGAATACAATTTTCCAAAAAGGCAAAAGAGACAGGCATACCACCAAGATTAACTGAAAAGCCGAACATAATAGGGATGGAGGACAGAAAGAGAAATGGAATAGAGAAGTTTCAAACATTTCTGATGAAAAGATTGTCATTTAAAATACAAAAATGTAGTCAAAGAAACCTAGTAAGTTCAATTTCAAAGGAAATGTTTATGAGGTGTTAACATTCTAAAGGGGATGAAAAAAAATCATGCCTTCTGAACCTTAATGTCTTTAAAGGATATGGAAGGAATTAAATAGGGAAAAAAATAGAAATCATGTAAGTGGGCTGGTTCTGTTCTGAGGATTTTCAAAAAGTAAAGAATAAAGAAAATAACAGAAATACATTAGTGTAGAAAGGATGAAGAAAGGAGTGAAAGTTGTCATTTTCTCATCATTTGGATTTAGGAGAAAAAGAGTATGCAAACATGGAAAGAGGGGTAAAAGAGCAGGCCTCAAATGAATTTCACTCTTATTTGAAATAGACCAAAAAACTGGAACATACATATTTGATATAAAAATACATAGGTAAACAATCAAGGATAGGGAGGATGTTAAAAAGGAAGATAATACTGGGAAGGAATAGTTGCAAACAAAACAAATTTTCTGATACTCAAGAAGTAATGATGGGGGAGAGGGGAGGAATTTAATGGGATGTCCATCGATGAAAATTGTTTTATTTTTTATTTTAATTGTGATTATGTAGATGTAAGGGATTATCATTTTGTCATAGACCATTACAAAGGAGACAATTCTGGCAAATCTTGGGCAGTATAAATTCAAACTTTGAGCAGCATTAAATTTAAAAGGATCTTCTTTTTAAAAATAATATTCTTACAGTGACTCTATGTAATTGTGATTTGTGGAATATCACAGTTGCACCCTACCCAAAGGGTAATGGAACCCTCCATGGTCAGAAAGTCAATCAACTCACATTTATTGGGTGCCTACTAGGTGGCAAACATTGTGCTTTGTTTTAAACTACAGAATATTACAAACAAAAAAAAAGTGTGAAAAAGCAGTAAACATAGCATTATTGAAGCTATATAGACAAAGGAGAAAAAGGAATAGAAAGTGGATGGGCCTCATGTTGACAGTAAGGGATAACCAACAGACAGCCCACAATCTTCATTGATACCTAGGATTCCTAGTGTAGGAACGACCAAAAAAAAAAAAAAAAAACAAAACCCAAACAAATTGTTAACTTTATTTCAACATATTTGTAAGCCTTTGTTTATTTTATGTATTTAAAAACACTATTCTAAGAAGAAATGCAGTCTGCATGAGACTGCCAAAGATCCCTCACAACATAAAAGATTAAGAACCCCTGGTCTAGAGAAAGTCTCAAATACATTGGGTGAACCCCACCTCCATCTGGATTAAGAATTTTCAGGCTGAAATGGATGAGTCAAACGAGAAGAGAAGGCATAGACAGAATGTGATCAGAGGGAATCCCTATAAAACTCACAGATGTACTGAAGTATCCAAGGACTGAGTAGGCAGTATTACTAAACATACTGATTTTTAGATAGCATTAAGCCATGTCTCATAGAAGTCATCTAATGATGGCCTGGCTTTAGCCTTTTATTTGATCATTTGGTCTCATGGTAAATATACTGGCACTACATTCAAATCCAAACTCTGAGTCTTACTTTCTGTGTGATCTTGGACAAGTAACTGAACTGAAGGAAACCTTGGTTTCCTTGATATAAAATGAGAAAGTTAGACTATGGTTTTGGGGGGACCTTCTAATCCTAGAGAGTTTTTATTAGTATGAATTCCCTCAGGCTGGTGGGTTATGTAAGGGAACTTCTGAATTTTCTCCTTCAATCTGTTAGCAGGATCATGTAATACCTAATGCACAGGACCAGGGTGATGACTAAGACCAATGGATTTTTATGTTTCTGGCTACACATGTTCACACATATCATTAATAGCTGTTTACCAAATCTGGGTTTTCACATACATCATTGCCAAACTATGCCATTAAAGTCCTTATCTCATTATAGAAAAACAACTTACATAACACTACCTAATCACAAACTAGAGGCTTAAAACAAAAGTTGCTGCTCAATCTAAGTCAAATACTTATTCCTACTACAGATATAAAATGGATCTCAGAATGTCAGAGCTGAAAGAATCTCAGTGATATGAAAGTTAAAACTAAGGAAAGAGAAGTGACTAGACCAGAGTCACACAGCTAATATCTGTGCTGAGATGCAAACTCAGTTTCTTCAACTCCAAATCCATCATTCTTTCCAAGAATGATCTTCAATCCAATTTAATTCAATATACTTTGTTAATAAGTTAATAATAATAATATTTCTGGTATTGGGCTAAGTACTTAGGATACAAAAAGAGGTAAGAGTCAATTCCTACCCTCAAAGAGCTTTCAGTCTAATAGGGAAGACAAAAATGTAAATACATATATAAAAAGTAAGCTAAATACAAGATAAATAGAAAATAATTTATCAAAGAGAAGGTACTGGAGTTCTAAGTACTCATAATCAGCAAAATTTACCAATAGCAAGCTTCCTGTTTCTTAAAGAAAAAGGAGTATTGAGGTGTTATGCAGTGTTTTCTTGTGAATAAAGCAAAAATGAACATCCTCCTAATAAGGAGTTCCATTTTGCCTTTTTTTCTCTGGGGAGCTCAAATGCTTTATATAGCATAAGCCTTGGATGGAGCTGGCCCTTTAAGACTGATGGCCTCTCCTAAGGGGGAAGGGTAGGCTTGAGGAAGAGCTCTGTTGACTGTAATGGAGAGAAAGAAGTCAGGATACCATGGCAACACCCAGTGCAAAGACTGAAGGAACACTGCTAAACTGATTTGATTTTTATATTCATATTGTGTGAAACAGGATGGCAAATGTCCTTTGTGAATTTCATACTTTCTTAAAGGGAATCTTATGGTGGCTTTGGAACCAGAATAAGAAGCTGTCTCCTGCTATCCAATCCCACGCCCTCCCCTCTAGTACACGTTTAGGATCAATGACCCACATTTCTAGGCACTTGTAGTCATTATTGTCTATAGCTAGGGGTTATTAGAGTTCATGAACTTGTTTTTAAAAATATTCTGACTCTGCTATAATCCTCTGTATTTTATTTTAAGTATTTAAAAACATCCTGAAAAAAAGGATATATAGACTTAATGAGACTGTCAAAAGAGTGAGGGTGGTTTATGACATAAAAAAGTTGTGAACCCTTAGCATGGTGATGAAACTTGACTACATTTGATTTGGTGCTCTATCACCCTCAACATGTTTACATGATTCAAAAAGGAGATTGAGCTGAGTAGGTAGCAAGAATGAGACAACCCATCATGAACAGACCAAGTGTGACACTGATATCCAGAAGATTTTACAAGAGTCAGAGAAAGCATTCCAGGGCATTTAGTGGATCATCTAGAAAGAGTTAGGATATAGAAAAGAAATACATAGGATGAGGATCTCCTCATGGATGGGATACAATCTTAATAGAGAAAGAAAGAAAGAAAGAAAGAAAGAAAGAAAGAAAGAAAGAAAGAAAGAAAGAAAGAAAGAAAGAAAGAATAGAAGGAAGGGAGGGAAGGAGGAATGGAGGGAGGAAGAAAGGAAGGAGAGAAAGGGGAAGGAGGGAAGGGGAAAGGAAGAAGGAAGAGCATTTCTTACATATATATTTTGTACAAGACATTAAGTTTTGAAGATACAAATTAAAATGCAATAGAACCCCAACTTTCAAATAGCTTACAATCTAATAGAGGGAGAATGGCAGTAGTAGCTAGGAAAATAAATATTTGGGAGGTTGAGATGAAGTGACAGGCATGAGTTCATACAAGGTACAGTCAGTTGATACTCCTTTTTCAATAACAATGATAGCATGATAGTTTTTATTTGATTATAGATCCAGGTCAAGAAATAAAAAGGTAAGGAAGAGGGATACTTAATTACAGAGAGCTAAGACATTATGCCTAGGACAAACAGCAAGTAGCTAACAAGATGCTGAATAGTATGTGAAGGATGATAGTCTGGGACTAGGTAGAAATAGTAGGCTAGTTCATTTGGCAATTACTACCAATCAGGGTAGCTTTTCATTCTGGTCCAAACTTACTGTTCCAGGGGCAGCAGCAGAGAGGGTGCATAGATGTTTGAAGCAGATGACAAGTGAAGTAAGATGGTCATTTGGGATGTTAAAGCATGATCTAGTCAGGAAGACTGGGGTTGGTAGAAAGAGTAGGCTAATTGAATTTACAGAATCAGACAGATCTGAGTGTTAAAGTAAGTGCTTTAATATATATTTGTGTTGTCTTATATTTTGTACCATCTTATCTATGGTTTATATATGATAGTTTTGTCAACTCACTTAGGTTGTGAGATTCCTGAGAACAACGACTGTGATGCCAAACTACAAACTTGCTGACATCCTATGGGCCTAGTAGTGTGATCAGACTGGGAAGAGAGAATACCCAATCATATTTATTTTTATGATCCCACTCACACTTTTCTCTACAGTGAAGCACAGTGCTATTGTTAGTTGTTTCAGTCATATCCAACTCATCACCCCATTTTGGGTCTTCTTGGCAAAGAGAGTAAAGTGGTTTGACATTTTCTTTTCCAGTTCATTTTACAGATGAGAAACTGAGGCAAATAGTTAAATAAATTAACCAGGATCACACAATCTAGCAAGTGTCAGGGTTAGACACAACTCACAGAAGTAAAATGGAGCTTATGTTTGGAGTACCAATATGCTTTCTCTAGGGCACTTAGGTGACACCACAGTAAATAGAGCACTGGGCCTGGTGCTCTTCCTAAATTCAAGTCCAATCTCAAACTCTTGCTAGTTGTGTGACCCTGCACAACTCACTTCCTCCTGTTTACCTCAATTTCCTCAGCTGTAAAATGAATTGGAAAAGGAATTGCAGGTGACTCCAATATCTTTGCAAAAAACTCCATTTGGGTTCACAAAGTGTTGGACAAGACTAAAATAATAGAATGACAACAACAACATGCTTTCTATTTTTCTGTAGAACTTCAGTGGATAGAAATAGTCTCCAGAAGGTCACACACTTATGGAAATACTTTAAAGTAAAATAGTATTGTTTCTTAATTCCACAAGGAGATTTGGAATTATAGAGCATGAAACATTCAGAACTGGGAGGGATCTTACAATTTAAAATCCAATCATCAAAGGAGTTTAGGAATAATCTAGTTTTACCTATTCATTTTGCTGATGAGGAAACTGAATCATAAAGAGGCAAAGTGACCCCTCTATACCCTAACCTTACTCTAACCCTAAAAAATCTTTTAAAGTCAATGCTTTGGATTTTTCTTGAGTCTCTTCTTTCAGCATGAAAATTTTCAGGGTCCTATTGGGTCCCTAACTATAACTATGTCTGCTGTTTATGAAGGCATTGTAGTGCAGAGGCAAGAGAGTCCATGAATAGAAACAACAAAATTCTAGTCCTTGATCTCCTATTACTTTTGTGTAAAGCTTCAGATAAGATATTTTACATCTCTGAGTGAGATGGGGTAGGACTTGAACTGCAAGCCCTATATAAAATAGAATATTGGACCTCTCAAATCAGGAAGCCCTGAATTCAATCTCTCCTCTGACTTTCATTAGCTGAATGGCCATGGCCAAGTCACTTAATTTTTCTGAACTTCATTTTCTTCAAATGTAAGATGAGGATAATAATGTTTGTTTAAGAGATTAGGAAGTAGACCAGGTACAGATAAATATAGCCTCAGTTATTAACTAACATTTGTCAAGATGCATAGCCAGGAAGGAGCAACCAAATAAACTTGGAACTTGGAGAACCTCAACAGGACTATTTAAAAGTGGGGAAAGCGTGTTTTTTTTTTATTAAAAAGTTGTTATTCATTCTTTTCTGAGTCTTCCTGATCCCATTTGGGTTTTTCTTGGCAGAGCTACTGGAATGGTTTGCCATTTTCTTTTCCAGCTCATTTTACAGATGAGGAACTAAGGTCATTGTTTAAGTGACTTAACCAAGGTCACACATTTACTAAGTGTCTGAGGTCACATTTGAACTCAGTCTTCCTGACTGCAGGCCCAGCTCTCTATCCACTGCTCCATCTAGTTGCCCCAGTTAGAAAGCTATCATCTTGCAAAATGTCATTATACCTAAGGAACTAATTATTCTCTAAGACTGATATTTTTTAATTTTCCAAACTTCACCTTATGGTGAGGATCAAATAAATAACATGTAAAGCACTTTGCAAATTCTAAAGTACTATAAAAATGCTAGCTAGCATCATTATCACCTTGATGATTGTGGTCATCATTGAAACCAAAGAAATACATATAATGCATCTTTCTTATATGTTCACTACCTGCTGAGCTACATATTTACAAAAATTATTGTTTGAAGACATTGTGGCCTACTAGAATATGCACTGAAGTTGTAATCTGAAGAAAGACATGTTCAAATTCCTCTTTGCCACTTACAAGTTGTATGACCTTGGATTTAGTTGCTTCACCTCTCTGAGTCAGTTTTTTCCTCATAAATGAAAAGATTGGACTAGGTTATCTCTAAGGTCTTTTATAGCTCTGACAATCTGTGAAATTAAAGCATTGGTTGTGAAGCCTGTAACAATTACAGGATGAAGAGGATTTAAAGTCATGAAACATTTAGATTTTTTTCAGAGTAGATAAAAAAAAGAAAAGAAACTGATTGGGGGAAAATCTGTGTTATAAATATATCTGATAAAAATTCGACATCTGGAATCTCTGAGGAAATGACACAAATGTGTGAGAGCAGCACCCATTTCCTTATGCAGAAATAGTCAAAGGACATGAACAGCTTTATAAAGGCAAAAATACAAATTGCTTTTTTTTAAAAAAAAAAACCCTCTTAAAGGATGTTAAATCCCTCTAAAATTTGGAGGAATGCAAAAGTGATATGCCATTACAATATCACTGATTCACACATTAAATTAGCAGAAATAGCTACAAACAATAAGAAGAAATGTTAGTAAGGGGAAAGCTACCTTAATACTTTATTGGTAAAAAAAACATGCTTCACAGAGGAGTGATATGATGTTCAGTGAAAATAAGTGACTTACCTAAGGTCTCACAGGTAGTACGTTACAAATCTTTTAGAAAGTAATCCAGCATAAAACTGATCCCGTCCTTTCATCCTGGAACCCCTTTGTTGGCACGATAAGTTTAGTGATGTCATTAAACAGGGTGGGGGACTTTCCTTTCCAAATATATTCAAAATTACATTGTTTCAAATAAAGAATCATATCAAAAGAGCATTTATGTCTAACAGTTGAGAACTGGCAAAATGCATTGCAGTATTTCAATGCAATGGAGAATTATCATACCTTAAGAAATTATAAATTATAATAACTATAAAGAGAAACAAGGAGAGGAAAAAAATAGAAAAATGACATCCATATTTTGTTACCATTATACTATGCAAATGAAAGGAGATCTATAATATATCTCATTTCATGGGTCACCTTTAAAAATACTCTATGGATAATAAACACTTTCCATACATCATCATATCATATAATAGCTGTTGAGATAGATAATGCATGTTGTCAAACTCATTTTACAATCAAGATGAAGAAGGCTCAAAGTTCAAAAGCTATACAGGTAAAAATGGGAGAGCAACTGGAACATTAATTCTACTGTTTAACAGCTGTGTGTCCTCAAACAAATCTCTCTGGGCTTTGTTTTAACCTTATCTGTAAAAACAAGGAGTTGTATTTTTTAAAAATCCCTTCCTGCTTGAACCCTACAAAGACAAAAATGGAAGAGTGATTGAACATACATAAAGAAAATATGAAATATTATCATTATCATTTTGTTAAAGTTTAAAATCTCTTTTTTCTTTTTATCAAAATGTGGAAAACTTTATTCTTAGAATTTTGTCTGGGATTCAATTTTATACTTTTAAAAAAGAGACTGTATAAGACAGGGAGGGTGAAGAAAGAGTTGCTTTTTTTCCAAAATGGACTTACCTTATTTTTCTAAAACAAACAGAAAAGCAAAAGCTTGAGACATGAGGTGTAGTCTTGGAGAAGGACAAACAAGGACAGAAGGCCACAAAAAGCCAGTGAAACAAGAGCTCCAGGGAATACTAAGCCTGTATTTCTAAGGCTCTTTCACACAAGCCCTATTTAAGGCCTTGCTGTAGACCATCTGGGGAAAGGCCCCACCTTTGGGAATTTGGACTTTGGTGAATGAACTCATTCAGTGTTATGTCTGCTTCTCTGGTCACTGTAGAGTAGTGTCATGGTGGCATCCATAGGTCATGAGGGTGACACAGGAAAAGAGCCTTTAAATATTATCTCCCATTGACTTTTAGGGCCAGTTTCATATCCCAAGACCCAGACTTGAGGGGTGATTTTGAAAGGTTGACTGTCAAAAGCAGAGAGTACCTGCAAAAAAAAAAAGAAAAGGAGAAGGGAAGAGAAAGGAAGGGGCAGAGGAAAGGGAAGGGAGAGGGGAAAGAGAGAGAGAGGAAAGGGAGAGGTAAAGAAGAGGAAGAGGAATATGAGAAGGGGAAACAGGAGAGGAGAAAAAAGAAAGAGAAGGAAGGAGAGGAAAAAAGAAAAGGACAGAAAATAAGGGAAAAGAAATGATGTGAGATAAAGGAAAAGATATATGTGTGTTATATGTACATATATACATGCACACATATAAATGTACGTATATAATCTATCTATGTGTGTTTAAATATATGTGATAGATACAAAGACACATGTTTTACTAAGTTTTCTCTATGGGCAACATACACTACTCCTTTTCATTCACTCTTCAATTAATTCAAATCAGTTTTCTTGCTTTTCCTCACATACATTATTTTATCTCTTGCCTCTGGATTTTTGCAGTCTGTCCAATATCCCTAAAATGCATTTCTTCCTCACCTCTGCTCTTAGAATTTCTAGTTTCCTTCTAGACTCAGTTTAAAAGCTCCCTCTTACTAGAGGCATTTTCCAAATACCCCCAGTAGCTCATCCTTACTTCTATTAATCATCTTGTATTGCTTTTTATATATGTTCATAGATGTATAAATGCTGGTCTCCCTGGATAGAATGTAATTCTATTTATTTTCATCTTTATATTCCTTCCACCCAAATAATGATTCACATAGTAAGTGCTTAATGCATGCCTAATGATGGTTTGCTTACTGATTAAAATCCATCCTTAAGGGGCAGCTAGGTGACTCAGTGTATCGAACACTGGCCCTGAAGTCAGGAGAACCTGAGTTCAAATCCAACCTCAGACACTTGATTGCCTAGCTGTGAGATCTACCCCATTGTCATAAATAAATAGATAGATAGATAGATAGATAGATAGATAGATAGATAGATAGATAGATAAAATCATAAGTGAACTTGAAGAGTTGAATCTGGGAAAAAAAGAAAATAGTAGATGATTAGATGGTTCCAATTTCATGACAGTGACAGCAAACATTCATTCTGCTTTTCCTCAACAGTCATAAAACTGTTCTTGATCAAAAGATGTATAGTCAGTGAAATAATTTGTTCATAAATAAACAATGGCTATAGGTTACACTGTCAGAAAGTTTGTAGCAGTCTTCAGATATAAGTGAAATGAGATTTTCATAGTTTCAGGACTCTTTTGGTCCCCATAATTTTCTCTCTAACCTTCAGATCAATAGAAAGAGATAAGTCTCATCGGGGGGGGGGGGCAGTAGCAGAGAGGGTATTCGTTCTGAGTTAGGGGTAGCATGGCCGATCTGTGAGGTCTGCCCCTAACTTTCCCCCTCTATTCAGTTTGTGCCAGTCTCACCTACTACAAAAATTGGATGTACCCCACATACCCTCAATTTTCCCCTTCAGGCACCAGTTCTATGTCATATTCCCTCAGATTCCCTTTATAGATGGTTCATGTTGAATAGTGAATTGATCAAAGACAAAACCAAAGGTCCAATATATACCAAACTATTCATAACAGCTCTCCTTGATATCAAGCAACCAATCATTAAGTATTTAGTCAGCACCTACTATCTTTCAGACATTGATAGGCTCTGGGGATACCAGTACAAAAAAAATTAAACAATCCCTATTCTTAATGAGCTTACAATTTAATAGGTAAAATAACAAATATATATGAAAAGTTGCAACTGACTCTTCTTGAATGCATTTGGGATTTTTGTGGCAAAGATATTAGATTGGTTTGCCATTTCCTTCTCCAGTTCATTTTATCAATGAGAAAAATGAGGCAAAGAGAGTTGAGTGACTTCCCTTGGTAATTGTCTGAGGTTGGATTTGAACTCAAATTTACCTGATTCTAGTCCCAATGCTCCATCTAGCTGGCCCTAAAATGCATATAAAATAAATACAAAGTTATGGAAGTATATACAAAATAGGCAAATAGAAGCTTGATTAACTAGCAATTGGAAAAAGTTTCATTTAGAGAAAGGTACTTGAACTGTGTCTTAAAGGAAAAAGGATACTCAGTAAGGTGGTGTCAATAATAATGATGATGATGATGATGATGATAACAACATTTGTGTAACACTTTAAGATTTACAAAGCAGTACATAAACATTATCTTATTTTGTCCTCACAACAACCCAATGAAGTGATATTATTCCCCCATTTTACAAATGAAGAAAATGAGGCAGACAGGTTAATTGATTTTCCCAAGCCCAGATTTGTACTAAGGCCTTCCTGACTCAAGGTCCAGTTTCTCTATTTTGTATTCCATATGACCAGGGGGCATGGATGACAGAAGATGGAATGATAGTAGAAAACTAAAAATAAAATGAGTGGCTATCAACTTAGAGAATGGCTAGGAAAAAAACCAAATTATGAAATATAAATGTAATAGAATACTTTGTGCAGTAAGAGATGAAAAATTCAGAAAATATGGAAAGATTTATATAAATTGATGAATAATAAAATGAGTAGAACTAAAAGAATTATATATGTGATGACTACAATAATGTAAATAAAAAGATCACTAGGGAAAAAAGTCAACCTCTGAGCAACTAGAAAACCTGTAAAGATCCTGGAAAGTTGACCTCTTTACCATCTCAGTAGAGACATAAGGAAACATTAAGGACAGAATATTGCCACTGTTATTAGATGCTGGTACAGCTAAAAAAAAATTGCTTAAATATTTTTCTTTGTCACAAGGCAAAGTTCAATCAGAAGAAGGGGAGGAGTCAAAATGACTGTGATGTAAATGATAAAGTAATCATCAATAAAGCTTTCTTTTCTAAAAAATAAAGTGAATTCTAAAAAGATATGGTTAGTCCCTGGGGAACTTAATTTGAATTCCTTGTAAAAATTTAATATCTCTCTCTCTCTCTCTCTCTCTCTCTCTCTCTCTCTCTCTCTCTCTCTCTCTCATCTATTAGAATATATAGATAAACTAAGGATAGTATATATATATATATATATATATTTAATATATAGATATAAATGTGTAATCTATAGATATATATATATATAGAGAGAGAGAGAGAGAGAGACAGAGAGAGAGAAAGAAAGAGAGAGAGAGAGAGAGTCTGGAAGACTCATCTTCTGAGTTAAAATTTGATTTCAGACACCCTGGGCAAGTCACTGTTTGTTTCTTCCTCATCTTTAAAATGAGCTCAGGAAGAGAATGGTAAACCATTCTAGTATCTTTGCCAAGAAAACACCAAACAGGATCACAAAGTATTGTTCATAACTGAAAATTGTATCTATAGCTATAGACATAGACATATACATATATACATATATATATATATATATTTATATGTCTCTGGACATATAAATATAGATATATAATCTTAAAAGTCTTTAAGGTCCAAAGGTAGTGGTTCTCAGAGATCTCTTAGGTAAAAGCTATTTATTTTAATAATAATACTAAGACTTTTGATTTATATTATGGTAAATATTAAGTGATACAACAATTTACTTAAACTAAAGCTCTTTGAGAGATGCTCAATAATTTTTAAGACTATAAAATGGTCTGGAGAAAAAAAATTAGAACTACTCTACTAAGGAATGATTATCTAATGGTAGAATTTAAGCATTTTTTATCAGTAGCTGAGGAAACACTGTGGTATAGTGACAATAATACCAATAGTAATAGTGATATAATGCTTTAAGGTTTGCAAAACATTTTTTGTGTTATGTCATTTGATCCTCACAACAACTCTGGGAGGTAGGAACTACTAATTATTTCTATTTTAATTATGTTGACTTATCTGAGGAAACTCAGTTTCCTAAACTGAGACTGACAGTGGTAAGTGACTTGCCCAGGAACATAGAAATAACAAGTATCTGTGAGGATCTGAACTCAGATCTTTCATACTGCAAGTCCAGTATTTTATCTGCTGTATCACCTAGTTGCCACTGAACTGGGTTATAATTCTGACTCTGAAAGTTGTTAACTCTATGACCCTAAGCATGTTAAGTCAAGCCAGCAACTATTTCTTAAGTGCTTTTTTTTTCCCTCTAAGGGTCTTAAATGTACAAAATGGTGGTTCATCTCACTCCATTCCATTCCTCCACTCCTTAATTTCATTATTTATAAAATAAGAAGATTGGACTAGAGATTGTCCCCAAAATCCCTTCCTGATAATATTTCATTATTCTGGGGAATGTTTGGGATGAGAAGGCATTTTTCCCTTTTCAGATCCCTGAAATCATAGGTGACCATCTAATTATCATTTCCTTCAAAGACTTAAAAGTCTGGTCATGAGCTGAGAGTAATCAGGTTGGGAATTGGTCCTGACAAATGAAGAAAGACACATTTTTAAGTTCCTGACTATGGGCACAAAGATTGAAGAGACTTGATGTGATGCATCATACATAACTAATACCAAAAAGTTAGATTTTTACTGGGCTGAAGATTTTTTTTTTTTGGTAAACCACCAGACCTAAGAGAATTCATTTTCCCTAAAATGTTCCAATAGGGCCAGCAGGCCCAGCATACCACATGTTGCAAACTGGAAAGGACTCCTTGAAAGCTTTTCAGGAATTCCACTTATGTGTTCGTAGGCTGAATTTGTGATTTTCGGCAGAGAGTAAGATATTTAACTCGGGAAATCAAGCACACATATTTGAGATGCCAATAAGCAACAGCATATTTTGTGTGGGCCAAGAAAGAGGGTGAGATAGCAATCCAGTAAGCTAAACTGATATCCCACACAGAGATCCAAGGGCCTAAATTTAGATTTGAACTCAGCATCAGACAAAGCTCAGTTTGGGAGCTTTCACTGAGGATTCTTTTTATCTTTTGAAAGCCATTCACTAGCAATTAGTCCACAAATTAAGTGTCTCTTAGATGGCATGGTGCTGAGCACAAGCCCTTCAGAAGATTTAGAAGCTGAGTTTATGATCCTTGCCTCCAAGAGTTTATAATATAAGGGAGGCAAATGACCCCTGAACCAGTGGAATAGAAAGCACCCTGGATCTGTCCTCTGAGAACTTGGCCTTGAAGCCTAGCTCTGTTCCTTTACCTGTTGTTGGTAAGTCAATTCATCTCTCAGTTTTCTCATCTTTAAAAGTTAAGACCATGATTTAGATCGGGTCTGGCCTTCACCTGTTTGTTTCTTTTAATAATCCTTGATTTTTACAGTTTTGAATACAATAAAACTTTGTTTTTTTAAAAAAATGTCCATTCTTAGTTCAAGACTGTACAAGTTGTGGGCCTATGAAGGACCCATGAACTTGATAATCACTAAGGTTTCCTTAGGAAGAAAAAAGTTCTGTATTTGGATGAGATGCTGCAGTTATTGGTCAAGGTACCTACTATATAAACCTAAGTATTGAATAAATGAATGAATTAATGGCCAAATAAGTAAATGAATGAATAGCCTTATTGCATTTGGAGGCAGAGGCCTTGGATTTAAATGCCAGTTTAGCTGCTTACTACCTGCATGACTTCAGTGAAATCACTTTCCCATCTTGGGTCTTAATTTTCTCCTCTACAAAATTAGAGAAGTGAACTACTTCTCTAAGGACTCTTTAAGTTCTAAGCTTTATGACCTTATGAATGAATGAAGGAATGAGTGCATGGATGGATGGATGGATGGATGGAGATGGATGGATGGATGGTTGGGTGAGTGAATGTATCTGAATTAGAAGGAGAATTGATGGACTCTATAAACTGACATGTCAACAAAAAACAGTAACAAACAACAGTGCCAGATACCATAATGAAAAAAATGAAACAGGTGTTCCTTGATCATGGGAATACAGATACAGAGGTCAAGGTGTTTCATAGAGAACTAGTCCAATGTCTTTATTTTAGAGATGAAGAAATGAAGGCCCAGATAGTTAGCCTAAGTTCATATAGTTTGTAAGGGACAAAGTCAGAATTTGAATTCAGGTCCTATGTTTCCAAGTTCAATGAGCATTAGGTTGAGTTAGGCAAATTGTTAATGCCCTGACACCCCTGGGGCTATGACTTTTCCCTGTCCTTTGGAACTTAATATTTAGCAGATAGTCTTACACCAGTTTGGCCTAGCTTTTTAGGTTACACATGCTTTCCCCTAAATTCAGGTGCAACTTCCACTACTTCAGATGGAAATTGTCCTTCCCCACCCCAACAACCAATCATGGGAAAGTTTTTGTCTGACTGGGTCAGAACATTATAGAATGAATAAATAAAAAGCTCACATTATCTCAGATTTAGATCCAAAAGGAAACTTGGTAGTCATTGAGTTCAACCCCCTCATTTTATAGATGAGAAAAATGAGACCCAAAGAGGTTGTGATTTGCCTGAGGTCATAAAACTAGTAAATTATCTGAATATAACTTTAAACCCAGGGCTTCCTGATTTTAAATTCAATGCCTTATCTACCATTCCATTCTGTCTCAGAGTGTCATCAAAATAAAGTGTTATTTGAATTAGGTTGTTTTTTTTTATCAGAACAAATATCATATCCAAAACATCCAGAACAAAAAATTCTAGATCATCCCAGTTCCTCAGCTCCTAAACTGTTCAATGGATATTTTAAATTTTCAGCCTAATTATTTAATAAATAGTGAGATATTTCTTTTAACATAAGGAGTTATGAAAAAAACAACTGAAATGCTAAGGACTCAGTAAACCAAGAAAGTTTGGGAGCCTCTGACCAGATTCTAGTGCCTTTGTTGAATAAATGAATCCTATGACATGGTTCCATAAATTTTAATTCACACTATTCAAAGTTATAGTTATGATCATTGATTCCAAAGGATTTAAATTTGGTTTCCAAAGGAAATTAATCTCTGATGCCTATATAATGAAGAATTAAAAATACAACCATCTACAGTGTGTTAAGCTTGATATAATCTCCCATGCAGACTTCAGAGTATGTCCATAAATTCCAAGACTTTTTGACCACTTACTATATGTCAAATAGCAGCAATTTGATTGATAGCTGAACCAGAACTGAGTGTGAATACAAAAGGCATTAATCAAGAAAATTAATCACTTTCCTTGACTGTGTTCTAGAGAGGTGGACGAAATCTTGTAAGATTTTTCTCTTTACCCAGGCTATGGTCATGGGCTCATGCCTCTGATGTTGCTTCTGCCTCTGTTATAACTATTCTTTCATGCTCTAAAGTGAAAAAGTATTGGAGGCTACTATTGACTTTTGAAGTTTTGAAAAGTTGTAAGAGTGAACCACCAGAGGTCTAAAACCTAGAATAATAGAGTTTTTTGTACCCAGGTCTAATAAGAAGTAAAGTGGACCCAATATCAGAGTATATTTTTCCATTGTCCATTGACTACACCACATTCAGAATGAACTTGGAACAGAGTGAATGATTTGTAGCAATTGTTTTAATTTTGAGCTCACTGTCCTTGAGACAAAAGTAATGTAGGAGATAGTTTACCCCATTTGGAGAAAAGACTTTGTAATTTCTGTTTTGTTTTATCTTTTCATTAAATATCCAATTGTTAAAAACAATATGTTAAATGGTATTGAGGCAATAATCACTGCTAATTAATAAGAGAGGGTGAAATTCACAAGGAGGGGAACTCAAACCAATGACAGAGAAAAAAATCCTTTAAATTTATCCCTAGAACTGGGAATCTGACTTGACAAAAAAAGGACCCCCAGAGTTAGTTGCTCTCTAGGGAGCCAACTTGACAAAGAAAGTGGGATCTGGATAAGGAAAAATTATGAGACTTAAAATTTATATGGGTTATACCTCAAAAAGGATGTAGAAGTCACCCTGGGTCCTTGAAAGCCATGATATCAGCTCAGATAGCTCCTATTAGCTATTTGGGAGTTAACAATGAACTATGAGTTTATTGAACAAGGACCAGACTAGCTAAATACAGAGAGGCTCATCACCAGAGGATTGTCCATTGAGTAATAATTTGTTTTGGAATCATGAAATCATCATTTAGGTATGGAAAGGTTACGGTCTGTATTAGTGGAGGGATGATCCACCTTGATGAAATCATAGATGTTTTCAAGAAGTGCATTCTGACTGATGTAATTTGATCCCTTTTTAGGGTCTGATGATCAAGCAAATAAATTCTTAGTCAGTGGTGATTAAAACTGGATTTGAAATCAGAAGACCTGTTCCATTCTATCTCTGCCACTATTAAGTTGTGTGATCTTAAATACTTTTCCTTTATAATGCTGTTTTCTAATCTATAAAGACATTCCTTCCTTCTTATGAAGGAGCATGATATGCAGGAGTGGTTGTAAAATTATTTTTTAAATCTTCAAATGTTTTGTAAATGTAAATTACCAGGAGGTAGAGTCAAGATGGCAAATTAGAGACAACCCAATCTTCAATAGTTCCCTCCAAACAACTTTAAAATTGCACCTCAAATCAAATTCTGGAGTAGCAGAGTCAACAAAAGCCCAGGATGAGACATTTCTTCCACCTAAAAAAACTTAGGAGATGAGCAGAAGTTTGTGACATTGGGATGTAATGGCAACAAGAGTGGCTACAGTAGCAGCAGCCACAGCAACTTCGTGAGCTCTCAGTCCAGAGACAATAAGACACTTGGACAAATGGACAGAAAGAAATTATAAGAAGCCCTTTACTGGCACTGGGTATAGCTAACTCTGACTGGCAACACTATTGTTCATCCACAGATCTGGGTCACAGTTCCAGGGCAGAGAGGGACACTGGCAAACCGTTACAAGGGATCAGGACTCTGTTCACAGGTAAAGAGATTGCTAGTACCTTATCTGCAGGCCACAATAAGCCCTTGTAAGGTAAAATCCAGAGTTTGGACCAGGAGAGCAGTGACCATACCTCTTCCAGGATTACATCACCTTGAAAGTACCAAAAACTTATAGAACACCAGAACTGACTCAGAATAATAGCATGAAAAAGGCTAGAACAAGGGAAAGTGCTTCCCCATCCCCAGATGAATAGAGCCTAATTTTAACATAAACTTCAAAGTCAATAAACTCCAAACTCCAAAAAAACAAACAGATGATGACTCTAGCCAAAATTTAGAGGGGCAGAACCCACAGAAAGACTGAGTGATGCATTTTCCCAGTCCAAGATAACTTAGAAGTTCCACAGGAAAGGTGTGTTTCACCAGGACTGGGGGCTGGGAAAAAAAAGCTGTGGCCCAGTCCAGCCCAGCCCAGAGATCACTGGTAACAACTTGAAGGGGCAGTGAGAGAACTCTGCTGCACCAGAATGTATGGAGTAAAGAGTACCAGCCACAGAATCTGCAGCAAGAATCTGGAGAAAGCAACCTACAAGCCCAGAGATGGTAAGGGAAGTCTACAGAGATTTCTCTGCTCTCCCTGAGGTAGGACTCTGCTGTTTGTCTACACCCAGATATTGCAGTTTGGGCTTCCATACTAAGATAGCAGGATCCCTCCTTATAGCCCCAGGGCAGAGGGAAGTCCAGGGGCCATCTACATATCACAGCACAGGCTAGAGAGCATAAGACCTTGGAGAAATAAAAGTCCCAGTGGGGTGTCCCCCCCCCAAAAAAACCCAAAGCCTTAGAAGTGATTCTTGGGCTGAGGAAATGAGTAAACAATAGAGAAAGAAGAATCTGACCAAAGAATGGAGTCCCATGGAAGATCAAAACACATACTCAGATGATGAAAAAATCAAAGCTTTCATATCCAAAACTTCCAAGAGAAACAGAAAATGGGCTCAGACTATGGACGAGCTCAAAAAAAAGACTTTGAAAAGCAATTAAGGGAGATGGAGGGAAAATTGGGAGGAGAAATGAAAGCAATGCAGAAAAATCATGAAAACAAATCAAAAGCTATACAAAGATATACAAAAAAAAATACTGAAGAAAACAATATGTTAAAAACCAGTTTAGGTCTAATGCAAAAAGCAAAACAAAAGGCAAATGAGGAGAAGAATGCCTTAAAAAGAAGAACTGGTCATCTGGAAAAGGAGATTAAAAAGTTCTCTGAAGAAAATAACTCCTTCAAATGCAGAATACAACTAAAAGAAGCTGATGACTTTGCAAGAAATCAGGAAGAAATAAAGCTCTTCCCAAAAAGCCAAAAATTAAAAGGAAATGTGAAATATCTCATTGGAAAAACAACCAACCTTGAAAACAGATCCAGAAGAAATAATTTAAAAATCATTGGGCTATCTGAAAGTCATAATCAGGAGAAAAGCCTAGGCTTCATTTTTCTTGTACTTAGTAGATTTTTTTAGGTTTTTTTGCAAGGCAATGGGATTAAGTGACTTGCCCAAGGCCACACAGCTAGGTAATTATTAAGTGTCTGAAACTGGATTTGAACTCAGGTACTCCTGACTCCAGGGTCAGTGTTCTATCCACTGTACCAGCTAGCCACCCCTTAGGCTTCATTTTTCAAGAAATAATACAGCAAAATTGCCCTGAGATCTTAGAAGCAGAGGATAAAATAGAGATGGAAAGAATTCACCAGTCACCTCCTGAAAGAGATCCCAAAAGAAAAACTTGCAGAAATATTATAGCCAAATTCCAAAACTCCCAAATCAAAGAGAAAATTCTGAAAGCTGCCAGAAACAAATAATTCAACTACTGAGGCTCCATAGTCAGGATTACACAGGATTTGTCAGCATCTACATTAAGGGCTTATAGGGATTGGAATATGATACTCCGGAAGGCAAAAGATCTTGGTTTACAACTGAGAATCAACTACCCAGCAAAACTGAACATCCTCTTTCAGGGGAAAAGATGAACTTTCAATGAAACAGGGGACTTTCAAACTTTCCTATTGAAACAACCAGAGCTGAACAGAAAGTTTGATCTCCAAGTACAGGACACTGGTGAACCATAGAGGGAGTGGAAGAGAGGGACTAACTATGAGGAATTTAAGGATATTTAACTGTTTGTATTCCTGCACAGGAAGAAGATATTGATAACTCATATGAACTTTCTCATTTATAAGAGCTGTTAGAAGGAGCATACATAGACAGGATATAGGAAGGAGTAGAATATAATGGTATAATATAGTAAAAAGATGGAGTCAGTAGGTGATAAAGGAAAGTATTGGGAGGAAGGGAAAGGAGTTGAAGAAGTTAAGAAATTTCTCATAAGAATCAAGAAAAAGCTTTTTCAATGGAGAGGAAAGGGGGAAGGCAAGAGGGAATGAGTGAGCCTTCATTCTCATCAGAAATGGCTCAGAGAGGAACTAACATACACACTTAATAGGGTGAGGAAATCTGTCTTACCCTAGAGAAAAATAAGAAGAAAGGGACAGGATAAGGGGGAATGGGGGAAGGAAAGTGGGGAATAGGTGATAGAAGAGAGGGAAGATAGAGGGAGAGGGTACTCAGATCCAACACACTTTTGGACAGGGCCAGGATGAAAGAAGAAAGAGAATAGAATAAATGAGATTGGGGAGAAACAGAGTGGAGGTACAAGCTAGTGATAGCAACTGTGGGAAAAATATTGAAGCAACTTCTCTGGTAGACTTATGATAAAGAAAGCAGAGCCATTGGAATCTGAACACAGACTGAAGTACAATTTTTTTCTCTTAAACCACATTCAATTTACATCAATGTATGGCATGGAAACAATGTAGAGACTATCAGCCTTTTGGGGGAGGGAAGGGAGAGTGGGGGAAAATTATAGTATTCAGAGCCTTGAAAAAAAATTATGGGTACATATTACTATTGTATGTAATTGAAAAACAAATAAAATGTTAGAAAGTTCTATGAAAAAAATAGGTTAGGAAAATGAGAAAAAAACAAGAAAAAGAATTTTGCCATAACAAGCTATTATGGTATCAGGGAAGACCAAGACAGAAATTTACTAGAAATCACTAGAAAATAATTACAAGCAAGTTCTTAAAAAAAATGCAATTGAACACAAGGCCAACAAGAATTCCTAGAAGAGTTTTTTAAAAAAAATTAGAACGGTAGAGGAAAAATTGGGAAAAGAAATGAGTGAAACACAATTATAAAAAGATAATTAATGATTTGGCAAAAAGCGACAAAAATCCTGAAGAAATAACACCTTAAAATAGAATTGGCCTAATGGTAAAAGAGGCACAAAAATTCAATGAAGGAAGTACTTAAAATGCAAAATACTAGCAATAGTAGTAGAGTGGTGGTGATGGGGTGATAATACTTTGAATAAATGAATGAATGAATGAATTAAGCATGTATTATATGCAATTACTTCTATTAAGCACAGAGAATATAAATTTAAAAAACAAGATAGTCCTTGCTCTCAAGTAGCACATATTCTAATAAGAAGAAATGACACAGAGGAGAAAGGAGTAGTAGTAGTATTAGCATCACTAGTAGCAGTAGCAGCAGCAGCAGCAACAGTAGCAGTAGTAGTAGTAACTGACTATTAGCAATAGAAGTAGCAGTAGTTATAATATAGTAATAGCAGTAATAGTAACAATAGCAGTAGTAGTGGTAGTAGCAGTAGTAGCAGTGGTAGTAGTGGTAGTAGTAGTAGTAGTAGCAGTAGTAGAAGTAGTAGTGGTAGTAGTAGAGTATTAGCAATAGAAGTAGCAGAAGTTGTAATATAGTAGTAGCAGTAACAGTAACAGTAGCAGTAGCAGTAGTAGCAGTAGCAGTAGTAGTAGTTAGTAGTAGTAGTAATAGTAGTAGTAGTAGTAACTGAGTATTAGCAATAGAAGTAGCAGAAGTTGTAATATAGTAGTAACAGTAACAGTAGCAGTAGCAGTAGCAGTAGTAGTAGTAGTTAATAGTAGTAATAGTAGTAGTAATTGAGTATTAGCAATAGAAGTAGAAGTAGTTGTAATAAAGTAGTAGCAGTAACAGTAACAGTAACAGTAGCAGTAGTAGCGGTAGTAGCAGTGGTAGTAGTAGCAGTAATAGTAGGAGTAGGAGAAGGAGGAGTCGCAATAGTAGTGGTAGTAGTAGTAGTAGTAATAGTAGTAGTAGTAGTAGTAATAGTAGTAGTAGTAGTAGCTGAGTATTATCAATAGAAGTAGCAGAAGTTGTAATATAGTAGTAGTAGTAACAGTAACAGTAGTAGTAGTAGTAGCCGTAGCCATAGCAGTTGTAGTAGTAGTAGTAGTAGTAGTAGCAGTAATAGTAGTAGTAGTAGAATTAGTAGTAGTAGTAGAAGTAATAGTAGTCGTCATCTTCAGCATTGCCTTTTCAATCCTCCTATTACCTTTGGATGACTCCTTCCTTAATATAACTGATGCCCTCATCCTCCATCATAGACTTATAAATTTTGAGCTAGAATGAACTTTTTAGATCATCTATTCCAACTCCTTTATTTTATCAAAGAGGAAACTGACGTCCAAGAAGGTTAGATGATTTGCCCAAGGTCACATAAGTCACAAGCATCTCTGCCAAGTTGTGAACCCAGGTCCTCCTTCAAGAGCTAGTCTTCTTTACATCATAGAATGGTGGCCCCAGTACCTTTTAAGAATCTACAGACCCTGGGGCAGTTAGGTGACATAGTGGATAGAGCATCAGCCCTGGAGTGAGGAGTACCTGAGTTCAAATCCAGCCTCAGACACTTACCTAGCTGTGTGGCCTTGGGCAAGCCATTTAAAACCATTGCCTTGCAAAAAACTAAAAAAAGAAAAAAAGAATCTACAGACCCTTTTAATTTCAAAGGAGAAGGGATCTTTTAGGACTATAAGCAAGAACAAGTTCTTTAGGCCTTCTCTGTCCCACTCTAATTCTGAGGACATCAGAGACCTCAAAATCTCCCCAGAGAGTGAAACCATCACTCTAACACTCAGCAGCTGTCTTTTGGCCTCTTGGTGTTCAATGGCCCATAGCAAAGCTTATGTCATTGTCAGAAAGAAATCTAGACAGCTGCTATTTGGTGACAGTTTGGCACTGATCTATTCTCACCCTCTTTATTTAGAATTAATTCCCCAACCTCTGAACAAGAAAAACCCTATTCAATAGCCTGGAATCTGGATGAAGAAGAAAGAGGGTGAAAACTGATGTATAAAGGTATACTTGGGGGGAAAAGTTGCATGATACAATGGAAAGAATGTTATTTTTATAATGAAAGGACCTGAGTTCAAATCTTAACAATGGTATTTATTACCAATAGCCCTTAAGCAAGGCATAACCTCTCAGACTTCAAATTTCCCTATCAATAAAATGATGTTCATCCTTCATTCTCAAAGAAGACCATGACATCAGGGAGGTGCTGTCCTGAAAAGCTCATGAATTGGATTTGAGTGTGGGGGTGTTGTGCTAGGTCACCAGCCTCACTTTCTCCCCCAGAGCCATCTGGATCCTGTGGTCAGATATTAATCAGGAAGACTGGAGATAGCCCTGAATGCCAGGCAATCAGGGTTAAGTGACTTGCCCAAGGTCACAAAGCCAGTGAGTATCAAGTGTCTAAGGCTGGATTCAAACTCCTGTCCTCCTGATTCCAAGACAAAATGAGTTTTAGGATGAAAGTCTCTTCTAGCTCTAAATTTACAACTTTGTGATTTCATTTCTAGCTATGATACTGAGCCAACTGTGTGACATCAGACAAGAAATTCAGTGTTTAGTTTCAGAATCTCCATCTGTGAAAAGAAGATATTTCCATCACCTTTGGAGTATGCATGGAGAGAAGTGCCATAGAAATTCTGTTAAAATGGAAATTATTATTAAAAAGTTCCCATTTTTTGTGGAGTTCTGATATGAATAGTCCAAGGGACAAAGCACTATACTATCAGACTTTCTTAATAGCATTTATGATTAAAGCATTTATGATTAAAATAACTGTTTTTTAATGAAAGTATGTTATAAAACAAAATATTTATACTTATAATATTAAATTAAATAATAATGATAATAGTAATAAGTAGTAATGGTAATTATATTTTAGTAATTTTATTCATATATATATAATTTTTTTATTTAGTTGTTCATTCAAATATCAGAAGTAGAATTTGAACACAAATACTCTGAGTCCAGATAGTTGAGGGTTTGTTTGTTTTGTCCCTCACTGTTGTATCACAATACAAAATGGTACATAGGCAGGCTCTTACCAGGACATAAACTAAAAAATTCCAAGCTGAAAAGGATCAAGGTTTAGATCTCGTAGTATAAACACTGATGTTTGTCTTACATACTAGAAAAGACAATGATATAAGGAAGGAGATGCCATGACATGCAAGTGAATTGGATTTGTGAGGGAGAGCTGTTCAAAGTCACTAGTCTCACTTTCTCTTCCAAAGCCATCTGGGTCCAGTGGTCAGATTTGCATCAGGACTACTGGAGATGGCCTTGGATGCAATGGGAGACCTTGGCCTTTTTAAAGTTAAGGTCCTTAACAGGTCTCAGTTTGACTGAGGCAATGCCCATTCAGTGATTGTGGCAGTTAAGAAAGGTAAGTAAGGAAGAAATGAAGCAAAGAATGGCCTCTTCTGCATAGGCAAAAATAAATAAACAAATCTGGGTGGGGAAGATCTCAGGGTTTCTGGCCAAAAGAGAAACAATTGCTGTTTAAACAGCAAGTACAAAGAGAGCAAGCAGGGAGATAGAAAGAGACAAATGGAAACAGAAAGTCTGAGAGAGAAGGAAGGAGATGAGAGGGAGAAAGAAGGGGAGCTTCCTGTTTAACATGAGCCAACACAGTGAATTGCCCACAGGGATGACTAAAGAAAAGCAAATAAGATGAAAATTTTATGTAGACTTGCTATTTATCCTGGAAAAAATTTAACTCTCCGTTTTCTTTCTTCCCTGAGTTCTCCCCAATGGCTTAGAAAAACAAATCTGGCTATTAGTTTGAAATGTAGCTATTGGTCCAAGTCTATGCTTTATTTCACCATAGATTCAAACTCTTAGAAAATTTCACAGTAGGCAGTCCACTGGGAAGGAAACAAAAACTGGACAGGGTCAATAGCAACTGTCTCTTAGTGGACAGAACAAGGTCCTGGGGCCAAGGACCTGCTGCAGTTGTCAGTTCTGGACTCTTTTAAGAGCTCAGATGATCCCCTTCCTGAAATTGGGATAGATACTTCCTTATCATCATTTCTATCCCACTCCCCTTTGCCAAATATAATTTTAACTTTTAGTCTTGGTTTTGCTACTAGCTATGTGTGCTTGATTAAGACCCTTTCTCTTTTCAAACCTCAATTTCCTTTTCTGTAAAATGAGGACATTGGCCTGGTTCATTCCTAAAGTCCTCCCATCCCCAGTATCTGATGCTCTAAGACTCCTGAGACAATCTAGTGCTACCAGTCAAAATTATATTAATTGGGGAGAGGGATATGCAAATTGCAAACTCATAATAGTGAAAGACATTCACATTCACAATATTACAGTTAATCCTCCTGCTATCACAAATTATGTATTTGTGATATATATATATAGAGAGAGACAGATATATAAAAGAGAAATTATTATCCCCATTTTATAGATGAAGAAACAGAAAAAGAGAGATTAAGTGGTCCTTTGTTCCACATTTAAGGAAAATAAGATGTGAGCCTATATCTCTTGATTTTTACTACCACATTCTTTTCTACTACACTATCAAACTGCTTAGAGTAAAATGCATTTTAACTTGTGACAATGAGCCCCAAATTTGTTTCTATTTCAAATGGGTTATGGCTTAACCTCTGTCTGGATCTGTATAAGTTCATGCTGACTTAATATGATATTAAGAAAGGCATAATGGTACAGTAGAAAGATTGTAAAACTAGAAATCAGAACATCAGGGTTTGAACTTTGGCCCTCAAGTTCCATTAGTTTAATAACAATTCACCTTTATAGGGCACTTTGAGGTAGGCAAAGCTCTTTCCTCATAACTATCTTGTGGAATAAGTAGGAGAAGTATGATTAGTCTCTTTTTATAAATGGGGAAACTGAGGCTCAGAGAATTTAAATGACTTGCCCATAGTCCCACAACTAAAAAGTTACTAATGAGAGAACTCCTGACCCCCCTAGTTCTAGGCTTTTCTCATCATGCCAAGCTACCATTTTGGAAAGGAGCTCATAACAAGAAAGACAGTTTAAATGATAGTTTAAGTGATAGATGCCTTCCCTGCACACCGGGCAACATTCTATTTCTAGTGCATAGAAAGTGCCAGATAGGCAGGAAGATATCACCAAACTCAGCACTGTACAAAGGCTTGAATGATGATGGGAAAACTTGTTAAAAAATGATAATCAGGCCAGGTCACCAAGGAGGAACACAGAGAAATAGCACAACTGTGTAGGGACATGAAATGGAAAAAGAAAATGAGAGAAGAGGGGTACCCTTGTGAGAAATAATTGACATCAGGAACATGTGCTTTAGCTGTAGCCTGCAAAAAGTGGAAGCCCAAAGAAAATGTCATTCTGCTGATACACAAGGAGGGGAAGATGAGTTGCATGGGTCTAACACCAAAAGGCAAAGGCTTTTTAAAAACTTTCATTCATATACCCAAATGTGCTGCCTTTTGTAAAAAAAAAATAACACCTACATTCGTGAGGCATTTTATGTTTTCACATCTCCTCAAATCTCTCCTCTCCCATGAAGCCTTTAGTTATATACATTTTCTCACCCTCAACTCAGAAATACACTTAGGACCATGGGATCTTAGAATTGAAGGACCCCCTGGGAGATCATTTAGCCCTCTTTACCCTTTAATTTTTATAGATGTGGGGTGGCTAGGTGGCATAGTGGATAAAGCACCGGCCTTGGAGTCAGGAGTACCTGGGTTCAAATCCGGTCTCAGACACTTAATAAATTACCTAGCTGTGTGGCCTTGGGCAAGCCACTTAACCCCATTTGCCTTGCAAAAAACTAAAAAAAACTAAAAAAATATAGATGAGTAAACTGATATCCAGAGGGGAACATGTCCAAAGACCATGTTTCCAAGGTCATGAAAGAGAAAAATAGTCCTGGAATTCACACCTAGTGCTTTTTCCATTATAATGGGCCATAAATGCTTGTAAATATGCTATTAGTTTGCATACTGACTGGCAAAGATTCTTTCTATTGTTCTGCTAGTATATGCCATATGTATAGATCTGCACCACTGTGTCAGTCTCAGATTAACAGCATCATCTTAATAGTTAGCATTTATATAGAACTTAAAGACTTGCAAACACACTTTATTTGTATTATTTCATTTTATCCTCAAAACAACCCTGGGAAGTATGGTCCTCATTTTCGCAGATGAGAATGCCCAAAGAAGTTAAGTGATTTGCCCACAGTCCTGATTTGAACTCAGGTCTTCCTGACCCCAAGTTCTATGCTCTTTCTAGTGTGCCACCTCTCTTCCTTCAGGGTTTAGCTGGGGTGTTAAACTTCTACTCCAAGGCTTTCTTTTTCTTCTGCTTGTCAATGTTCCTCCCTCCAAAAGCTTCAAATGACTTTGGTCTTATTTCTCTGTGCACATATAAGTTCCCTGAGGGCAAGTCCTATTTTGTTTTTAGTTTTTGTATTCCATATCTAGAACAGTGCTTTGCATGTAGCTTAAGTTTGTTTATTGACTTGAATTGGATGAAAACATAAAACTTTCTTAGCCCTACTTAGCAAAATGTTTGTTGCCATGTTTCTTTTTTAAATATGTACCCCAAGGTAGTATGATGACTTGCTTTTTCCCCCCTTGCACTCTTTTCCTTAATATTATTGACCATTTCCATAGTTTTGATTATCAGCTTTCTACAAATGATTCCCAAATCCATAAATCCACTCTTATTTCCATGACTATTCCCTTATTTCAACCTACCTACTGCATGTCTCCACCTAGATGCTTCATTGGGTACCTCAAGGCATCCAAAATGTATCACATCACCTTCTTCATAAAATATGCCTCTTTGGATGGCATCAACATCCTCCCAAGTCATCTGAACTTAACACTTCAGAGACATTTTTAACTATTTCTTCTCCTTCATCACCTCATATGTAATCAATTGTTAAACCCTGCTAACTCCACTACCATCATATCTCTCCTATACACCTCCACCCCTACTACTGCTTGTCAGGTTCTCAACTCTTCTCTTCTCAACTATTGTAATCACTTACTATCTTCTCTTGAAGCCTCCAAGCCCTCCTTTATCCAAGCCATCCTCCTCACTGCTGCCCAAGTGAAGTTCCCAGTGCATAGGTCTTATTATTGCTGTTTCTACTCAATCATCTTCAGCAGTTCCCCATTGTCTACTGACTAACTTGATACTATCATTCAAGACTCTCCACAATATGGCATTGAACTAGTGTTTCTTGTAGGATAAAGTCAAATTAACCTCACACTATTCACCTTCATATATTCTACATAATCTGATCCAATTGACCTATTCTTTGCCCCATTCTATTCCTGTCTTCTCCTGTCTCAGATGATTCTCCATGTCTTTCAGGGATTTTCTAATTCTATTTTTACCTGTTGAATGGTCTGTCTACCTTTGCTTAAAGGCCTAGTTCAAGTATTATCTTCCATGGAGCTTTCTTTCATCATTTTGTAACAACCCAAATCATCTTGCTCAAATTCCTCCAAGAACTTCACCTATTCCTTTCCTTTGCTTCTATATTAAGTAGCAAGGTATATAGCACATCGAGAGTTAGAACTGAAGTCAGGAAAATGGAAATTCAAATCCAGCCTCTGCTATACAATAATTATATAACTTTTAGCAGATCACTTAATTATCTGAATTTCAATTTATTTGTCATTTTCAAGATGAGATGATATTGTCAGTATCTATCTCATAGAGTTGCTCTAAGGCACAAATTAGATAATAAAAGTTGCTACATGGCATAGTGGATAGCATGAGATAAACCTTCAAATGCTATATAAATATTACTTACTGTTATTATCTTTCTTTTAATGATGTTCTTTAGGTACATACTTTACTCCATTAAGCTGTAAATTCTTGAGAGTAAAGATTAAGCCTTATCAATCTTTGTAACCCCAACATTAAGCACAGGGTCTTAGATGTTATAGATATTTAAAAGTGTTTATTGCTTTTATTCTTGACTGAGTAAGCTATACTTACCAGCATTTAGCATAGTGTCAGACACAAAGTAGTTTCTTAATAAAGGACTGATTGTCCAGTGTTGGTCTAAATATAAATCACAATTTTCCTCCCTATCTCTTCCCTATCTCTAAGAGAGGTACATAAACAGCATGTTTTTTTTCATTGTATACCAAGATTAATTTCTGAATTCATAGAGCTTTCTTCTTAGGATCTTTACCTATATTCAGGGATATTCTACATCTGGTTAATATAGTCCTTTACAAATCATTTTCACTTTTATTGTCTTTTGGTTAAGCATATTGACCCAGACTCATCTTCAGTGTTTTTGTTCCATCCTCAAATGCCACCAAGTTTTTGTTATTGTTATTGTTGAATAATGGGAGGAAGGAAGTCAAGACAGAATAGTAGAAAGAATTCTAAACATGAAGGTAAAAGAAAGGCTTGAATTCTGCTTCTGCTGCTGCCTAACGAGGTGATTTTGGATAAGTCACTTTATCAATAAAATGAGAAAAGATGTTAAGCCTACTATGTTCAAGGGTTTTGTGAGAAAGGTGCTTTTATACTTTAAAATGTAATAGAATATAAGATCCTTGAGGGCAAGGACAAATTCCTTTTTTGTCATTATATCTCCAGAATCTAGGCGCACTAAGTCAGACAGAAGTTAAATGACTTGCCCAAGGTCAGACAGTTGGAAAGCTTTTGAAACGAAATTTAAACTTAAATCTTCTGACTCAGGGGTATTCTCTATTTAATAAATGTTTATCAATTAATTGATTGATATGTTATTTTTATTTTCCTTTCCTCTTACTAATTCCCTTATCTTTCCATTCAGGTGGTTCTAAGTTCTCAAAATAACCAATAAAGGACAAGCTCTGTCAGGTATTATTTATCAACCAACCAATCAACAAACATTTACTGAGTGCTAACTCTAGGGATAAAAGACAAAAATGAAATGGTACCTGCAGATAAAATGTACATTATATGAGCATAAATGGGATAAGAGCAAAATTTATACCTACATCTACCTATACCTGAATAGCAGATAGGCTTGAGAGACAGGATATGGATTTGTGTGGGAGGACAGGATGGTACAAAGAAGAACAACTTCATGAAGATGGTGATGTTTGAGCTGAGCTTTGGAGGAAAATAGAAATCTGATTCCAAGAAGTAGAGATGAGAAAGAAGAGCATTCTAGATCTAGGGAAAAGTCCAAAGATCAGTGACAGAGGGTCAAGTGAAGAAAAACAAGCAGGCCAGTATGGCTGGACCATAGAGTATGTAAAGGGGAGGAAAGGTAAGAAGGGGCCATGTTGTCAAGGGTTTTACGTGGCAAAAAATGAGTTATATTCGATTCCAGAAGAAATAGAGAGCAATAATAGTTTACTGAACTGGGGGGAGGAGAGCAGGTGACATAATTACCCCTAAGCTTTAGAAAAAATCAGTTTGGAAGCTGTGTGGAAAATGGATTGGAGAGACACTTGAGTGTGGGAGACCAATTAGGATGCTATGGCAACAATCCAAGAAAGAAGTGATGAGAAACTCAACTAACATGATGGTTGTGTGAGGAGGGAGGAGATATATGTGTACGTATTTCTATATAAACACACATATGTGTGTATACATGTGTTGGGTAAGAATGAGGAATTGAGGCAGTTCCTTCATATGTAAAATAAGTGGAGTTGGCCTGGATGAGTCCTAATATTCCTTTAAGTTATAAATTTATGATCTTATACTTCTAGGAATATATTTTCTCAAATGTCATTTTTCAAGTTATTAATTCATTCATACTCTTTGATAAAATAATCCCACCAATGGACATGTACTACAAAGATATCAATGACTAAAAGAAAGGATTCATATGTACCAAAATATTCCTAGCTTTACTACTTAGAATATCAAAAAACTGAGAATAAGGGTGAGGGAGGGAATAAATATTTTAACTGCAAATACTATATCCTAGGCATTGTGCTAAACGTTTTTAGAAATATTATTTCATTTGAGACCTATCGAGACAAACCTGCAAGGTTGAAGGTACTACATTATCTCCTTTTGACAGTTGAAGAAACTGAGGCAAATGGAAGCTAAATGACTTGCCCAGGGTCATATAGTTAGTGTCTGAGGCAAGATTGAAACTCAGGTCTTCCTAAGTCCAGGTCTTTCTCTCTGTCATTGTCCCACCAGCTGCCTCTACATGCACAATAATTGGAAAATGGATGAACATGTTTGTAATAGTGAATGTAATGGAATATGATGGTACCAAAAGGAATAACAAAAATGATATTAAGAGAAAGGTGGCAGATTTGTATGAACCTGATGCAGACTGAAGAAATCAGAATCAAAAGACAATACATATAAGGACTAACTACAATGAGTTATTATTCTTCAATTATGTCTGACTCCATTGACATTTTCTTGACAAAGGTACTGGAATGATTTGCCATTTCCTTCTCCAGCACATTATAACAGATAAGAAAATTAAGCCAAATAGGGTGAAGTGACTTGCCCAGGGTCACAAAAGCAGTAAGTGTTTGAGGCTATATTTCAACCCAGATCTTTCTGATTCCAGGTTGTTTGTTGGATATGATGTAGATGAAGGCAATTCTAAAAAACAGCAAAACACAGGTCAGGTACAATGGTCATGGTAGGACCCAAGAAATAGTCAAAACATACTTCCCTTAAGAAATAGTAAACTACAAAAAAATGGGAAGCAACTTCTACTGTCAAACACAATTATTCTGTGAGACATTATTACTTAATGTTTTGGTGAGAAGTTATCATAAGGGAATTAGCTGCTGGGAAGTTTTATTGATGTTTCTAATTGTTTTACAAAAAAAAGGCTCTGGACCTTGGGCTTGCCCATGTATGAGTAGTTATAGATACTAATTGAATTATATTTCAATATTTCAGTGACTGTGATAATTCTATGATCTCAGAAAGTAAGGTCCCCCTTCCATCCATGCAAGCTGCAATTCATCCTCATCTTCTCTTCCTGGGCAATCCTTATTCTTATATTCTTTTAAATTCTCCAGAGAAGATCTACCCAGCAAACTAGAGGCTTTCCTTTGGGTCTTTTAATATTTTATAGATGCCAATGTAACACTCGGGTCATCCATCTGTTAATCCCTCACTCTCTCTATAGGACCAGCCAACCTTTTTTTTTTAGTTCATATATACATGCTTCTTGATGTCTTTTATATCGCCTCTCCTATATAAATTGCATTTGACCATATATAACATCCTGTTGACAAGCAGCTTCCAATTGCCTCTCCACTGCACTTTAGTTTATCATCCCACACTAATCTAAATACAAGAGGAGGGCATACATTTGTATCATGCCTGACTTGGAGCAAAAACAACAATCCACCAGGTCACTCCAACCTTTTAGAAACCCAAGAGACAGAATCAGAACTGCAAGGTTGTTGGGTTTCTTTATTTATATTTTTACTACATTAGCTAATTAGCTTTTTTCCCCAGGCCTCATTAATGTTCCCTCAAGTGTATCACTTCGCCAGTTCTAATGACAGCCAGTTGTATGGTCCAGCATGCAAGGCAGTGAAAGATGGAGTTTACATTCAAGAAGCTAGACTCAAGGGCCTCTGGAGAGATTGGATTACTGGGTGTCAGACAAGGGTCATTGTGGTTTGACCCTCTAGATAGCTGGAAGTGGGGACAATGAAATCAGCAGTTTGCTTAACCCATCAATGATTTTTCCCTGAATCAATGGGAAAGAAAGAGATGAAGCCTGTAGCAATAAAACAAAGGTCCTTGACCAAGCCTTAAAGAGCAACCAAAAAAAAAAAAAAAGCATTCACCAGTTCTACTCCTGATCCTTAAGGTTTATGAATCTAATTCCAAAGTACACTAGCATCAATTCTTTAATTCTTTAACTTGACCTAAACATGATGTGATAAAAGGAGAACAAAAGTAGAATCAATAGTCTTTAGAAAAGGACATGTGCCTCCATGCATAAACCTAAGAGAACAAAATAGTTTACAGATCCCAAGGTTCTCAATACATTGTTACTATGTACTATGTACACACACACACACACACACACACACACACACACACACACACATTCAAGCTAAGATTTCCAACACTTAGTCTTCCTTGAAAATAATAGTTAGCATTCTCTCTTTTTATGTTCTCTCATTTAATTCTTTCAATAGCTCTGGAAGTTAAGTGCTATCATTATTACCTTTTTTATAAGTAAAGAACATTAAGGCAAAGAGAGGCTGTGACTTGTCCTTTCCAGAAGCAATGAAACTATTAATTTGGTTTGATTAGTCTTTCCACAGCAAAATATTAAATGGGGGGAGGAGTTATAGGCAAGGAAGGGTATACTTAAGGGATCTCCTAGAGCCAGTTCATACTAGCTTTCAAGACAGTTGCTAAATTTTCAGTGTATTTGCATCTCAGAAATTGGCAAATACTACAAATCAGGGTTTCATTTATTATTTTGATCATTGTCTTGATTTAAGAAGAAATGAGAAATCTGTTACTAATGAAGATTAAACTTAAAAGGTTAAAATTGGTAGAGGTTTTTGGCGAGAGAAGAAACTTACCTACTGGAAACTAGATAGCCCAATTCAACCAAGAAAGTCTTGGATCTCTCCCAAGGGGAAACTCCCCAAAGCCTCTAGGGAAGCAAGTGAAGATAAGGCTATGATAGGAATAAGACCAGCCCCTCTTATGTTGACTTCCTCCTAGTCTTTTCCTTCAGTAATCTCAAGTGAGGTTGGTCTCTTCCATCTTCACTCTCAAAGCTGGAAGACAAAAGTATCTGAATTTGCTTAACATTTGAAAGTTTCCAAGAGGACTGAAGAAGCTGGAGATATCCACTTTTGCCATCTTCTCAACCAATAAGAAGAGAGTCAGAAAATAATGGCCCTTGGGACAGGGATTATGAAATAAACTAACTGTTGGGGTCCTTCACACAAAGTGGAATATTTTCCATTCTCTATCTTCTCATTTGAGCCCTCTTGCACTCCCAAGCACTCAAGTAATTGAAATATGTTTCTTCCTTCAAAATCCAATGCAGATGTGATTGCTTCCATGCAAGACACCTCTAATTATGTATAATAAATCTCTAGCTAAAATAGACCTGGGGATAGTTAGGTAGCACAGTAGATAGAGTACAGACCTGGAGTCAGAAAGACCTGAATTCCATTATGGGCTCAGATACATACTAGCTGTATGACACTGAGCAATTCATTTAACCCTGTTTGTCTCAGTTTCTTCATCAGTAAAATAAGCTGGAGAAGAAAATGGCAAACCACTCAAGTATCTTTGTCAAAAAAAAAAAACCCTAAAGTTGGTCATGAAGTTGGATATGACTGAAATAACATAACAAAAGCAAAAGAGACCTGACTGATTGCTTCATTTTACAGAAGGCGAAACTAAAGTCCATAATGGTCACACAGGTATCAAGCACATTCCAAATTCAGGGCTCTTTTCACTATATCATCTTTTAATCATTTGATGTTCTTCCCACAAAATCACATTGTGTTTTTGTAACCAAAAACCCAAATATGGAACTCACCACTTATTTCTTAGTCAAGCCAAGTCAAGCTGAGCAATTGACACAGACCTTGGCTAGGGGTTCCCAGCTCCTACTAAAGTAAATGATTTTTTTTGGTAACAAACATTATCTTTTTGGTCAATGTAAATTTTCAGCCTTTTTGGTTGGGGAAAATGTACTCTAATTCTACTAGCACCTCTCTATATAATGATTTATGATTCCTCCATTCCTTGGCACAGTGGGCAGAGTCTAGAATCAGGAAGAGTTTATATCAAACTGTATGACTGAGCAAGTCACTTAATTTCTGGCTCAGTTTTCTCAACTATAAAATGGAAATCATAATAACACCTACTTCTTAAGGTTGTTACAAGGATTCAATGAGATAATGATTGTAAAGTACTCAGCACACAGTGCCTGGCACTAGTGAGTACTTAATAAATTCTTGTTTTGGGGTGGCTAGGTGGTGTAGTGGATAAAGCACCAGCCCTGGAGTCAGGAGTACCTGGGTTCAAATCTGGTCTCAAACACTTAATAATTACCTAGCTGTGTGGCCTTGGGCAAGCCACTTAACCCCATTTGCCTTGCAAAAACCTAAAAAAATAAATAAAATAAATTCTTGTTTTCTTCCTTCCCTCCCTCACTGCCTCCATGTTTCCCATTCCTCCAAATTTTCCTTCCTCACTCCTTTTATCTTCCTTCCTTCCTTCCTTCCTTCTGATGCTTTTTCTCCATTCATATAATCTTATTAGAAATGAATAACCCTAAAACCAGTAGCTGGTGCCTGCAGTCTGATCTAGAAGAATGCCCAGGGCATTTTAGTAAAGCCCTGATTAAAAATGCAATAGTATTGATATTGTATCAGTTCATCACTTTTATTTTTCCAGTTGAAAACCACTACCCTCTTATTTGCTACTTGACAGAGGAAGTCTATTCAATTCAGCTGAATGTCTATAAAAGCAGAGAGACAAAAAGATCATTAAACTTTTATCTTGGATGCTATAATGAGTAATCAAAAAAAATGTCCCCTCTGTCAGATATCTGTATTACCTCGCACAGACACAGACTGGTTGGTTGAGTTTTATTTGGGGTATGCCAAGGGCTTGAGTAAGTGTGATGTGTATTGGTATATGTACATTTTGGGGTTCACTCTCATGCACATGTGTGCATGTGTGTGTCTCTGTATGTGTGGTTGTGTTCTTTAAGGGAATTAGATAAAGGGCCCATAGGACCAGCTGCACAGTATTTGGTTACATGACTTTGTGCTCATTACTTGACCCATGAGCTCTGCACATGGTGTAAAGCTCTGGAGAAGAAAGGAGGAGGTGGGTGAGCTCCAGAGGGCAAGAAAAACAGTTGAATCCAATTTCTCATTCTAAGGTTTCCTCTTCAAACACAATTTGACAGGGCAAATGCAAAGGTTCATTAGGAACCTTAAAAGTAATTTTGAAGCTTGATGGGCATGGTTCATCATTCCTATCCACTTTTCTCCATATTTTTAAATATTTTGGAATCACAGAACATTAGAACTAGAAGGCATCTTAAAAACTATCTAGTCTAATTCCTTTATTTTCCTTGTGAGAAAACTGAGGTCTAGATCTAACTAAAGCATCTTGTCTAAAGTCACTTGGTGAGTGTGTGGAAGAAATGGAACAAGAAATCAGGTCTTCTGGCTCCACAATACAGTGAGTTTTGGGCATTTTCTACCTGGAGGCAAAGTATCATGCAACTTCTGTGACCCTGTGTACTAGACTTATCATCAGAAAGAAAGAAATTCAAATCCAACTTCTAAGTCACTTAATTGCTATCTGTCTCAGTTTCTTCATCTGTAAAATGAGGATAATCTTCCAGAGTTGTTGTGACAATCAAATGAAATAATAATAGCAAAGTGCTTAGCACAGTGACTGGTCCACACATAAAAGACACTATATAAGTATTCATTATGATGATATCAATGCAATAAACATTTAGTCATTGCCTCCTGGGTATAAAACATTGTGCTTTATCAGTTTGTTTATATGATTTCATTTCCATTGACTTTAAGTGGGATGTTCTTAAGAATTAGAATTAATGTTCAGTACTGTTAAAACTCAGTGACAGGGCTGCTAAATTCAAATACAGGAGTTCTTCTAAAAGAATTCTTCTGAAAGACATTCTTCATCCTCCCCTTCCCAATTCCACTTTTACTAAATACATATAACACCAGGAAATGAAGAACAAGAAAGCTACAGGAAAGTTTCAAAATGTAAAGGATAAAAGAGGAACACAGACCAAAAGAAATCTTTCCATCTTTAGAGATCCAACACCAAATCTACTTAATCAGTGACCTTGGGCAAGTCACTTCCCCCTCATCTCAAATGAGATAATATTTTATAAAACACTTAACTTAGGACCTGACTTGTAATAATGTTTATTTCTTTCTTTCTTCCCCCTAGTGATGACAGTTGATTAATCTGTAAAATGGGGAGGTTAGATCTTTGATGTATGAGATCCTTTTCATTTCTAAATCATATAGGTCAGTGGGTTATTTCCAAACCACTTCAGACTAAAATTCTAACTTCTTTGCCATTCATTTTGATATATAATCATGCCACTTTGTTTCAGGGGTATGGTATTCCAATGAGATAATGACTTCCCAGAGTGTAAGGCTTTTATTTTTCTATTTTTTTCATTATGCCAATTACATTGTGGGGCACAGGGTAGACAAAGAGCAAAATCTAAACTTATAAGGAACTAGGAAAAGGGTCTGTGGTGCCTCTTTATCTAAGACAGAGGCCTCACTAATCCAAACTCTCCTTTACTGACCCAGCTTCCGCACAACTGCCAAAAAATTACCTTGCTAAGGTTCAGATCTAAGCATATCATTGCCTTTTCACCCCACCCCTCCATCCAACAAAAGACCCTAAGGATAAAATACAATGTCCTCAATCTGGTATTTAAACCCCCAACAATCAGGCTCCTAACCTAACTTTTCCAGTGCTTGGTATAAGGCATTGCACATAATAGGCACTTAAATGTTCCTTGATTTGCAATGATGGAAATCCATATTGCATAAATAGAAAAAAAACAAAGAGGTAATTTGATCCCAAGATCCCAACAGGCTTAGATAATTTAACTCACACTATAATACTTAATCAATAAACATTTAATTAAGGACCTTCCAGTACTAAGCATTAAGACTATCAATATAAAAAAAATGATAGTCATTGCCATCAAGGAGCTTACAATCTAATGGGGGGAAGTCACATACAAAGAAAGCTGAAAAGGGTGGAGAGAGAGAGTATCTGGTTGGGCTCCTCATGGAGATATAAAAAGAAATGCACCAGGTGGGAAATGAAGTAGATTCTATTATTTTTGTTGCTAAGTCATGTCTGATTTTCCATGATCCACTTTGGAGTTTTTCTTGACGAAGATAATGAGGTGGTTTGTCATTTCTTCTGCTAGCTCATTTTACAGATGAGGAAACTAAGGCAAACAGGATTAAGTGACTTGTCCAGGATCACATAACTAGTAAGTGTCTGAAGTCAGCTTCAAACTCACAAAGATGATTCTTCTTGACTCCAGTTCAGGTGTTCTAGTCATTGTGCCACTAAGTTGCACAATTCTATTATAGTCAACCCCTAAAGGGGAATATAAACTAAAGTGTACAAAATGGTAGATTCTTTACAAACAAAAAGAAGAGAATCTCTTCATTTCCCACCTAATTCTCAATTTTGACTTCTCTACCATGACCTCTGCATCACCAGCCTTTTCAACCTTTTTTTGCCTGTGTGCTGTCTCCTTCATTAAATTATAAGCTCCTTGAGGGAAATAAGCCTTTCCTTCTCCCCCCCTCCTCCTTTTTGTATTTATATCCTCAATGCCTCAATCCTCCAGTACATAGTAGGTACTTAATAAATTTTCACTGACTATTAAGGAAGTTGTTTGGAGTTTTTTCAAGTCAGTAAAATTGTTTCTTCAGTTAAAATTCTGTCTTTCTGTAGTAATAAATCTTGGTGATGAGGGAGAGATTTCTGATGGAATACAATACAGAAATTTGCTCTATTATCATCCCTCACTTAGCACCATTAAAACCAACAGTTAATATGTTGACACTTCAAGTGAGTGTGATACCTTTCTAAATCAAATCATTCTACTCTCAATGTGTTTTTAATGAAATTCAGCATTAACTCAACCATTCCAATTTCAAGCTTATCCAGGCAATGTCAACACTAGCCAAACCTAGGATTTCTGTGTTAAAATTATTGTGATATAATTATTAATAACAATGGAAAGGAAACTTAGATATTTTATATATGAATACCTTAAAGTTAAATTGGTTAACTATTTTGTAGTATTAGGTCAAATTGGAATATGTCATAGATCTATAACATATGTTACATGTACACAGCATGATTAAAATGACAAATGTATGGAAGTATATGTTTTTTCCTGTGGTCTTAATCTATTCAAAGACTGGAAATGCTGGCCAATTTTGTATATTCTCCCTGGGAGGATTATGATCTAGGAGAACATTTCTTCTGTTTCTCAACTCCTCAATAATTTGTCACCTGTGTTGCCAAGCTGTTCAGTCTGTGAAACTATAAAACTGAAACTGAGATTCTGCAAAATTGTCTTGCTGCTATGACAATAGCTTTGATAGAGCCAGCAGGCAGTTGGTTCAGTCCAATTCAGGCCCACTATCTGATTGGGAATGTGTTGACCTAACGGGGTCATTTCACAACTGTTTCCCACAAATATTTTCTCAAGAAACTCCTGTGTTTTTCTTCTTTAAACCTTTTTTACTCAAATGTGTTTTAAAATGTTAAACAGGGGGAAGAACAATAGAAAAACTCAAATCCCATTTAAGAAACAGTCATGGAATGAACTGGGAATTGCAAGGGGAGTTAATATGAAATCTTAAGCAATTTGATGCAAAGCAACTTTTACCTCAGTTTAAGTATGAATAATAGGTAGAGGGAGAGTTGATTGAGTTGGTAAAAATCGATTGTCAAGGAAACTTGATTTAAAATAATCCAATCAAGATGTGAAAGGGAAGTGAGTATCTTGTAGCATGATATCTATGTGTTACATGGGTCATAACACTTTTTGTTCTTCCAGCTGAAAAGAACCTACATGGGGTAGAGAAAGGCAAAAAATAAAAAGAAGACATAGACTTGTGAAGTTGCCTTGAAAAAGAAGGTCCTGGGGCAGCTAGGTGGCACAGTGGATAAAGCACCGGCCCTGGAGTCAGGAGTACCTGGGTTCAAATCCAGTCTCAGACACTTAATAATTGCCTAGCTGTGTGGCCTTGGGCAAGCCACTTAACCCTATTTGCCTTGGAAAAAAAAAAAACCTAAAAAAAGGAAAAGAAAAAAAAGATCTTTCTCTGGAATAAGTAGCATTTAGTAATAGATAAAATTTAATTAGAGTCAGCAGTAAAATAATCAAGACTACCAATGACCAACCCCTGGTAGCTATGAGTAAGGCAAGGAACTTGACAGCATCCAAAATTTCACAGGTGAAACACAGTTACAATTACTTGAAGAATCAGAATAAAGAAATTAAGATCAAGTGATTTATGTTGAAGTTGACTCAGAAAGATGTCTAATTTACACCTGAGTTCTTTTCTTCATATTTTGTTCTATATTATAAAGATGATTAGGGAAAAGGGAAAAGAGGCTACATGTTCTAAAGGATTTATAGCAATTCTCTTGTAATGCCAAAGACCTGAACACTGTGGGGATGTCCATCAATTGAAGAATGGTTGAAAAGTTGTGGCATATTATTTTGACAAAATGCTTTGGTTCTATAAGAAATGATGAGTTTTTTGAACTTTGAAAAGCATTACTATTTTATTTTATTTGGCGTCTTTTTTTTCTTTTTTTGGTTTTTGCAGGGCAGTGGGGTTCAGGTGGCTTGCATGTCACATGGCTGTGTGATTGTTGGGTGTACAGGGCCAGATGTGGGGTCAGGTGCTCATGGCTCCAGGGCTGGTGCTCTGTCCATTGCGCCACCTGACCATACCTACAATTATTATTTTTTTTTAATTTTTTAATTTTAATTTTTTTTCTCTCCCCTTTACTTTATCGCTCAAGCAAGTCTATATTTATGGGGAGAGGGGGTATTTCATTTACTCTTAAACAAGAATATTTTATTAATGTAAAAATACATTATTTGTACAAAATGAGAATAAATATTAAATAAAATTATTAGACTAAAAAAAGAAAATCATGGGTAGATTTGCATGAAATAATGAAGATCAAAAGGAACAGAATTAAGAAAACATGCAAACAGTAATGGCAATATTGTTTTAAGAATAACTTTGAGGTCATTTTGACTATTATAAATACCCAAATTAACCCTAAAGGATTTATGAATGAAGATGCTATTTACATCCAGAGAAAAATTGATAAATAGAAGTATGCATAGATTGAATATATATTATATATAATATATATGTGTATATATATATATATATATGTATATATATATATATCATCGGTGGCACATTGGATAGAGCACTGGTCCTAGAGTTAGGAGGATCTAAGTTCAAACCAAGTCTCATACTTTTGATACTTATTAACTGCATGACCTTGGGCAACTAATTCAACCTGATGGTCTCACATCCAGGGTCACTTCCAATCATCCTGATTTATATCTGATCCTTGATCAGATGGTTCCCAAGGAGGACATAAGACTGGGGACTTAGCACAGAACTCCTCACTTAAATTTAATTTACTTGCTTGCATTGGCATCACCTCCCTGTTGTCATAGTCTTCTTTTAAAATGAAGGACAAGTATCATCACCATTATCATTGTCATATAAATATTTGCATATATACATATGTGTAATTATTTATTTCTAATGATAGCCAGGGGGGGGGGGAAGGAGAAGGAAGGCAAAAAAAGAAAAAATTATATGACAACTGTACTATATAATTAAAGGGAATATATTGCAAGTTGTACCTAATAGATTTGCAGTTTCATGTGCAATCATCTTTTTTAAAGTTTTACTAAGTTATGGAAGTGCTTGTTTTATTACTTAAATTAAATGTTAATGAAATTTTTAAAATAAAATGTATACCAATATTCATAATTAAATATTTATACTATTTATTTTCTAGGAAAAAATGTAATTGATCAGATTATGTACTATAAGATCATTACCTAAAGAATAACTGTTGACATTGAAGGGCTTCAAGATTATGCCATACAAGGACTGCTTGAAGGACTTGGGATGTATATTTTGAAGAAAAGAGAACTTAAGGGGGACATGAAAACTGTCTTCAAGATTTGAAGCAGCTGTCATGTGGAAGTGGGATTCAATTTGTTTTAGTTGATCCTGGAGGACAGAACAAGGAGCAGAGGATAGAAAAAGCAGATTTTGACCTGATGTAAGGAAAATGTCCAAACAATTAGAACTATTAATTGTGGAATGGGAAGCCTGAGGAGGTAAGTTTTCTCTAACTAAAGGTCATTAATGGAAGGCTGGATAAGAGATAAAAACAAAGAGTCCCCACCTCCAGGAGCTTATTTTCCTTGTAGAGGAATAACATCTACAGATGAATAAATACAGAATATAAACCAAATGACCTTAGGGGTGGGAAAAACATAACATCTGAGCAGGGAGGAAGAAAGGGGTCAGAAAAAGTCTTGTGTAGAAAATAGTTGCTTGAGCTAATTCTTCCAGAAAGTTCAAGATGCAAGACCAATATGGCCATGGGAGGATATTTTTTGCAACAGAAAAATGGCAAGAGAAGGATAATATCATGACCGGGAAACAGTTATAGATCAGTTTGACTTGAACTATAAGATCTTGGAAGCCCTCTCACAATTGTGAGATATTGTGGTTCTCCTTGTGGCTGCTACTCAAAATTATAGACAAGGTATCTGGGGGGAAATAAAACTGCACCTGAAATGCTAACCATGCAACCCCACATCAATAAAATGATGGCAAATATCACCCTTCTCTAATCCATAAAAGCAGCCACCCACCCCAGTGACCAATTAGATCTAGAATAGTTTGTCTGAAAAAGAGAAAACAGAGCTATTTCAACAATCATATTAGGAAAGAATTTACTACCTGAATGCTTCCGCTAAGTAAGTTGGAGGTAGAGCCACGTCTCTTTTCCCTTTGATTTAACCTAACACAGGACTGACTAATGAACAAAGGGATGAACTGTTGAAGTTTCTTTCAGATTTCATTGTGTGTATTTTGTTTCTCAGCTAAGTTGTAAGCATATGAAGAGCATGGTCAGTATCCCCTTCATCCTCTGTCCTTCTTCATAGCACCTTGGACAGAACCCTGAGCAAAGTATTTGCTTGATAAATCAAAGAATTCTGAATTGACAGGTTTTCCGACTATGAAAGAGCCTTTCATTATAGATTTTTACATTTGTAGGTGGAAGCCAAGGAATGAAGGTGTTTGGGGGGGGGCAGTGTGTGTCTGTATCTCTGTGTGTTAAGAAAGTGAATTTTCAATGTAAAGCACTCTGTTTTTTTGTCATAGGAGCATAAAATAGCAGACTAGATATTTTCTCTAATCCACACAACCTCTTAAACCTCTTGAAAACATAAATTATACATCAAAGATTAAGGAACTTCAGCTATTTCAGCTATTTGGATTCAACCAGAATGCAAAAGGATGTAACCCCTCCCCCTCCCAAAAAATTCCTCTAGAAACTGATACTCACTGACCTGGAGCTCACTCAGCAACCCTCCCCAGTCATCCACACTAATAGCAGTGATGTCCCACTAGCAGACCCAATGAGCCAACCCAATTAAATCAACCCTCAGCTCCTATACTTTAGTCTATCTCCCTTACCAATGATGTGGAGCCATGCCTGTAGGAGTTGCCCTGGCCTTGATAGCTGGGCTGGCCACAGACAGGCAAAACCCTGTTGGTCACTTCTACCTAGAAACACCAGTGCTGCAAAGCTCTGAACTGCCAGTGCCAGTCCAGATAATTAAAAAATAGAGGGAGTGGAACTGGTCACTAAGTCAAGGACACTATATATGTGAGAGGCTATACAACATTCCACTGAGCCTGAGGGAATGAACAAGCATTCAGCTGGGACCAGGTATGACCATCCAGAATCCACTGGAGCAAAGACCCAGACTAGTAATCTGTGAATTATTCAATACAAGAGGAAGTTGATCTTATACTACAAGGATGTCATTGATAAGAAAAAATCCCCGGGTACTCCAAAATATTTATAGTAGCACTTTTTTTAATAGTTAAGAATTGGAAATAAAATAAATGCCCATCACCTGGGGAATAGCTAAACAAATTGTAGTACATGAATGTAATGGAGCATTACTGTGCTGTTAGAAATGATATATGTGATGAATGGATAGAAGCATGGAAAGATCTATATGAATTGAGGCAGAGTAAAATAAGCAGAGCCAAGAAAACATTATACACACAGTAACTACAATATAAATTGAAAGATCAACACACCATAAAATCAAAAGTAAGTGTGACAAGATTATAAAGATCAAATAGGAATCAAAGGAAGAGATATAAGAGGGCACCCCCAATTACCCCTCCATGGAGGTGATAGGTCAATGGGTACTATACATCACTTATGTTTTTGAATTTTTTTAACATGTTAATCAGTGGTACTGATTTTTTTCTTTTTCTTCTATCAAAAAATGCTATTTATTATATGGGATGGTCTCTGGGAAGAGGAAGGGAAGGAATACATGATACTTTGATGATGTAAGAAACAGAAAACTTCAATAAAAGCTTTAAGTTTTTTTAAAGTAAAGAGCAGCATAGATATAAACTGTGTTCCTTACCACTTCTTCCTCTCAATCATGAACAGGAACTTTGGGCAGGTCATGATACACACTTCTTACTGTGGCTATTTAGGCATTACTTTGAAGCAACACATCTCTTTTTTCCTCGGGGAGTTAATTCACTCAGTTTTGGAAGTCCACCCTGAGTAAATTGTCCTGAATAGAAAGTAAGTCAGTACAAATTTGTAGAATTCACTGTAGCTAACTTGTCCTATGCTATGCTTACCACCTCTCCACTCATTCACCCTGGACACCCTCCCTGTCACTGAGAATGTATCCCTTCCTCTCCTCCCCTCCCTAAAGAACAAAACAAAACATTTTATAATCTTTGTTTTGGAAACAGTAAGCAAATCAAATCAATCTAGCATTGCTTTTGGAAAAAGTATAATAATTTCTCCATGATCCTATTTCCCATTCCCAAGATTTCTTTCCCTATTTACTACTTCCCTATGCAAGCCCCTCCTCATTAGAATGTAAATTCCTCTAGGTAAGAGATCTCATTGTTTGCATTTTTATTCCCAAAATTTAGTATAGTGCTTAGCACAAAGTAAATTTTGAAAAGCTCTTTCATTCATTTATACAGCAGATGATAGTCCAAAATTGTAAATGTCTTTCCCAACAAGGGTAAAACTAATGGTATGTTTAAAACACCCACTCAGAGAGAAAATGCCTTAGAATTATGACTTTAACCAATTCCTAAAGTGGGCAGAACTCACAGAAAGATTGAGGGAAACAATTTTCCCATCCAAGACAACTTGGAAAATCCGTGGGAAAGGTCTGTTCCACGGGGGTTGGAAAGGGCCTCAGTGCAGCCCAGGCTGCTCCAGCTACTGAGCAAACCTGCTCCAGCAATTCAGGAATAGCCAATGGGCAACCTGGGTACATGGCAGCCAGGGCAATTTCCAGACATTTCAGCCAAGGAATTGCCAAGGACAACTTGGACGGTCAACATGAAAACTCTGCTGTACCAGAGTGAGTGTGAAGTGTGGGCCAGAATAGACAACTCTGACCTGGGAAATCAGAAGCAGACCTGTGTAGTCACCCAGCAGCTGCTTCCAGAGAGCTCAGCCCACGGATGGTAGGGGAGTCGGGGGAGACCGAAGAGATCTCTCCACTATCCCTGGAGCAGAACTCTCTTGCTTTGTCCATACTCAGACCCAGGTCTTAGTTTGGGGCCCCATACTGCAAGAGCAGAGCAAGGACTCTCCTCACAGTTCCAGATCAGAGGGGAGTGCTTGTGGTCATCCATAGACCAGAGCAAAGGCCAGAAGAGCAGGAGAGACTCTCATAAGACCTTGAAGGAATTGAGATCCCTTGGAGGAGGGCTGAAAACAGCTACAAAAACCCTCAAAGACTTAGAAAGTACATCCTCAACCCTGGAAGCAGAGCCCCACCTTAAAGAAGAGTTAAAAGCAAGTCATAGATTGGGGAAATAAGCAAACAGAAGGAAAAAGAATTTGATCATAGACAATTACTTTGGTCCCATAGAAAATCATTATACATGCTCAGAAGATAACAAAGTCAAAACTTCTACATTCAAAGCCTCCAAGAAAAGATAAGAATTGGGTTCAGGCTATGGAAGAGCTCAAAAAAAAAAGATTTTGAAAAGTAAATAAGGGAGGTAGAGGAAAAATTGGGAAGACAAATGAAAGCAATGTGGGAAAATCATGAAAACCAAGTCAACAGCTTGGTAAAGGCGATACAAAAAAACTGAAGAAAATAACATCTTAAAAAACAATTAGGTCAATTTAGTTCAAAAAGTCAACAAGGAGAAGAATGCCTTAAAAAGCAGAATTGACTAGATGGAAAAAGGAACAAAAAACCTCTTTGAAGAAAATAATTACTTCAAATATAGAAGGGAAGTTGATGACTTTCTGAGAATCAAGAAACAATGAAACAAAACCAAAAGAATGAAAAACTAGAAGAAAATGTGAAATATCTCATTGGAAAAACAACTCACCTGGAAAACAGATATAGAAGAGATAATTTAAAAATTACTGGACTACCAGCCGTGACCAGGAAAAGAGCCTAGACTTCATTTTTCAAGAAATTCTTCAGGAAAATTGCCTTGATATCCTAGAACAGTGCTGTCCAAATTGTGACCCAAAGTGTGATTGTATGAGGCCTGCCAGTGGGTTTATTAAATTCTTTACTAAATGAAGCCAAACTACCACAGAGCTCTCACTAAAATGACAAATCAAAATATACTGTCTATTGTTTCAATAAAAACTTTTAAAAATAAGGTTGGACAGCCCTGTCCTAGAAGCAGAGGGTAAATAAAAATTGAAGGACATTCTCTTTATGTCCAATTTTTTGCCACCACAAACAGGGCTACTTTGAATATTTTTTTTGTACAAATGATGTTTTTGCCCCTTTTTTTTATAATCTCTTCAGGGTATAGACCCAATAGTTGTATTGCTGAATCAAAGGGTATGCACATTTTTATTGCCCTTGGGGCGTAATTCCAAATTACTCTCCAGAAAGGTTGGATGACTTCACAGCTCCCCAACAAGGTATTAGTGTCCTAGATTTCCCACATCCCTTCCAACATTGATCATTGTCCTTTCTGGTCATATTGGCCAGTCTGAGAAGTGTGAGGTGGTAACTCAGAGATGTTTTCATTTGCATTTCTCTGACAAGTAGTGGTTTAGAGCAATTTTTCATATGACTATGGATAGTTTTGATTTCCTCATCTGTAAATTGCCTTTGCATATCCTTTGACCATTTGTCAACTGGGGAATAGCTTGTTTTTTTAAAAAATTTGACTCAGTTTTCTGTATATTTTAGAAATGAGTCCTTTGTCAGAAATACTAGTTGTAAAAATTGTCTCCCAATTTACTACATTTCTTTTGATCTTGGTTACAGTGGTTTCGTCTATGCAAAAGCATTTTAATTTAATGTAATCAAAATTACCTAGCTTTTTTTTTAGGTTTTTTGCAAGGCAATGGGGTTAAGTGGCTTGCCCAAGGCTACACAGCTAGGCAATTATTAAGTGTCTGAGGCCAGAATTGAATTCAGGGACTTCTGACTCCAGGGCCAGTGCTCTATCCACTGTGCCACCTAGCTGCCCCTCTAGTTTGTTTTTAATGATGTTCTCCATCTCTTCCTTGGTCATAAATTGCTTCCCTTTCCATAGATCTGACAGGTAAGTGATTCCTTGGTCTCCTAGTTTGCTTATAATATTATTTTTTATGTCTAAATCCTATATCCATTTTGATCTTATCTTGGTATAGGGTGTGAGGTGCTGGTCTAATCCAAGTTTCTGCCATACTAGCTTCCAATTTTCCCAATAGTTTTTATCAAAACGAGAGTCTTTATCCCAATAGCTAGACTCTTTGGGTTTATCAAACATCAGATTACTATAATCATTTCCTACTATTGCACCTAGTCTATTCCACAGATCTACTACTCTTAGCCAATATCAGATAGTTTTGATGACTAATGCTTTATAATATAATTTTAGATCTGTAGGGCTAAGCCACCTACTTGTGCACTTTTTTCATTAAATCCCTAGAAATTCTCAACTTTTTAATTTCTCCATACGAATTTGCTTACAATTTTTTCTAACTCATTAAAGTAATTTTTTGGAAGTTTGGTGGTAGGGCACTAAATAAGTAGTTTAATTTTGGTAGAATTGTCATTTTTATTATATTAGCTTGACCTATCCATGAGCAGTAGATATTTGCCCAGTTATTTAAATCTGATTTTATTTGTGTGAGAAGTGTTTTGTGATTGTTTTCAAAAAGTTTCTGGGTCTGCCTTGGCAGGTATTTTACATTGTCTGAAGTGACTTTGAATGGAATTTCTCTTTCTAGCTCTTTCTGCTGCATCTTGTTAGTCATATTTAGAAATGTTGAGGATTCATGAGAGTTTATTTTATATCCTGTGATTTTGCTAAAGTTGCTAATTATTTCTAGCAGGTTTTTAGATTATTTTGGGGGGATTCTCTAGGTATACCATTGTGTCATCTGCAAAGAGTGAGAGTTTTGTCTCTTCCTTCCCAATTCTAATTCCTTCAATTTCTTTTCCTTCTCTTATTGCTGAAGCTAACATTTCTAATACTACATTAAATAGTAGTGGTGATAATGGTCATCCTTGTTTGACCCCTGATCTTATTGGGAATGCCTCTAGCCTCTCCCCATTGCATATAATGCTTATTGATGGTTTCAGATAGATAATGCTTATTATTCTAAGGAACTATCCATTTATTCCTACACTCTCTAGTGTTTTTAGTAGGAATGGGTGCTGTATTTAGTCAAAAGCTTTTTTCAGCATCTATTGATATAATCATATGATTTCTGATAGTATAAACTAACAGTTTCCCTAATATTGAACCAACCCTGCATTCCTGGGATAAATCCTACTTGGTTATAAGGTATTATTCTAGTGATAATGTGTTGTAATCATTTTGCAAATATTTTATTTAAGATTTTTGTATCTGTATTCATCAGAGAGATAAATCTATAATTTTCTTTCTGTTTTAACTCTTCCTGGTTTAGGTATCAGCACCTGATTGGTGTCATGCAAAAAAGTTAGGCAGAGTTCTGTCTTCATCTATTTTTCCAAAGAGCTTATATAGAATTGGAACCAATTGTTCATTAAATGTTTGATAGAATTCACTTGTAAATCCATCTGACCCTGGAGATTTCTTCTTAGGGAGTACAATAATGGCTTGTTGAATTTCTTTTTCTGAGATAGGGTTATTTAGGTATTTAATTTCCTCTTCATTTAGCCTGGGCAACTTATATTTTTGTAAATAGTCATCCATTTCACTTAGATTGTCAAATTTATTGGCATAGAGTTGGGCAAAACAATTCCAAATTATTACTTTAATTTCCTCCTTATTGGTGGTGAGTTCACCTTTTTCATTTATGATACTAGCAATTTGGTTTTCTTCTTTCTTTTATTTTAATCAAATTGACCAGAGGTTTATCAATTTTTTACTTTTTTTCATAAAACCAAGTCTTGGTTTTATTTATTAGTTCAATAGTTTTCTTGCTCTCAATTTTATTAATTTCTCCTTTAATTTTTAGAATTTTTAATTTGGTATTTAATTGGGGGGGTTAATTTGTTCTTTCTCTAAATCCTGTAATATTAAGTCTAGGCTTTTTTTTTCTCTTCAGTGTTTTCAGGAAGACCTATAGGTTGTCCCTTCTTGATCATTTTCAAGGTTTTGCTGATGAGGTATTTTACATTTTCTTCTATTTTTTTCAATCTTTTGGTTTTGTTTAACAGAATCATGTTGTCTCATGAAATCATTAGTTTCCACAGACTTCATTTTTTAATTTTTTTATTTTTTTTAAGGCAATAGGGTTAAGTGACTTGGCCAAAGTCACATAGCTAGGCAATTATTAAGTGTCTGAGGCTGGATTTGAACTCAGGTACTCCTGACTGTAGGGTCAGTGCTGTATCCACTGTGCCACCTAGCTGCCCCCTCCATTCTTTTTTTAAGAGAAGAATTTTCTTCATTTACCTTTTGCAACTCCTTTTCCAATTGGTTAATTCTATTTTTGAAGGAGTTTTCCATTTGCCCAGGTGTAGTTTGAGAGAATTATTTACTTTTTGCATTTGCCCAATTAAGGATTTGAGAGAATTATTTTCTTTTTGCTTTTGCCCAATTGAGGATCTGAGAGAATTAGTCTCATTTTGTATTTTCCAATTGTATTTTCCAGGCATTTCTTTTCTTGTTGTGAGATGTTAATTTTCTCTTGCAACATGTTAATTTTCTCTTGAGTTTCTTTTCCCAGTTTTTCCAATTGCTTTTTAGACTCCTTCCTGATTTCTTCAAGGAAGTATTTCTGGGTTGAAGACCAATTCATATTCTCCTTGGAAGTTCTAGATCTCTCTGGGTTGGGGTCTGTTTCTTCTAAATATTTTACAATAGGCCCCCCTTTCAAAGGCCTTTCTTCATTTTCCTAGGATCTTGTGTTGGAGGAGGGGCTGGCTCTCAGAGGTTTGCTTTTGAAAACCCTAGAGGCTTTGTTCACTTGGTTCAGTAGTTCCATGGGCCAACCAGTAGGGGGTGCTGGTTGCTTTCTCTGGAGTGTTTGAGGCCCCTGTCTCTAGGCCTGGAGGAGGTGAGGATCAGCAGCAGGGTCTGAATTGTCCTTGAATGGGGCTGGGCCCTGGGGCAAGTAGTTAATCTTCCTTTCAGCTGAGTGAGCTCTGTTGCCCACACCTGAGCTTGAGGGGGTGGGGTGTTTGTTTCGTTAAAAGGACTCCACTAAAAGTATGGCACTCAGGCCCCCAGTCTAGGGTTTGATCTCCAGTCATGCTCTGCAACTCTCTATGCTGGAACTCATCCACCAGCCTGTCTGGGACTCACCAGACCTCTGCTCCCTACACCAGAGATTCTGTGGCAAATGTTGTTCCCACACCTCTGCAGCTAAGGCCAGTCCTCTGGCTTCACCCAGCCACTGCCCCTGTGCCTGCCCTCTGTTCTCCGCTCCTAGTTCACCCACAGTCCCTTGAAACAGACCTTTTGGTAGTTCTTCTCCTAGCTTCTCTTTCTGGTTTTGTTGATCAAATTTCTGTTACGAGGTTTCTTTCATGTTATTTTTGAGGGTAAACCAAGAGAGCTTAGCACAGTTTTCTCTTTTCTCTCTGCCATCTTGGCCAAAAGCCCCACCCTGATCACTTCTTGAAAGACATTCCAAAATAAAAATTCCCAAGAATATTATAGCCAAATTCCAGAACTCCCAAGGCAAGGAGAAAGCAGACAGAAAAAAAATTCAAATATATGAAGCTACAATCAGGATTACACAGGATTTAGCAACATCCACATTAAGGGCTCCCAGGGCTTAGAATATGATATTCCATAAGGAAAAGAGCTTGGATTATAATCAAGAATCAACTACCCAACAAAACTGAACATCCTCTTTCAGGGGAAAAAGATTGACATTCAACGAAATAGGGGACTTTCAAATTTCCCTATTGAAATGGCCATAACTGAACAGAAAGTTATTGATCTTCAAGGACTTAGGTGAAGTATAGAGAGGGAAGATGGAAAGGGCAAATTATGAGTTATTTAATAATGCTAAACTGCTTCCTGCATGGGAAGATTATACTGACAACTTATATGAACATTCTCATTTATTGGGGCAGTTAGAAGGAACATATATGGAAAAGGCACAGGAGGGAGCTGAATATGAAGGTATAATATATTATAAAGATGGAGTTAATGGATGGAAAAGTAATGTACTTGGAGAAAGGGAAAGGAGAGGTAGAATGGGCTAAGATATTTCATGTAAAAGAGGCAAGGAAAAGCTTTTGCAGTGGAATTGAAGGGGGGGAAGGTGGGGGGGGGTGAATTAGACTTTTATTCTTATCAGAAGTGGCTCAGAAAGAAATAACACATTCAATAGGGTATAGAAATCTGTCTTGTCCTGGAGGAAAAAAGGAGAGGAAAGGGATGGTAGAAAGGAATGGGGGAGGGGAGGGGGTGATAGAAGAGAGAGTAGATCGTGGGAGAGAGTAGTCAGATACAACACACTTTTGAGGAGGGACATGGTGAAAGAAGAGAGAGAATAGAATAAATGGGGGGAGGTGGGAAGGAATAGGATGGAAGGAAATGCAGCAAGCAATAACAGCTGTGGGAAAAAATATTGAAACAATTTCTCTGATGAACTTATGATAAAGAATGCAATCCACCCCAATGGTATTTGAAACAGAATGGACACCTTTTTTCTCTCTCACTTTATTTTTCTTGATGTTTCGCTATCTTGGGGGGGGGGGGGGGGGGGGGTTGGAGGATTATGTTTACTTTTGCATCAAAACTATTATAATAATGAGAAAAAATAAATTAATTAAATAAATTTTTTAAAATGCTTTGTTAAAACACACACACACTCAAAAACCCATTGGAGTCCAAATATTTTCTCAAGCTATTATTAATTAAGATCCTAAACTTGCATTTTAAAAGAGATCAACTATATCAATACAGATAGGGAGAGATGACTAAAAAATAGTTTATTAATGGATTGTAAGCTCAATGTGAATCAACAGTGTTATATAGTAGCCTGGTTCATATTAGGTTCTTAATAAACATTTATGGACTGACAAAAGTTCATGAATTGTAGGCCTCATGATGCAAATATGATGTCTTGAATATGAGAGGTGATAGTTTCTTTAGAGTCTGTCCCAAATAGACTCCATCTGAAGTATTGTTTTCAGTTCTGAGTACTATATTTTAGGAATTACATTAAGAAAAATATGGTGACAAGGATGGTGAGGGGAATAGAAACAAGGGCATATGATGACCAGTTGAAGAACTAGGTAGTATTTTGTCTAAAGACTAAGACATTAAGGAGGTCATATTTATCTTTAAATATTTGCAGAGTCATTTTGTGGAAGAAGGATTACACTTGCTTTCTAGGTTCCAGAGGGCAGAATTAGTGGCAATGGGCAAATTCTATAGAAACAAATTTTCATTTGATATAAATTAAAATTTTCCAACAGAGCTATATAAAAGTTCTAGAAATTGCCTCAGAAAGAAGTCTTCAAATCTGAAAGTTTTCCAGAAAAGGGAAGATGCCCCTTGTCAAGAATCTTGTAGGGGAGGAGGGAAGCAAGAATGGGGGAAAATTTGTAAAACTCAAAATAAATAAAATCTTTCTTTAAAAAATTGTAAAGAATAAAAAAAAGAATCTTGTAGAAGGATTCCTGTTTTGATATGGGTTGGACTCCATTTTCTCCAAGGTCTCTTCCAACTCATTGATTCTATGATTCAGTTTAAATCTATTTTAAAAACTAATCCTAAAAAAAGCAGGCTCCAAAGAGCTTTGCTTGGGATCAGGACAGGAAAGACGCAGTATGCTAATGAGAGTTTGGCACTGTCCTCTGGGCTTTGGCTGCCAAATCCTCTTTCTATGATGATCCTTGCCCATTCCTCAGGGCATAGCAGAGTTGAGTAAGGATTCTCTATCAGGTATGATCACACCCAACTAGTCAGGAAAATTCTCACAGAAATTCCATTGAAATAACCTGTATGGTGGATCCAAATTCAGTCCTTAGTTTTGACTAATTATATTATTTTTGAAGGCCATGACATCAGGGAGGTGATGCCATGACAAGCACATGAATTGGCTTTGAACGAGGGGGTGCTTTGCTAAGTCACCAGTCTAACCTTCTCCAGAGCTATATGAGTTCAGTGACCAGGTATGAATCAGGATGACTAGAGATGGCCCTGAATGTGAGGCAGTCAGGGTTAAGTGACTTGCCCAAGGTCACACAGCTAGAATGAGTCAAGCATTTGAGGCTGGATTTGAACTCCCATCCTACTGACTCTAAGACCAATGTCCTATCACACTGTACAGTGAAAATGATCCTCAAGGTTCAGACAATAGTGTTATGGAAAATTCAGTGTAGCCAGAAGACCTAAGTTCAAATTTTGACTCCAAGAGGTAGCAAATCCCCTCTCTCTGAGCTTGTTTCCTCATATGTAAGATACTTACTGTATCTACCTCATAGGGATGATATGAAGAAAATCTTTTTTTTTTTTGAGAATTGTAAAAACTTATACAGAAAAGATCTATCTGAGAGGCTTTCCTTTTCATTTCCTCCCCTTTCAGGTAGGAGTAGGAACTTCAGGTAAGTAATAATGCTCAGAATGTCCTTGCTGTGACTGCACCAATATCACTAAGAACTATCCCTACTAATTCAGATGACAGAATGAAGTTTCAAAACCTCTTGGACAGGCTGAATTACTAAACTGAAATCAACAATATAAATTTAGCAAAGACAAAAATTTACAATCCTAAATTTTGACTGAAATATTCTCACAAGCCATTTCAAAATAAAGTTTTACATCTGAGTTAAAAAAATCAACTACATAAAGTACTGGATAAAAGAGATGTGACTAGATAATGATTGGTGTGAATCAAAGATCTGGGGGTCTTAGTGAACTTCATGTTCATTTGAGTCAGGTGGTATCAGCTGAAAAAATCTAATATGATTGTGAATAGAAATATAATGTAAAGAAGGAAGAAAGGGCAGCAGTCTCCTGTCCTCTACCATAGTGAGACCCCATCTGGAGTAGTCTAATCAATTCTAGGAGTCACATTTCAGAAAGGACATTGACAAACTGAAGTTCTCCCTGAGGACACCAGAATAGTAAAGAATCAGGGAACCATGCCCTGGAAGGAATATTTGAAAGAAATACGACTGTTTGACTTGAAGAAAAGACAAAAGGGAGAAACATGATTGATTTATATCTTCAGATATGTGAAGGGGTTTCAGACAGAAGAAATAACCTCAGCATGTGCTGTTTAAATAAAAGAAGGCAGATATAGTTGTGCATGAGGCCAGTCCTAGGAAAAACCATAAGACAAAATTAGTCAGTCTTTAGAACTCTCTAAACCCTTCTAAATGTCACCTATATATATGTCTTCTTCCTGCAGGACCTGACTCTGCTGGCTGTCAGTTAATTCTCACAAAGGTATGAGCTCAGAATAGCTCTGTATGACACCCGTCTCATATGGATATTTAAGGGAAAAAACCTTCAAGAATAATAATAGTTTGCATTTGTAGTACTTTATGAAAGTATGTCCTCACAATACCCCAGTGGAATGGGTAATAAGAGTATTACAATCCCCTTTCTGTAGATGAAGAAACTGAAGCTCAGAAAATTAAAAGTCATGAATGCAGAGTTTCTGACTCCAAGTCTAGTCATTTTTCTACTACAGTATGCTATCCCTGTTCAAGACCAAAGGAATGGATCTCTAAAGAGTGAAATTTCAGACCCTGTCACAAGCAATTAGAAATGCAATTTTTTTAGCAGATGACCTGTCCAGTTCTCCTTATGTCACACTCCTAGATAGGTGTCTTCTTGTTTACCAGAATCATCCTGCTCTTATGTCTATGAGAGCAGATCACTCTCTCCTTAAGGAAAGAAATTTATGAAGAATTATGCAGAGGAGGTTTTTCTCTGAACAGGGACAAGAGCTAAAAATATAAGAACCAGAAGGAATATTTTACTCTGTCTCATGCTTCATCCAGAGGGAATATTTTACTCTGTCTCTGTCTCAGGGTACATAATTCTATGCAAGAAAAGTTTAGAGATCTATTGGGGAGATTGAGAGTGTGGGGCCTAAACATTAACCATAACTGTTAGGCCTGGAAAGAGATATAGAGATGACTGATGCAGAGGAGAGTGATGTGACTTGTTCAAGGTACATAGGTAATATTCATCAGAGTCAGATATTCTGATTTCTAATTCTATTCTCTCTTGTAAATCCTACATCTCTTATCTATAGCTTTGAAGAGCCCTAACTTCAACAAACATTATCTTCCTAAAAGTACCATATGGCACATAGGATCACAGGATTCAGAACTGGGAGCTTAGAAATCATGGAGGCAAACTGGTTCCATGATACAACAGAAAAAAAATATTGATTTGGACTTCATGAAAACCCTGGCTCTAGTGTTTGCTACGTGTGTGACATCTTAGACAAGACATTAATTGCCTTTGAATCTTTGTTTCCTCCTTGATATATTTAAGAAAGGTAGGCTAGATGATCTTTAATGTCCCTTTCCAATCTAATTCCTTGATTATCCCTCAGATTACAACATAGGAAACTGAAGTTCAAAGAGGTATCTCCAACAGTACAGAATGAATGAATGAATGAATGAATGAATGAATGCAGTATCTATTAAGAGGTAACTATGTGCCAGTCTCTGTGTGTTGGTGATACAAATACAAAATCAGAGAGAGTCCCTTGCCCCAAGGAAATCATATTCTAACGGGAGAACCAAAATTGGAAAGATATAAGGAGGGCCCTGATTTGGAGCTGATCAGGAAATTCTGCAGTGGCCTAGTTCCCACTAAGAGAAGATGAAAGCTCATTTGTCAGATCCAGGATCCCAGAGTTCTAATGAAAGGGTAAAGAGGACTAGCATGCCTGAAACTTGCTCATGCAACAGAAATAGACAGGAATAAGACTGGGATTTGAAACCAGGTTCTCAGACTGCAAATCCATTACTCTTTCCCCAGATTGTGGGGTTTTTTTTGAGCTCTGGATAAGAGAGAAGTTAAAAAAAACTAGTTCCTACCTCCTAGACTAACCAAATGTGACCAGGTTTTTCTCTGTATGGTTTGCTGCAGGGGAAATGCTTTGAGTCCAAGATATTTGGATCCAAACAACTGTGTTTTAATGAGGTTCTGCTGTGGTTTTAGAAATTCTGTTTGTTCTGAAAATTTCCTGATACCATTAATAATTAGTCACCTAAATATACTGCAAAACTGAGCCTAGAAATCCCAATTCTAGGCAGGAATCAAACTGCAAACTGCTTGTTTCAGAATTCAAGAAGACATTCAAAACCCGGGGTGAGACGGAGGGAGACAGTGGGGCTAGAAGGTAGTCTTCAGCCTTATTGACTTCAGTCTGGAGGAAGGAGTGGGGGATGTCTCAAATGAAGGAAGTTATTATCTCCTTGAATCCCTTGCCTTCTGTTCTATGAGGGGATCTACTTCTAGAATACTGTATTCAGTCTGGGGTGCCACATTTTAAGAAGAATATTGAAAAGTTGGGATATGTCCATTGGAAGGTGAGAGGACTGAAAATCAAAGTTTGTCAAGTTAAGATGAAGAATCTAAAATATTTAACCTAAAAAAGAAAAGATTTAAGAGTGATACAATCATAGTGTTCAAGTATATGAATGGAAACATATATGGGAAAGATGTTAGCCTGGTGTACAGAGGATAGAACAGTAAGTTATTTAATTCAATATACCTTTATTAAGCACCTACTACATTCAAAGCAATGTGACAGGTGCTGAGGATACAAAATCAACTCTCCACCTACACCTCACAACAAGTCAGTCCCTGCTTTCAATGAGTTAGCATTCTAATGTGATGGGCAGAAACTTTTCAGAGGCATATTTAAATTTGGAATAAGAAAAAAATACCAATTAGAGCCATCAAGAGCCAAATGCCTTCCTCAAGAAGGTATAAGTTTCCTATTACAGGAGATTCCCAAGTGGACACTGGATCCACTCTTCTTGAGTATGGAGATTCCTGCTCTGGATGCCCTCTGAGGCTCTTCCTAACTTTAATATTGGCACATAGTATTAGCACTCCCAAACCATACTAGAGAGGTGGCATGGATCATAGAAAGGAGGCTGCCTTTGAAGATAGGTACCCTAGGATTGAATACTAATCTACTACTTACTTGTGTGACCTTGGGCAATTCACCAATCTCAGTAGAAAATGGGGCAGTTGTACCAGATATTATGTAACATTCTTCCTCTTCAACTCTAAGATCCTAGGATTCCTTCAGCCTCACTCTCTAGTCCTAGATCTGATTCACAGAATGAAAGGGTTGGCAAAACTTTCCTGCCTTATATTCTACTGCCTAGATTCTTGGTTAAAAATATACAGGCCTTTGCTACTACACTGAGATTTTTTAATCAAAAGCAGAAAATTCAGTTCTTTCTCCTTTCTTTCTTTCTTACTTGCTTACTTTCTTTCCTTTCCTTCCTTCCTTCTTTTTCCTTCCTTCCTCCCTCCTTCCCTTCCTCTCTACTTTCCTGTCTTCCTTTCTTCCTTTCTTCCTTTCTTCCTTCCTTCCTTCCTTCCTTCCTTCCTTTCCTTTCTTTCTTTCTTTCTTTCTTTCTTTCTTTCTTTTTCTTTCTTTCTTTCTTCTATCTTTTTTATTCTCCAGTTCTTGGCATTCTGTATGCATTCCCTCCCCCTCCTACTGTGAATCCTATTGTCATTCCACCCGCATTTCGGTGCATAACATGCCTGGCTAAAGCTACCTAGACCAGATTTCTCTGTCTAATCATTGGCAAGGACAAAGCTGTTAGGGAGAAGCTGAGTAACGTGCTTTTTAATTTCATGGCCGGAGGTTGTCAGGACATTTCAGAGAAAACTGCCAACAATTTCTCCAGCATACGATGAATGTGGGGCAAACCCTCCAGAGAACAAGGGAGCTCTTTAGTCAGTAGTTGGGGGCTTCTTGGCATGTGCTTGGGAGAGAAAGGGGTTTTTTTTGGTCCAAATTTGATGATTCGGGTTCCTTGTTTATTTAAAAGGCTAAATTCAGCATTTGGGAGGGAGGGAGGTTCCATCCCCACTGATACTTCATCAAGTTGCAGTGTGGGTGGCAGGGTTGGTTGCAAAAGAAAACTCCTCTCAGACTCAATTACCTCCTGTCAGGGGTCCTTATCAAGGGAGAACTCTGGATGCTCCCTCAGGAGGTTGGTACTTAATTCAGGAGGTATTCAGGCAGCAGAGGATGTTAAAGCTGGATCCTTAGATTCATGAGGTCATATATTAAAAGAATTCACAGCTGAAAGCATTTTTTAGAGGTCATCTAGTACAGTGACTTTCACAGTGTGGTCCTAGGACCTCTGGTGATCTCTAAGACCCTTTCAGGGACATCATTTACCTATCAAAAACTCCTTCCTTTTCCAATTATATATCTTTGTGGATTTTCTTCATGTACTTCAACCAACACAGCACATCAAAATAAATTAAATGCAGAATCAATATACATACATATAACACACATATAGATGCATGTGTATATATATATATATATATATATATAGAGAGAGAGAGAGAGAGAGAGAGAGACTCATGTATATGTATACATGAAATATGGATATCAGGTGATTCTAAAAACAATCAATTTCCATTTCCTTTACTTAAAAAAAGTATAACAGAACCTCATTAAGGCATGGCTTCTTTGGATGCAGATGAATTGAACTCAAAATATTTCCCCTGCAGAATAACAAATAACCAAATATGATATAAATAGATGGAGAGAGAGAATGTTATATATAATATGGTATAGTAAATATATACATGAATATATGAATTCAGCAGTCTTCTATTAAATGAGATAACAGATTCATAAAAATATGTTGGATAATGCTATTCTCACAAAATTATTTTTATTTTGGAAAATGTGGTCATTTTAATAAAAAGATGTTATTTATATCAACATGAAATAAGTTGTTATTCTAAAAATGAATTTAAATTTTTTAATAATAATTTTAATTTCTAATAGGATAAATATTGATAAATTTTCACATAAACAAAAAGCTATTTGAAATCCTCAAAAAATTTTAAGAGTGTAAAGGGATTTCAAAACCAAAAAGTGTGAGAGTTACTGATCTAGAAAAACTTCTTCATTTTAAAGTGAAAGAAAATGAGCCCAGTGAAATTACGGGATCCCAGGAATATTTTTTTTTTGGTTTTTGAAGGCAATGGAGTTAAGTGACTTGCCTAAGGTCACACACTTAGGCAATTATTAAATATGCAAGGTCAAATTTGAACTCAGGTCCTCCTGACTCCAGGGCCAGTGCTCTATCTACTGCACCAATTAGTTGTCCCAGATCCCAGGAATCCTAAAAGGCCATCTATCCATTTTATAAGAGAAAGTCCAGTCCCAGAGAGGTTAGGTAATTTGCTCAAGGTCATGTATTTAGTAAAGGGTAGACTCAGGATTTGAAACCAAACCCTCTGAATCTACATTCATCACACTTTCTATCATGTCCAGGGAGTCAAATACATAGTAAATAGCAGAACCAAGAGAATATGAGCTCCTTGAATTAGAGACTGTTCTGGTTTTTTTTTAAATCTTTGAAATAATAGGACCTAACATAAGTTTCTTCATAGTATAAGCTTAATAACTAAGTGTTAAATTAAATTGATCCAGGATTTAACCTTACATCTTCTGATTCCAAGGCCAAAGCTCTTCCTAATCTATCTTTCTAAGATTATAAATCTGAATCAGTTATTCACACTTAGCTGACACAGGTACTGTCCTGACCATGTCATCCCCTGGACTAGAAACCACAGTGGTTCTCTATTGTCTTTAGGATAAAACATGAACTCTTCTGCTTGACGCTTAAGGTTCTTCACAATCTGATTCCATCAAAACTTTCTAGACTTATTAGTACATTAGTCCCTTCACAGACTCCCTACTCTAACCAAACTGGGCTAACTTGCGCTCTCTCTCTCTCTCTCTCTCTCTCTCTCTCTCTCTCTCTCTCTCTCTCTCTCTCTCACCCCTTCCCAACCTCCCTTTTCCTCCTCCTGTTCTGAGAAAAATAAGGGAGTCAGCACTCTCATTTCTTCTGGAAAGGTTTTGACAATCAGCTGCCCTATGGGTCAGTCCATTCACCATTCCCATGACTTTCAAGACTTTAGTCTTTCCCTGACCACTACAATCTTGCATGTATTCTTTCCCTTTACTAAAATGGAAGCTTCCTGAGGTCAAGTGTTGTCTCACTTATAATATTTGTATACCCAGGACTTAGTCACTGACTGGGACATACTATAGCAAATGCTTAATAAGGGCTCTTTCATTCATTCAAGATAACATGAACCACCCTCCATGCTCCACCCCCCTTTCCTTTTTTTCTTTTCTTTTTTTATTAAGCAAAAGCTATTATTCCTCCATGCCTAAAATGCACCCCTTCTTTATCTCTTTTAGAATCCCCAGATTCCTTCAAATTAAGTGCCTATTCCTAATGTTATATCCAGTTTTTAATGCTCTGATATAATGTAAATTCCTGTATATTTTAATATGTGTCCCTCTGATACAATGTAAGGTCCTAAAAACAAGCTCTAGTTTCACTTTTGCCTTTGTATAAGCATTAATATGTAGTAGGTACTTGATTAGTGCTGACTAAATTGAATTGAACTGAATTAGGGAGAGGGGTATAATTCTGAAACATAGGCCTTGAGGTTATCTAGGGAAAGACAAATTAATGGGGAGACCCTCTACCTGGAAAGTGAGAGTGAGAGGTACCAGAAGGTCTCCATTAATTCACTCTTGGGTTGTGTTTAAATTTTTTGTTTGTTTTCATTTTTCTATACTTTGTCTAGAAAGTATTTCTTTCTCAGTCTCTTTACTGTCTTCTTTTTCTAAAAAAAATTCTATTCTAGATTTTTGTATTTTGGTTTATAGGCCTTACTTTTGGGGTTTTTAAGTGCTTTTTATATTCTTTGTATGTTTTAATTCTTCACAGAATTAAAATTTTTGAGGTACTATCTTGGGATTTACCTTCAAAATAGTTTCTGTTTTTGTTATAGAGCTTGTTCTCTGCCCCCTACTTTTTTTTCCTGATGTGCCTCATTCCTAGAAAAATACCAGTTTCTGTAGGTCAAGGGTGAGGAACTTTTTTTCTTCCAAGCACCATTCAGATATTTATAAAATCATTCACGGGTCATAAAAAATTATCTACTTAAAAATTAGTCAAATTTGGTCAAATTCACTCCTAAAAAGTTCCTAGATTTATTGACTTTCCAGTCCCACTGCACCAGACATAAAGACCAGACTTTCCTTGCCCCTGATTGAGAGGATATCACAGCATGGTAGTATTCTTTCTATTCCTCTGATTATGCAGTTCTTTGTTGACTTTTGACCTCTCCTTGGTCAAAATCTCTTCCCTAGGTCTATGTCTTCCCACTATCTTGGGAGTCATTTGCCCCCAAAATCTGTTTTCCTTTCTCCTGAGGCAAGATGAGTGATTTCTTTAATCAACAAATCTTCTCAAACAGTATCTATTTTAAAACCTCCATGTCCCTTTACAGAATGCTCCTTCACTCTTAGAAGTATTCATTAGTACTAATCTCTCTCACCATAAAACAAGGTTTCTATCCCTTTCTTCCCCTTTTTTAAATTCCTCCTTTTATCTCATCATTCATTTTCCTGTAAACTCTCTTCTTCCTGAGAGGCTATAGAACCTAATTTCCTTCATTGTTAACCTTTGAGCTGATTAAGGTATATAACATGTTCTCCTTCCCCTACCCCTTTATATGCACCCTCCCATTTTGTAGATCATTCCCACCAAAAAAAAAAATTATTGATTCCACTCTAAGCATGGTGTTGTGAAGTTTCATCCATAGCATTTCAGATATGTTTATGCACTATCACTTATATTTGAATTTTGCTTTTGTCCTTGTTTCCTTATAGACTTTTATAAAGAAATCATTTCACATTTCTTTCTGCTGATGTTTTGTTGTTTTCTAGGCTGCTGTATCCATTTACTTGTTTTATGTTTCTGTCTTCTGGTGTGTTTGAGAAGTAAATAATCTCTTCATATCTACTTTCCTAAGATTGTTTTGAACTCTTCTTTATTAATAATCTTTTTCATTTATAATTAAGTTCAGATTTGCAGGGTAGTTCACCTTAAACCAACATCTTGAGATCTATCACTCTTAGAAACACATTATTCCATTTTTAGGGACTCAGAAATTCACCAAGTCTGCCAGGTGATCCTCTTTCTTTCAAGTAAATATACATTGACCAAAAATATAAAGCAATATTTTCACTCCCATTGTGGTATTAGAAAGCATGATATCTCCCAACAGAATCACCATTTGGTCCCTCAAGCGCTTCCTTGGATGTAACCCAGAGTACAGGAAACCTCCCAAAGGAGGAGGACTTAAGCTATCCAGGGTATAAGAAACCCTCAGAAGATACAAGAGCCTTGAAGTACAAAAGGACACTGTTGGGAAAGAATGAGAATGGTCTAGAGAAGGTTAGTTGGAATTATGTCCACAAACAGTCAGATCTTATCAGAGAAGCCTTCTTGAAGAATGGATCCCAGGAACCACTATATTAGAGAACTTTTTCCCCTTCCTAGATTGGTATTGAATAGTCACAGACATGGTTACTGGGAGGTTATACACCTGACCTGGGAAGTAAGGTACATGATGATAATGGAGCTAGCGATTAGCAGAAGCAAATTTCCTACTCTGAAATTAGACAGTATCTTTTTGCTAGTTAGGGACAGTTAAGCATTACTTGAGTTAGGTGTATACTCCTAAATGATAGGAGACACTCAGGTAACTGAGTGTACAAGGACGTAGGAGGGCAAGAATAGCTGAATAGGGGATCCTAATATTCCATGCCCAACACAACATTATCTCTTCACCCTAATATCTGTATTGGTAGTTCATTCCCTAATCTCTTTCATTTTTGTAATAGCTCCAACCTAGCTGATTATATATATATATATATATATATATATATATATATATAATAGACACACACATATATGTGTTAACTTCTAATAATTCTCATAAATACCTGCATGCAGCAGGAAGCATCAGCAAAATTCCTTCATTGATACTGACTCCAAAGAAGAAAATCTCTTGTCAGATTGTGTTCTCCAGGCCTCAGAACCACTTGGCCAGACTCATGGCCATTATTCAGGAATCAATGCAGAATAAGATCTCTCCACCACCACTCAAATATGCCAGCTTAGCATGAATAGTTGCCACCAGTTTGTGAAGGGAACTAACCTAGCAGTAAAAATAATTTTGAATTTGCCATATTCATTTAGTAATAGGAGCCTCCTAAGTCTTCTTCATTCATTAAAGGGACTATCTTGTATCACCCAAGCCATAGGAGATAGCTTTGGGCAAAGGATCATTCTATGACATTGGATCCTCTGTTCAGTAACAACTAGGGCTCAGTAATAGGTGAGCAATTAGTTTTCAAAAGAATCATAGGGAGCGGCCACTTTTTGGGTAACATGCAGCTCCAGAGCTCTAAGTCACTTACTCTGATCTCTTTGATGCCTGCCAAAGGCCCTTCTCAATTGAGTCTTTATGGATAGAGACTTCCAGAAACATTGAACTTGCAAAGTCATAAGGCTCCAAGGGGAGACTCAGCTAAACAGATTATTTTAGATCTTCTAGGTCTTTAGCTTATCTGGGACTCACTTGAAAGAGGCAAATTTATAGGTAAGGAAGTTAATGGGAATTATGATGTCCAGTTGAGGAACTTGGACTCTCTAAAGCCTAGAGAGCCCAATAAGTCTCTAAGTTTCTTTCATAGATATCAATACCTTATTTTCATAGCTCTCAGAATTCTCTGGGTTTTCCCCATCTACTATTTTCCTCCAAATTTGACTGAGTAGGCTGGACTCTGGATTTTTAATGGGATTTTCTTTTCTTCTTTTTTTTGTAAGGAAATGGGATTAAGTTACTTGTCCAAGGTCACACAGCTAAGTAAGTATTAAGTCTCTGGGGCCAAATTTGAATTCAGGTCTTCCTGATTCCAAGTTCAGTGTTCTATGTACTGTGGCCACCTAGCTGACCCTAGGGTTTATTTTCTTATAATCAATTTCCTACCCTTTGTCTCTCATATGGACCACCATCTTATTTAGGGCCCCTATCCTGTGGTTTTATCTAGCCTGGTATATGTCCACACACTTAGGAAGGCCTCTTCCATGATGTAGCAGGAATAATAATAATAATAATAACTGCCATTTAAATAGTTCTTTAATGTTTACAAAATGCTGTACAAATATTATCCCATTTGATATCATAACCCTTGAAGGTATTATTACCCCATTATAAATAAGGAAATTGATGCAGAATTTAAGTGATTTGCCCAGGGACACATATCTTAGGCCAGATCTGAAGTTATATCTTCTTGTCTTCATGTGCATCTACATATCCACTGTGCTACCTAGTAGTTCTTAAGAAAGGCAATGAAGACACATTGAATTTTTTCCTAAGTGAAGGCAGTTTCTGTCTACTCTCAGCCACAGAAATGAAGAAAAAAGGAATGCTGATGTTACTAACCTCATCTCATTCACCCCAGACCTGAGTTACCTGATCTACAATATTGATGATATAGTAATTAATTTTGTTGGGCTTCCTGACACATTCCATCAGCCTTCCTCATAGGCAGCCCAGGGTTGTTGTAAGGGGATCTGGTATAACAAATATTAGAATGTATACTTGTCCCTATCCACAGTAAATTGCATAAAGGTTGCTGAAAGGCCTGCCTTCTGATCCCCAAGACATCATAATACCCCTTCCCTTTAGTGTGTGCCCCTCTGTAACCTCTCTAGAATGATCCAAATGGGAGGGTACCACAGACTTGGACAGGGCTGAAGGACCCCTAGTGCCTTGGTGTTCAGTTTCCCTGTATGGTTTTATTGGCATCTCCCATTGTCTGGTCATCAATTGTTTTCTTATTAAATCCATGTTTCAGAAGTCATAAGTAAATTTCTATTCTAGGAAAAGCTATCGTTACCCTTTGTCCACCTAGCAAGGCAAGGAGTTTTTGCATTCCCTCTGTATTCCCATCATACCAATTCACACTGACAGGAGAATTTACCTAAACCACAACTATCTAGACCTTCGGCTTAAATTTTAGTTGATCAATCCAACACCTAAGGGACCATGTGGTGGGGAAGTCCCATAACTAAGATCTGAAGTCATTCTGGTGGTTCTCTCTAGAAATCCAGTATCTAATTACCACTAGGACAGGTTGAATATAGGGAATTGCAAGTCATGAGGGGAAGGGGCCTGAATAAATGCAATCTATCAAACCCATTGTCTTTAAGAATGTCACTCTCTCCTTTGCAGATCCCCATCAGAAAGCTGAAAGGAATAACATTTTACGGGGCAAAGTATGTATAAGTCCCCATCTTAGTCACCTAAAAAGGGATGAATGACAGTCCCTGTCTGGAATCTCTAATAAATATAAATGACTCTGTCCCCATAAATTCTCAGAAAGCTCCTTAGGAACTCAGCAGCAGAAAAGATCTCGGTATTGATTTCATTAGACCTTGAGTTCAAGAGCCATTGCTTCAGAGATTCATCAGATTCTTGTTTGAACTTCTGTTGCCACTTGCCTAGTTCCTTGTTGGAGAATGCCCTCATTTTCTCTTCTCTCAATGGAGGGAGGCCCTCCATGATTCTGTTTGTTAACTGGGAGTTAACTCTGGGAGTTTCCAAATCTCTTCTTAACTTTCTAATATTCCTTTCCAGGTTTTGATTTCAATAGAATTCAACTTTGAGCACTGATATGCCTACTTTCTGAGCAGATTCCCCATAAATGAACAGAAAGTTGCTTGTAACTGGAAGTCAGCATCTTACTACCTTCTCACCCTCTCATTCTCTATAATAACAATGCCCTTCCCTTAACTCAATAATAACTGGCCATGAGGTCATCTCATCTCATCACAATTATCAACTATGTCTCCATGACAAACTATTAGAGGACAGTTTGATCCCTATACCATATTAGTTCACATTAGATTTGAATACAAAAGGAAACAATCATAAGTCAGTGAACAATTAACAGGATTTTTATTTTGCCCTAAACCAAGGGTAAGGAATCTTTTTTTCTGCCAAAGACCAATTTGGATATTAATAATATTACTTGTGGGCTATATTTGGTCAAATATTTCATTAATTCACCCCAAAAAGCTGCTAGCTTTATTGAATTTTGAGACCAGCCTGCAACTGCCTTGGCAATGTCTCACCAAACCATCCTGCAGGCCCAGATTCCCCTCCCCTGCTTAACCAACAAGAATACAATAGCACTTGAGTTTTCTATGTGCACACCTCCTCTACTTCTCATCTCTCTATGGAACAAAATACTGTTTGTCCTTCATTTTTCGAAGAAGACCACAACATCAGGGAGGTAATGCCATGACAAGTATGTAAATTGTATTTGAGTGAAGGGTGCTGTGCTAAGTCACAAGTCTCACTTTTTTCTCCAGAGCCATTTGGGTCCAATGGCCAGATATGAATCAGGACAACTAAAGTTGGCTCTGGATGCAAGGCAATCAGAGTTAATCAGACTTGTCCAAGGTCACACAGTTAGTGTCAAGTGTCTAAGATTATATTCAAACTCTCATCCTCCTGGCTCCAAGGCCAGCACTCTATCCACTGAGCCACCTAACTGCCCTTTGAGAAATTAAATGGCATGTATGAAGTTGTATAGCTAGTTCATGTCAGGACATAAACTCTTGTCTTCCTGACTCCATGGAAGATCTTCTATCCTCTACTCAGTTTGTGAGCATCAATTGGTTGATTTCCCAAATGCAATGTTCCCCATTCTCCTCCCCACAATTGCTGATAACACAATGAGTAATGAAAAGATGCATGGTGAGGTATAGGAGGGTTTCAGCATATTTTCAGTGATAACTTGCATGTGATAAATGGTATCAGCGATATCATCAAAGACATGAAGGACAAGAAAAAGGAAGTTGATCGATTAAAATAATAATAATAGCTAACATTTATTTATCATTTTAAGATTTTCAAAGCACTTTAAATATTTTCTCATTTTTCTTAACAATCCTGTGAGGTAGATGAAATTATTATTACTATTTTTCTAGTGAGTAAACTAATTTGTAAAAGGGTAGGTAGGTGGATAGATAAGAATTGAGTTCAAATTCAGCCTCATAGGGGCAGCTAGGTGGCACAGTGGATCAAGCACGGGCCCTGGAGTCAGGAGTACCTGGGTTCAAATCCGGTCTCAGACACTTAATAAATTACCTAGCTGTGTGGCCCTGAGCAAGCCACTTAACCCCATTACTTTGCAAAAAACTAAAAAAAAAAAATCAGCCTCAGACTCTTGCTAGCTTTGTGACCTTGGAAAAGTCACTTAATTCTATTTACCCTAGTTTCTTCATCTGTATAATGATCTGGAGAAGGAAATGACAAACCACTCCAGTATCTCTGTCAAAAAAACTCAAAAAGAACACTAATGGAGTCACAGAGTCAGACATGATTAAAAAATGACCAACAATAAAACTGAGTCTGAGAGTTGCATTTCTTATACAGAGTCTCACAAGTCAACGATTGAGATAGGATTTAAACTCAGGTCTTCCTAACTCTAAGTCAAGGATTCTACCTACTCTGACTCTTCTATTTATGCTGTAAGAATGGGAGGTTGTAGATAGGACACTAACTTCAGTGATGCTCCAGGATCTGGGAGCTAGTGAAAGACTCTGAGCAAGGTCTCTAGTATAGAGTGGCTCCCCTAAGGACAATTTATGGAAAAGATAGGGACAAGCATTGCATAGGGTGGGCAGGCATGGATGGGTTGCAATCTGCATCATTAGAGAGAGAATACTCCCTCTGCATGAGTGAGATCATAGATCCAACCTTGCCAGTCTCCTATTCAGAACCATAACTAGCTATCAGAGGATCTTGACCCCACCAAATTGCTGGAAGACTCACACTTCATAGACCTTACAATGCTCAGAAGTGAGAATTATTCTTCTTTCTCTAACCCTTCCTATAATGCAGGATCCTCCAAGAGCTTGGTAAACAGCTCACGGAAATGATTTCCCTTACCCTTGCAAAAGCTGGTTGATTTTTTTTTTTCAGCCGCAGCCTTAGTGAGGAATAGCTTAGGACTGTAAGTCAAGGGGAATGTGAACAGGAGAAATCACTAGAGAAATACTGGAAATGCAGACCATAATGATCTACATCAGGACCCCTAGTGTCTTCCTCATCTCTCATAGAAAGCACTGCCAGCATCTTTAATGCCCATCAGCCTTCAAAGTCACTGCCCTGTCTCCCCGAAAAGATGGGTACTTCTCTCTGGCTCTGGGATTCCCTCAGGAAATAAGGCTCTCTGCTTACGTCTGTCTGGCTGACTGACAGAAGGAGGTAGAATAACAAGTCACTGTGGGCCTCCTGAGACTACACTCCATTTCAGCAGCAAAGAAAGGAGGGGTGGGAGGAAGTAAGCCATGGGAAAGCCAAAGACCTTCCTTCACAAAGAACAAAGGCTCCAGGGGAGGGGGTGAGCACTTTGGAAATGCCTCATATTATTGCCTCCCTCAGCATCAGAACAGGCCCCTGACTACTCACCCTTGCCCAGGGCACAGTGAAAAGGAGACTAATCCTTTCCTGGTACTCTCAGTTGCTGATTCCCTCTCTTTTCAGATTATCTTCATCTTTCCTGCATATCACTTCTATGTACCTAGTTATTAACATATTTTCTCCACTCCTTGAAGGAAGGGAAATATATAGATATAGCCACACACACATTTGCATATTTTTGTAGTGGCTGTTTTGTTGTTGAGTCATTTCAGTTGTGTTGGGTTTTTTTTTTTTGGTTATCCCTTCAAGGTTTTTCTGACAAAGATGCTGGACTGGTTTGCCATTTCTTTCTCCGGTTCACTTTATAAATAAGGAAATTGAGGCAAACAGAATTAAGTGACTTGGCCAGAGTCACATAGCTGCTAAGTATCTGAGATCTTCCTGATTTCAGACCCAACATTATCTATCTAGCCACCAAGCAGTCTCTCTCTCTCTCTCTCTCTCTCTCTCTCTCTCTCTCTCTCTCTCTCTCTCATCTCTGTATGCATACATATCTATATAAATGCATACATGTAAAATAAATAAATAAATACATACATACATATATAGACACACATACATATATATTTGCCTTTCTATGTGCAATACTTATTTATCAAAGTGTCTGGCAAATGTAGGTGCTTAATAAAGGCTTGTGAGTTGGCTGATTATACAAACCTTCATCCTCCTTACAGGAAGGATTAGCCAAATCTAAATCTAATTCTATAGCCTGTCCTGCAGGAGCTCTTACCCCCTTTGCTTTACAAAGAAAATTTTAAAAGCTCACATTTCTAGAGTGCTCTTATGATCTACAAAACACTTTCCTTCCAAACTACAAGATACACATTGGATTATTTCCCCTTTTTTGCAGATAGAGAAACTGAGGCTGGGAGATAGAAGTAAATTCCCCTATCATCATAGTGCTAGTAAGGATCTGAACCCAATCACCTGTTTCCAAATCTTCTGCTTTTTCTTCATTTCCCCACTGATAAGAATAGCATGGTTTTATTTTCAGTAATGTGGTGTGATATGACATGTTGTGTGGTAAAGGGTAGTATCATGTGATATGAGAAGAAAAGGACTGGAATGAGAGACAGCAAACACTTTGGTCAACTCTTTGGACAATCACTTTATCAATCATGGTTTGAGTTTACCCAAGAGTCAAATAAGGATAATAATCCCTACTTATTTTATAGGAATCATGCAAGACAACATTTTCTCAAAAATTCATTGAAAAGTAGCAGGTAGTTTTCCATCTCTTCTTGCACAGGTAAATGACTGCAGGTATGGAATATTGCATATCGATAGAAAAATACTGTAAATGCATGATTGTTATCAGTTTTCTCATCTGCAAAGTGGGATTAATAAGTGGGGTAGTAGAAAAAGTGCTAAATTTGAAAGTTGCTTCACTTACTAGATGCGTAACCTTGGCCAAGTCACAGAACCACAGATTTTGAGGATCTGAGTGGACCTCAGTGACCATCAGGTCTAATTCATAAATAACATACAAGGGATCCATATTATAATGCAGATGTATGGGGAATTCATGGAAGAAGTAAGTACCTCCAATGTAAGGGCATATCAAGCCCTTTTCAGGCTACCCACCCACTATTGGTATCCAACTGATTCACCCATCTCTTACCTTTGACTCCAGGAAGGTATAGAATGCACAGCAGGAACACCCTGAAGTAAACTCTGTCAGTAGATAGGTTAAATGGGCATTGATGAATAAAGCAGATGTCTACCTGAAGCATGTGAAGTCTTTGCCCAGCAGAATGGACAGAGGAGAACAACTTGTTCCAATAGCCATGAGGGTAGTTAAAGCAGGTGCTATGGATCCATTGCATCCCATCAACAGTCATTTTGACTTTTGTCTTGCCACTGGACTACAATGACTCTGGAAGAGAGAGTGAGGCTGGAGACTTTGAAAAGCTCTACCTCACTTAAATCCAAATTACAAACATGTCAAGACATCATCTTTGTGATATCATCGATACTCTTTGAAAATAAAAGATGAACAACAGTAATAATAACATAATAAATTATTATCTGGCATTTGTTTAAGGACTCTAAAGAAAAGGGAATGCATCACTTCTGGAGACAGACCCTGCTGCTTTGAAGTAGTTCTAATTATCAGGAATCTTTTCCTGACAAGTCCCAATTTGTCTCTGCTGCTTCTAATCATTCTTGTTCTACTCTCTGGAGTCAAACACATGCCTAATCCTTAATCTATGTCATTGTTGTCATTTTAGTTGTGTCTGACTCTTGGTGACTCCATTGGGGTTTTTTCTTAGTAGAGTTACTTGAGTTGTGTGCCTTTCTTTCTCTAGCTCATTTAATAGAAAATTGAAGCAAACAAGGTTAAATGAATTACCCAGGGTCACGAGGTTAGTAAGTATCTGAGGTCAGATTTGAACTCAAGTCTTCCTAACTCCAGGCCCAATTCTCTATCCACTACACCACCTATGAAGGCCCTTCAAATGCACAAGAGCAACTATCAAGTTCCACCCTTAATCTCTTTTTTGATCCTGTCTAACCAATCCCAGATCCTTCAGTCAATACTTTGAAGTCATGGAATCAAGGCCTTTTAGCACCCTGGATGGCCTTCTCTGGACAATCTCTTGCTTTTTAAGTCCTTCAGTGCTTTTCAATGACCCCCAGAACTGAAAACAACAACTCCAGATCCTCCACCCTCCTTGAGATCCCTCCACATGGCAATGAGGTAACAGGATGACTTTCAACCTTTCCTGTGAGTCAGTTAATATGATTATTATCAGTTTCTTCCTGTTTATAAGAGGTAATTACAGCAATTACAAATGTAAAGTGTTTTGCAAACCTTAAAAAGATACATAAATGTTAGTAATCTATTATAGAGTCTGACATGGTTGATATATTAGTTTGGCTGAACAGCTTTTCTTTCCTTTTTTATTCTTTATAACAACAGCTGACATTATGGGTAGGAGGGAAGGGAAAGATATATTGAGAAATGTCTTCCATAGCCACAGAACACAAAGCTACCTCAACCACACAGGGATCAAAGGAAACAACACAGGAGGTCTCTGCTCTACAGGAGCCATGATGCCAACATGCTAGAGCAGCACCCTTCCAGTAACATGACAAGAGAACAGTGACTACATATTCATCCTAGATGTTCCATACATTAAAAACAAAATGATTGGAGGAGTGGGCTGGGAGTCAGACACAACTTGCTTCAATGGCAAAAGACCTGGATTACTAGCTAAGAAAAACTAATTTAAATTCCATCTCTGATTTTACTCCCTGTTTGACCTGAGACAAATGACAACCTCTTCCAGCCTCAGTTTTCTCTTCTTTAAAATGAGAGGAACTGGATTATATGGTCTCTAAAGTACTTTCCAGGTCTAAATCCATGACCCTAAGTCTTACCTTCAGCACACACTGGCTGTATGACATGGACAAGTCATTCATATTTCTCACAATGTCAAGTCTAAAAACACAAGGGAGGATGATCATCATCAATGGAAGGAGATTCTACACTGCAAGTTCCTTTTGCAAATGAAATCCCTGGTCTGGCTGGACTCTTCATGTAAATTCCTTGCAAGCTTCCATTGACTTTTTTACAGAAGTCTGTCCCGACAGCTACTCTTTTTCCTGCAAAGTCCACTTCCATATTCATTTGGTCACAAAAATCCTACCTTACCTTCTAAATGAGTCCAATTTACCCACACAGACAGTAGAATGGAGTGGGATGGCACCAAACTTGAAGTTAAAAGCCTAGGTTCAAGCTAGGGCTTTGCTAATCTTGCTAATCTTGCTAATCTTTACTCCCTTTTTGTTGGCCTCCTCTGTAGAGTGACTAGAAGAAAGTAGGAAGGGTTGGATGAGGCAAATAATTTCTAATTGCCCAACCCTAATGTTCTCTGATTCTAAATTAGGTCAAAGAATTTGGGAAATGGGGGGTGGGGGATGGTCAGAGATAAGTGGTTCAGCTATGGGTCCTCAGAGCAATTCACCTTATTTGTTCTAGGGACAGGGAGGGTAGATGGCAGGCATTCTCAGCCATGTAGATTGGTTTCCAGAAAGTATGTTCAGGAAGGCCACTCTTTTGATCTCATCCTTTCCCAAGACCTCTCATTAATCTCAGTTCATTCATCCTTGTGGATACCTTTCTATACTCCATAAGAGAGAACAGTGTGACTCTCCTGAAATAGGAAGAGAAGCTGAGTCAAGGATGGGATAAGTCCTAAAGATGGAAACAGATTTCTCATCTAGCTTTCCAGATCATTGCAAAGACACTTGTCCTTTTCCTTAATAAGGACAAAATCTCTCTGTCCCACTGAGTTGTGCCTGACCCACACTCGGAGCTTCTGGAAATAGAAATTCTTCATTTAACTGATTTGGATCATGGACACACATGTTGTCTGATGGATTCAGACTATGGCACCCTTTTCAGAATAATGGGTTTTTAAAAAAAGATCCATACCATGAGGATGAGAGAAGGAAGAAGAGATAGAAAAATGTGGAATTCACAAGCTTACCAAAAATGAATATTGAAAACTAACTTTTCATGTAAGCAATAAAATAAAATGACATAAAATAGCATAAAAAATTTATTGGTGCTTTATATATACTGTAAACATTTCCAGATTACCTCTACCCAATGAGAGTTGTCATGTAATAAAATAAAGCAATTCAACAGAACTAACATTACAGAGTCCTTATCTGAAAGTCTATGAAGTATTCTATGCCTGCAGCTTCACTCCACAACCTCTCTTTATGTTTTTTTTTAGAGTTGTTGTTTTGTTTTGTTTTTTTGGCGAGGCAATGGGGGTTAAGTGCCTTGCCCAAGGCCACACAGCTAGGTAATTATCAAGTGTCTGAGGTCGGATTTGAACTCAGGTATTCCTGACTCCAGGGCCGGTGCTCTATCCACTGCACCACCTAGCCGCCCTGAACTTGTATTTTTAAAAAATAAAATTTATAATTACAGAATGGGAGAGACATTTGAAGAGCAGAGTTTTTAAAAAGGTTGGGGGAAGGGTAGTGGAGTGGACTATGAGCCATATCAAGTCAGTCAATCACGTGAAATGGCATCCAGAGAAGTTAACGCAAGCCTGGTCTGCATGAATAGAAGTAATTGTCCAGAACAAGCTTCCTGTTGTTTTCTGTCCTGATAAGACCCCATCTTCAGCATTGTGTTCCCTTCTGGTCACCACCTTTTTTGGGAAGGATACGGACAAGACCAGAGTAAATCCTGAGTAATGAAACCAGGCCGTAGAGGGGATGAGAGAACATATTTTTGTGGGAAAAAAAAAAATGGGGTTGGCTTGGGCATGAGAGAACCCACAGGGGAAGATATGACCACTGTCTATAACTGTAAGAACAGGGATCAGAGTCTCTGCTTGGCTCCAGATGGAGTCCTGGTGGGAGGAGGGAGGCAATTCCACAGTTGCTCAATCAACACAAGTGTAGCATAATATCAAACAACACTATTATGTTCTACATTTTGTAGTTGAAGAAACTGAAGCAAAGGTTAAAGTGATTTGCACTGGTTATAGTTTGTAAGTGTCCGAAGTTGGATATGAACTTGGGTTTTCCTGATACCAGGCCCAGTACTCTATCTATTTAACTACTTAACTGACTCTAATTTGTTCAAAGGGTAAGCTTTCTTTTTCTTTTTCTTTTTAAATTTTTTTTCCAACTACATCCAAAGATAGTTTTTTGGCAAGATTTTGAGTTCCACATTTTACTCCCTCCCTCCCTCCCTTGCCCTTGACAGAAAATAATCTGATATGGGCTATACATGTGTAAATATGCTAAACATATTTTCATATTAGTCATATGATGAAAGAAGAATCAGAACAAAAGGAAAAAAACATGAGGGGAAGAAAAACAAAACAAATTCAAAAACATTGAAAATAGTATAATTTATTCTTCATTCATACTCCATAGATCTTTCTCTGGATGTGGATGGTATTTTCCATCATAAGTCTTTAGAAGCATCTAAGGGCAAATTTTCTAAGCATCTTGGTGCTCATTTGTTCCACTCTGACTCTTAGTAATCCCATTTGGGGTTTTCTTGTCAAAGATACTGGAATGGTTTGCCCATTTCCTTCTCCAGATCATTTTACAGATGAGAAAAACTGAGGCAAATAGGGTTAAAGTGACTTCCCCCCAGGTCATACATGAGCTAAGTGTCTGGGACCAGATTTGATCTCAGGAAAATGAGCTTGTGACTCCAGGCCCATCACTCTATCCACTGTACTACCTAGTTGCTCATTTCTAAATATCAGAGCAATCCCAAAGTGAAAGATGCTATTTGGAGTAGTGGAGAATTCTCCATCATTGTGGGTTTTCAAGAAGAAATTGAACGATCACTAGAAAGTCCTTCAATCATAGATTTAAATAAGAAGGGAATTTAGAGGTCACTGACTCTAACTCCCACCCTGATTTCACAAAAGAGGAAAGGGAGACTGAGGGAAAATTAAGTGAATTGTCCATCAATATAAAGAAAAAAGAGGGGCAAGTCCAGAACTTGAATCATTTGAACCCTGACTCTACTTTCAGATCAGGAGTATTCTCTGGACCACAATGGCCACTACGCTTCAGGGACAGATTGGATTAGGGGCCTCTGAGGTTCTTTCCTGTTTGCTCTGTATATAAGCAATAACATAAATCAGGGTGGCTAATTTAATTTTGTCCTACCTGCCAGTGAGGCACACCCTTTAAATCATTTGCCCTTTAACCTGGATCATTTTGCCCAGGCTGTGATCTATTTTTATTACTCTGATTTGGTGCTCCAGATTCCTAGACCAACCAGCCATTCTCCTGAGACAAATGTCATCATATCAATGACAAATGTCATCATATATATGAAATAGTGAATGATTTGGGCCTTTTTATTTTATTTTATTTTTTGTTTTTTTTGCATGTGTTTCTCCCTTCTTTCTTTTTTCCTCCCTAGTACTCCCCTCCCCCTTACAGGAGAAAATGAGAGACAGTGAACAAACAGAATAATATTGTATCATTGAGATAATCTGATCATTTTGCAATACTATGGATTGTTGTCGTTCAGTCATTTTTAGCGAAGTCCAACTCCCCATGACTCTGTTTGGTGCTTTCTTGGTAAAGATACTGGTAAGGTTTGTTATTTCTTTTTCCAGCTCATTTTTACAGATGAAGAGACAGAGACAAACAGGGTTAAATGACTTGCCTAGGGTCACACAGCTAAGTATTTGAGGCCAGCTTAATCTGTTCTCAGGAAAGAAGAGTCTTCCTGACTTCAAGTCTGGCACTCTATCCACTATGCCACTTAACTGCCCTAATAATATAAATTAGAGGCTTTTAACCTGGGATCTATAGACTTGTTTTTAAAAAATATTTTTAAATATTTTGACAACTGTTTTTGAATATAATTAGTTATTAAATATTATGTACTTCATGCAATAATATAATGTAATAAATATTTATTAAGTGCCTACTATGTACCAGACACTACACATTTAAAAACATTATAAAGAGGGGTGGCTAGGTGGTGCAGTGGATAGAGCACCAGCCCTTGAGTTCAAATCTGGTCTCAGACACTTAATAATTACCTGTGTGACCTTGGGCAAGCCACTTAACCCCATTGCCTTGCAAAAAAAAAAAACCCTAAAGAAAAAAACATTATAAAGAGAGGTTGTGGAGTGAAGCTTCAGGCATAGAATATTTCATAGACTTTCAGACAAGAACTGTAATTTTAGTTTTGTTGAATTGCTTTATTTTATTACATGACAGCTCTCATTGAGTAAGGGTAATCTGGAAATGTTTGCAGTATATATATATATATATATATATATATATATATATATATATATATAGTGGTCTTGGGCAAGCCACTTAATCCCATTTACTTTGCAAAAACCTAAAAAAAAATACAAGTTTAGCATTATATATTTGCTCCTATTAAAATTTTGTATTGCACCCATTATATTTAGAGAAGAAATTTCCAGAGATGAATGAAAGATTAGAACATTTGAATCCCCACCAGAGGACCTCGGTTTGAATCCTGACTGCTATTTACAAAGTTGGGGTCATCGTTTCTAAACCTCAGTATATGTTATAGTGAGCATTAAATTTAAATTCAGTTCTACTGCTTACTCCATATGTGACTTTGAGGGTAGTTAGACAGCACAGTGAATAGAGCACTGGCCCTGAAATCAGAAGGATCTGAGTTCAAATGTGGCCTTAGACACTCTGTGTGACCTTGGGCAGATGATTTAACCCTGTTTGCCTCATATCCAGAGCTATTTCCAGTTGTCTTGATTCAAATCTGGTCACAGAAAGTGAGGCTGGTGACTTAACACAGCAGCCCCTCACTCAAATATAATTCATATGCTTGTCATAGCATCACCTCCCTGATGTGATGGTCTTCTCTGACAATGAAGGACAAAAATCATAATCATCATCATCATCATCATCATCATCATCATGTGACCTTTTTTAACATCTCTGGACCTCAGTTTTCTTATCTGAAAAAAGAAGGGAGGGGAGTAGACTAAATTACTTGTAAGGTCCCTTAATAGCTCTAAATTTATAAAGGGTAGCTTTGTGGTAGAGGGAATCAATTGTTAGGCCTGGAATCAGGAAGACTTGAATTCAAATCCAATCTCAGGAAATTACTAGATATACGACACTGGGCAAGTCACTTCTGTCTTTCTTAGTTTCTTCTACTGTAAAATGAGGACAATAATAGTACCTACTTCTCAGAGTTGTTGTGAGTCTCGAAAGTTGTTTGGCAGAATGCCAAACTTAATGCACTTAATAAATGCCTATTAGGTTAATAGTAAATAATAAATAAATAATAAATGCCTATTAGGTCAATAATACTATGTACTTTCTAAAGTAGATGTTATAATATTTATTATTTCCATTTTACAGATAAGGGTAAGTTAAATGACTTGTGTAAAATCACATCAAAAATGTGTTAGATTTGAACCACTTTCTCTCAGCTCCCAAATCCAACCTTACTTATACTATAAATTTCTGCCAAATGTGAGACCACATGTACTATGAGCCTCAAATGCATAACTTAATACTCTCAAATTTGTCCAAATTGTTGGAAAATATCATTAGAAACTTGAACCATCTGTGAGTGATGGCCAGAGTGTAGAGTCAAAGGAGAGGTGGAAATAGTGACTCTATTATAGAAAGGGGGAATGGGGGACCAGGAACAGGGGCAATGGAAAATAGGCACTTTCTAATCAGTTTCTTGAAGTTGGTTAAAAACAGTCAAATAGAATTCTTTTGAAGAATGGAAATGTTTAGCCTCAAATAGAAAGGCTAAGTAGTCAGAAAGCGAAGCATCCAACCATAGACACTCATTAGCTTTGTGACTTTGGTTCAGTCATTTAACACCTGCCTGCCTCAGTTTCCTCAACTGCAAAATGGGAATAATAGTAGCACCTTCCTCCCAGGGTTTTTGTAAGCATCAAATGAGATGATATTTGTAAAGTACCTGGCGTATAATCATTAGTTTCTTTTTCTTTCAAGTACCTAAACAGTTGAAAGTAGTATATAAGAGCTTGTTCTGCTTGTCCCTAGGAAGCAAAAAAAAGTAATAAGTAGAAGTTTCAAAGGGATATGGTTAGATTTTTGTAAGGAAAACCTTTCATATATATGTCTATGCATCTTATTATTTTTGGAGATGAAGTTACCAGAGATGATGGAGAGGTTAGAACCTTAGACTTTATACCAGGAAGCCTGGATTTGGATCTCAGCTCTCATATGCATACGTATAAACTTATTTTGGTCCAGATCTGTGACCTCCTTGATACACAGCAGCAAGGGGTCCTCCTCTCCCATTGCAAATCAGAAATGGTTCTGGACCTAGAGTCTTATAGAGTTATCTGTAGCACTGACAGATTGGTAATCTATTCAGGTTTAATAGAGCCAAAATATAATGTCAGAAGCAAAACTTGGGTGTGTATGGGGGGGGCAGTAAAGAGGGAGGAAGAAAGAAAGGAAAAAAAGAGAAATTTACATAATAATGTTACTATATAGTTTTAAAGAATAGCAATTTATACATAATAGAGTTGCAGTTCCATGTGCAATTGCTTTTTTTATTATACTATGTTATAGAAATGCTTGTTTTAGGGGGGCAACTAGGTGGTACAGAGGATAGAGCACCGGCCCCGGAGTCAGGAGTACCTGAGTTCAAATCCGGCCTCAGACACTTAATAATTACCTAACCGTGTGGCCTTGGGCAAGCCACTTAACCCCATTGCCTTGCCAAAAAAATAAAAAAAAACCTAAAAAATTGAAAAAAAAAAGAAATGCTTGTAATTTTTTTTAAAAAAAGAAGTAGGACTTGACTGGTCTTTGTGAGTCCGAAGCCAATCCCTAATGAGCAGCCTTGGGGGGTAGCAAATTTTCCCTCATTGGAAATCTTCAAGCAGAAGTTAGGTAACTATTTTTCTGATATGTCAGAGAAAGGAATTCTTGTTTGGGGGATGAGACTAGAAAGCAATAAAATGAATTGACTTTGGGAGCTTCATTCAGCCTTTAAATTGGTGCTGACCTTCCTTGGTCTGACCGAGGCATGTTCCATTTCATCACAAAGGGCTGATAATTGTATTCTTGTGTCCTGTGAATTCATGAATGAGTGAATGAATGAATGCATGAATGAGTGAATAAAAAAGCTATTGTAATGTACTAACTCTTCACTAAACATTATGCTAAGTTCTAGGGAAAAACAGAAAAATGAACACTGTCCCTGCTCTCAAAACGGACACAATCTAATTGGGGGGAAAGACAACAAAATTTACCTGCAAGAAGGAAAGAAAAATCTAAGGATTCATGGGGAGGGTTGGATGCCAAGGTCAGGAGTCAGATGACAGTGCCAGAAAGTCTGGAAGGCATAGAGGCAGAGCAAGAGATAAGACCTGGAGAACTTTAGGATGCATTAGCAGAAAGGATTGCTAAAGATCCCATTGAGCTCCAGTTCAGTGGGTGGGTGGGTGGGTGGGTGGGTGGGTGACTCATATCCCATCCAAGTTGGATAAGCAGACAGATAGATTCTGGATAGTCTGGGAAAACATGGAAAAGGCAAAAGTATTCAAGATTCCTAGAAAGATATAACCCTCATATAATAAAAATGAGGAGTAATAATAAATAATATATGACAGATGAGGGGTAAACTGAAAGATATAATCTCATCTAAAGCATTTACCACTGTGATAGAAGAGATATCAGCATAGAGTCCAAGAAGAAAAGATACACTGGGGATGGTGAAGTCCCCTGGATACTACTAGTAGGCCCTGGATAAATAGAATGCTTGACCTGTGTTCTGCTTCCTATGTGAAGCCTCCACATGGCCAAAACTGGCATCACTTTCTACCTAGGGAGACCCATATGCATGGCTCCCCTTCCATTTTCTCTCAGCTAAATAGTGCTAAATAAGCCTACTTCCTGCCTCCACAATTGTCACTTCTTTTGAAGCCCCTCACCAGAATTCCTCCTGGCACAACTGACCCCTCCCCTCCAACCTCAAAAATAGAGCCAGTAAGGGCATCTAGGTTACTAGTTCACCTCACTAGGAGGAGAAGAGATTGACCCCGAGTCATTTATAACCAGTATTTGCCACCGATCTTCTTGACTTCAAGGTCATCCTATTCTCTGTCATACCAGCCTATATTATGATAACGTGAAAAGTTGCATCAGTTCTGTAGACAGAGATTTGCAATCCAGTTATTGATTGCAAGAATGTGAGTCTAAAGCTTGGGTATACACTAAGATCTTGGGTTCAGACCAGACGAATTTCAGCCATAATAGCTCAAATTGATTCTTTTAAAAATAGAAAAAAGCACCACAGGAAAAAAATTTTGCATAAGGGATACTCAGACATGCTGTGTAGAAGGACAGCATAATTTGTTAGATAAGAGATTAGACTAGAATTTGGAACGCCTATGTTGAAGACCCAGCTCAGCATTTATTAAGTGACTACTGGGGACCTTGTGCCAAGCACCTGAGGCTTGCTACACCTGTAAAATCACAGTCTGATAAACATCAAAAAAACCAGGGGCAGAGGTTTCTGAGTTTTTTGTTTTTAGTTTTTTAACCATCTGGATTAGACTTTAAATGAAAAAAACACTATAAACCTATAAACTATAGGAAAAAAACTAAAAAGTGTATGATTTTTAACACAAGAATGCCACCTGGTGGTCTTCTTTCTCTGTTACACTTTAATGCCTTAACTTTCAGTGTCTGTGGGCTTCTACTTTCTGAGATCCTGTGTCCATGTTAGAAGGCCTAGATCGGCCTCCATTCCCATTCTTGGCAGTACTGAGGAGGTTGAATGATGCATGAGGAACATAATTCTCACTGTTCTATCAGTCCAGCACCAGAAAACGACAATGGATTTGGAATTAGAAGACCTGGTTTTGGATATTGTCATAAACAGATATAGATACATAGATAGATAGATAAATAAAACCATTGAGGTAGAAACCCCTGAGGGTCACTGAGTCCCACCCACTCATTTTACATGGGAAGAAACTGAGGTTGAGAGAGGTAAAATCTCTCACCAAAGGTTACACAAGTGGAACCAAATCTTGGTCCTCTGATTTCAAATCTAACATCCTTTTGACATATACTATCTGAATTTCAACTTACTCACCTATAAAATAGAGGGATCTCTCAGGCCCCAGCTGGTTTGAAAATTCCATCCTATGACCTTCCACTACAATATCAATGAGTATTTAAAGAATATTCACATTCTAGTTATCATTATATACAATGTCATTTGGATTCATATAATTGTTATGTCATGAAGGCTTAAAGTTCCATCTCTTCTCAATGCTGACTTAAATATTCCCAAAGCATGCTTGATTTAATGGGTAGGGGGAACTACATTACCTTCGCTGATGAAAAATGCAGTCCTTCGATACAATTCATCCTATTGCTATATCTAGCTAGCTTGGTTTTTAGCTGACAGGCAATTTATTCCTAAGTCAAAGTCTTTCTGAGTTGCTGGTCTGCTGGCAGAGCCTTTGAGAACTCTTAAGTTCCCTCCATTGGGAATAATTTAGTTGAAGTGCCTAGAATTACTATATTTTTTCTTTTCCCTTCACGGGGTCACACCACTAAAAGGATATATGAATGAGGGTCAGGGATGGAAAAAATATCCCTACCTTCAAATGTATGTATGTTTTTATATCTATAAACATACATAAACATATATAAATACATGTTGGACCTATTATAACACATGATGTTATAAACACATGTATACCATGCATGTGTGAATATATCCACATATATATAGATGTAAAATATGTGCACATAATCATAGGATTATGAGATTTAAAGTTGAAAGGAACTTTAAAGATTTTTTTTCTGTGACCCTAATTGTATTGGCAAAGATATTAGAGTGGATAGACATTTTTTTTCTCCAGCTTATTTTACAGATGAGGAACTAAGGCAAACAGAGTTAAGTGACTTGTCCAAAGTCACATAGCTTTCAAGTATCTGAGGCTAGATTTGAACTCAGAAAGATGAGTTTTCCTGATGCCAGGCCTGGCACTTTATCCACTGTGCCACCTAGATGCCTCAACTCATAGCAAACTTCCTTATTCTACAGCATGGGAAACCAAAACCCAGAGAAGAAAAGTCACTTCCTTTATGTCCTACTCAATTTGAACTCAGGTATTCTAATTCTAAGGCCAGTGAGTTTTCCACTTCACTAGGTTACCCTCATTGCAACTTAAAAAAATAGAAAGGAACATCAAAGTCCTCTCTATCTCCTGTTCCATTTGGAAATTCTCTCTACAATATCTCTCCCAGTGGTGTAATCAGATGAGGAGGGAATTCTTCTCTCTCAAAGCGGTACAATTCACTGTTGAATTGATTGAAAGGAAAGTTCTTATAAAACTCTAAGATTTAGAGCTGGAAGGGAACTTAGCGATCATCTCAGCGTCCCCTCCCCATTTGACAGAAGAGCAATTAGAGAAGTTGAATGTTCAGAGTTGGCAGAGTCAGGATTAAACTCCAGGTATTTGGACACTACAACGCTGGTTCCATTACAACTTGGTTTGAAGAGCAATGGGGAAGCAAGTTATAATGTCCCTGCCCATCTGTGAAGAGGCCTAGGTAGCCACTGGGATTCCTAAATAGAAGCTCTGGAGGTGATCCCAGAGTAGAGTGCTACACTGTTGTTCAATCATGTTTGACTCTTTTTTTTAAAAAATGTTTTTATTTATGGAAATGGGTTAAATAACTTGCCCAGGGTCACACAACTGGGTAATTATGAAGTATCTGAGGTCACATTTGAACTCAGGTCCTCCTGACTCCAGGGCCAGTGTTCTATCCACTGTGCCACCTAAATGTCCCTTGTGTTTGACTCTTGGTGACTCCATTTGAGACTTTTTTTTTTAGTTTTTGCAAGGCAGTGGGGTTAAGTGACTTGCCCAAGACCACACAGCTAGGTAATTATTAAGTGTCTGAGGCCGGATTTGAACTCAGGTACTCCTGACTCCAGGGCCGATGCTTTATACACTGTGCCACCTTGAGACTTTCTTGGCAAAGTTACTGGTAGTTTGCTATTCCTTTCTCCAGCTCATTTTACAGATGAGGAAACTGAGGCCAACAGGATTAAGTGAGCTTCCCGGGGTCACAGGTATTAGGTGTCTGAGACCAAATTTGAACTCAGGTTTTCCTGACTCACTAGGCCATCTTGCTGCCTCTAGCTCTTATTATTAGATGGCTGTTAACGTTCCTTCTAGTCCCAAATTCATGAATCTGTGATTTAGCATCATTTGCGAAGCAGCATCTTCCTCCCGCGCAGGTGAAGGAAAGGCGTTAGAACTACAATCCCCTGTAGAACCGCGGGAAGGCGTGGTTTCTGTGACCCTTCCCGTGACGCCGTCATTGCCTTATGGAAGTTGTAGTTTAATCTAGCTGAGGCGGTTCCCATATTAAGGCGAATTCTCCCCCCCAAGGACTCCCAGCCCCAGAAGGCAAAGCGGCCGCGGCGTCCTCATCGCGAGACGTGAGCCGCGCGATTCACGTTCGTGGCGGCAGCTGCGGCCGAGGCTCCGACGGGCTCCGCCGCCGCGCTTCAGCCTGCGGCCGCTGCCTCTCCCGGGCCCGGGCCGCGAGCGGCCGCCCCCTCAGGCCCCGGCGTCGCCGGCGTGGCCCCGGGCCGAGGGCGTGGCCATGGCGGACAGCGGCGGCGGGAGCGCCGGGGCCGGCGCGGGCGGCGGGAGCGCCGGGGCCGGCGGGTCGGGCCAGGCCTCGGCGGCCTCGGCCTCGGGCTCTGCGGGCGCCGGCTCGGGCGTTACTAACCCCGGCGTCGCTGCCGCCCGGAGACTCCCAGCTCATCGCGCTCATAGTGGAGCAGCTCAAGAGCCGGGGCCTGTTCGACGGCTTCCGCAGGGACTGCCTCGCCGACGTGGACACCAAGGTAGCGGCGGCCGAGCCGGCCCGGGCCCTGCCCCCGGGCCTCCCCCGCCGCACAGCGGGAGGATGCTGGCGGCGGGCGCCCTTCCCCGACGCGGTCGGACTGGCGTGGACCAGGGCCAGCTGTGTCCGGAGAAAGAACTGTGGACTTTGAACAAAGACTGTTACCTTTAGTTTAAAAAAAAAAAATTAGTGTAATTTTGCTATCTCTTATGCTTTTTCTTCCTTAAGAATAGGATTTCTCCCTCATCACATTCAATTTAGCATGGAAACAACGTCAAGGTAGCAGGCTGCCTTCTGTGGGCGCTGGGAGGAAAGAAGCCAGATTAGGGGGAAAAATTGTAAAATTGAAAAATAAAGAAATAAAGATTACAAAAATAAATTTAGAAATTAAAAAAATGAAATACTTCACTTCCCAAATCATGTGCTTTTCTATTTCCAAAATTTAAGAAATTGTAAGGAAACCTATATATGTATGTGTATATATATATATATATATATATATGTTTGTGTGTGTGTATTTGTTTTCCAGTTACATACAATGATAGTTTCTATCAATGATTTTTATTTGCAATGTTTTGAATTTTACAATTTCTTCCTCCCTCTCCCCTCCCTCCAACAGAAGGCACTCTGATAGAGTCTTTATATTTGCTTCCATGATACACATTGATCCAAATTGAATGTGTTAGGAAAAGAAACATTCCAATGGAGGAAAAAATAAAATATTAGAGATAGCAAAATTATATGACTTTTGAAAATTGAAGCTAATCTTTGGTTTTCATTTAAACTTTGCAGTTCTTTTTTTCTGAATACAGATGGTATTCTCTGTCAGAGATTCCCTAAAATTGTCTCTGATTGTTGCACTGATGGAGCAAGTACCATCAGGGTTGATCGTCACCCCATGTTGTTATTGATATATGTAGTGTTGTTCTGGTTCTGCTCATCTCACTCAGTATCAATTCATGCAAGTCTTTCCAGGCTTTTCTGAAATCCCATCCCTCATGATTTCTTATAGAACAGTAGTGTTCCATCACATACATATGCCACAGTTTGTTCAACCATTTCCCCAAGTTGATGGACATGCACTTCGTTTCCAGTTCTTTGCCACTACAAACAGTTGATATATTTTTTTAAACAAGAGTTTATTAAGCACCTACTATGTGTTTGCCTGGGGAGGGTTTGCATCACAACAAAACGTGATACAAAGTTTGTATTGATCAGAAAGCTGCTCTGAAAAGTCTAGTGTAAATTACAAAAAAAAATTATTTGAGAGTAACAGGAAAGGCCTCTGTAGCACTTGAACTTTGAAAAAAATAGAGGTGAAAGAACATGGCCCAGATATGGGGGACAACCTATGTAGAACTGATTTTGAGTGGCTGCAAAGTAAAGTTTGTGAAAAAGAACAATGTGTAATAAGCTTGAGAAAACCAGTAGAGAATTTTATATATGAGTTGAAGGGATTTGTATATTATCATAGAGATAAGGAAGTGCTTTTTTTAGTGATAGTGTAACTCACCATTTTGTCCTATAATAATATCAATTTTAGTCAGACTTGAATAAACTGGAAAAAAAGGCTATTGAAATAGTCCAGGAGAGAGGTATTGAGAACCCAAACTAGGATTGTGACTGTAACAAGAGATGAAGTGGTAAATATATCTACATCTATAGATATATTTAAAATTGTAAGACTTGACTACTGATTTGATAAGAGGAGAGGAAGGAGTTTGGAAGGACTGAGATTTCAAACCTAGGTAGCTAGATGAATGATGGTACCCTCATGAGAAATAAAGCTCAGAAGAGTTGATTTGGGGGGGGGGGGATAAGTTACTTTTTTGGACAAGTTGAATTTGAGATGCCTGTAAAAACACTCAGATGGAGTCACTCTAGCATTTGGTAATGTAAAACTGAATGAAGCACAGGGTAAAAAATTAAGGCAAGATATCTAAATCTAAACCTTTCTTTGGCCTTTGACACTTTTGATAACACTCTTAATATTTTCTTTAGATTTTTGACACACCTAAAGATTCTTCTTCTGGTTCTCCTCTAATTCACCTGTTTGAATGTTCCTCTGTCTCCCTTACTGGGTCCCACCTGCTAACCTGTAAGAGCATTGTGAGCTTTGTAGCTTTGCATTTTACTCTGCTCCTCACACTCTTTGTTTCTGCAACTACTTTAAATTCCTCTTACATAGTACCTCATTACCTTTGCATTTTGTTTTTCAAACCAGGAATATTCTTTTTTTTATTTTTTTATTTTTCTCATTTTGTACAAATTTTTTTTATACATTAATAAAATTCTTGTTTAAGAGTAAACAAAATACCCCCTCCCCCTCATGAATATAAACTTGCTTGAGCGATAAAGTAAAGGGGAGAGAGAAAAAATTAAAATTAAAAAAAAAATAATAGTAGTAATTGTAGGTATGGCCAGGTGGCGCAATGGATGAAGCACCAGCCCTGGAGCCACGAGCACCCAAGCCTACATCCAGCCCCGTAGACCCAACAATCACCTAGCTGTGTGACATGCAAGCCACCCGATCCCCACTGCCCTGCAAAAACCAAAAAGAAGAAAAAAAAAGACCCAAAATAAAATAGTAATAATAGTAGGGGTGGCTGGGTAGCGGACAGAGCATTGGCCCTTGAGCCAGGCTATGTGGCCCCAGTCAGGCCACCCAGCCCCACTTGCCCTGCACCCTCCCCCAAATAATAATAATAATAAAAAATGTGCTTCAGTCTTTGTTCCAACACCAACAACTCTGTCATGGGTGGATCATATTCTTTATGATAAGTCCATCACAAAAGTTACTTCCATATTTTTCCAACTTTGTCATTGCTGATTGCAACTCCCTCCTTTGATATTTCTCCACTACCATGTACTATATTTTCTCTCTCCTTTCACTCTGACTCTGCTGTAGGGTAGCTGAGTATCACAGCAGACAGATCCCTGGTCCTGGGACCAAGAAGCCCTAAACCAAGAATATTCTTTAGCTTCACTCCTCAGTTTCTCCTTTTTTCTTCAAGGTCATGCTCAATACCCTCCTTATGTGGTGCTTCTTCTTCCCTTTCCTCCACTAGAATTTGTATCAGCACTTAGTAAATATTTAATAAATGCCTGTTGACTCAGCAAATGAAGCAGGGGGAGAGACCTAGAAGAGAGGGGCATTATTTAGGGAGCAGGATATTCGACAGTATCAGCTCTTGTGTAGATATCTAGGACAGAAAGGATTTGGGCAGTTAAGAGATCATTGATATCTTTTAAGAAATTAGGTTCACTGCAGTGCTGATGATATATGTATGCATATATATTTTGAGGGCACTCTTGTATTGACTAATCAGTGGATTAAAACAATTCTGTCTTAAAAGTTTCTTCTCTTCACCAAGATAATGTAATTTGTGCAACAAAAGGTATTTTTTAAGAGCTACTGTTCTGTCTGCATTTGTAAATTTACTGATATATTTTAAAATAAATTTTTAAAAAAGGGTGAGTGCATAAGGATTAGTCTTGGGCAAAAAAAGAACAGTGTCTTCACTGGAGACGAGTAAAGAAAATAGAACCATATCTGAGTGATGTTAGAGAAAAGGGAAGAGGGAACCATCTGAGAGATAATTTGGTTAATTGCATAAGAGGTGATGAAAGTTAATCTAATGAATCAAAATAACTTTCTAGGAATTTGGCTATGAGAGGACAGCGATTGAAGGTGGGAGAAAGGGGGTTGAGAATTTAAGGCACAAATTAAGGGGTTGGCATTAACAAGGTGAAAAGTCCTCTCATCCCTTGAATTTGGTGCAAAGGAAGGAGAAGGTGAGAAGATGAGTGTTTAAAAGTATGGAATTGGAGAGAAAATAGGAATTTGGTACACAGAGATTGCCTCAGTGAGGCAAAGGCTACTGAGAGTGAGGGTATGGTATAAGTCCTTGTAGAGAAAAGAGAAAGTTTGCAACAAACACTTGGGAGTAGAATCAAGTCACCATGGAAGAGTAAAAGGCTTCTTGTGTAACAGTGGGAGCAAAGTTGAGATTACATAACTTAAAATTGTTTAACTTAAAATCACAGTTGGTTGAATATTTGTCATCTCTATTTAGCAACTGAAAGTGCATGGTGAGAGTTTTGGAAGTGTCAGTGGGAAAAAAGGACAAGGGATTTAATAACTTGTTACCTAGGATTAACTAACTCTCCACTCTCCTTTGCTTTGTCCTCTCTTGCTTCCTATCACCTGAGTCATGACTTGACCCCTCCAATCATCTTCCTCCACCATTAAATATGACTGAAGAGAAAGCATGAAACCACACCTTATTGGATCCACTAAAAGTTCTGATAAATAATCTCAGCTCCACACTTACTGTAGAAGGCAGTTCTTTATCTCAGATGGTTTAACTAGCCCACTTCAGTGCAGCAGCTTTTTCAGACCTGTGATTTGCAGAGTTCGCTCTTCCCTTTTCTCTAAAAACACTCAGATATGGTTCTAACTAATTTCTTGTCTCCAGTGAAGACATTGCTTTTTTCTTGCCCAAGACAAATCCTTATGTACTCACCCTTTATAAAAAGTTTATTTTAAAATATATCAGTAAGTTTATTTACAAATGCAGACAACAGTAGCTCTTAAAGAAAACCTTTTGTTGCACAAATTACATTATCTTGGTGAAGAGAAGAAACTTTTAAGACAGAATTGTTTTAATCCACTGATAAGTCAATACAAGAGTCCCCTCAAATGTTTGTGTGTGTGTGTGTGTTCATAGAGTATGAAAAAAAAATCACAATGAGAGGCAAGTTAGAAATCCAGACTACAAAAAACAGATATTAATGTAATAGTTCATTTATTTTGTGGTAAACATTACAAATAAGATCAATCATTGCAAATATATTTAAGTTAACTATTTAATAGCAATCTTTCAAAAAACATTCTCTTTCTACACTATTAGAATTTCCTAGTCATATGGATATTATTCTCAACTCCTATCTCTCTTATCCCACATATCCAGTCTCACATCTTATTATTTATACCATGACTTGTATATGTCCTGTCCTTCCCTTCACAGACACCATCTTAGCACAGTTCCCTATCACCTCTTGAATTGCTGCAATATTCCCCTAATTGGTCTCCATTCCATTCTCCACTCACCTGATTTTCCTATAGTTTAGGTCTAACCAAATTACTCTTTTAATCAATAAACTATAGGGAATCTGAGACCTTTTCTGTTCCCTCTTTTCCCACTTCCCCATTATCCCCCCCGGGGTAGCTGTTGCATTTTCATATCAAGGTGAGTACATAGGAATTTTTGTCTTGTCAAGAAAAGGGCAATGTCTTCATCCGAGAAGAGTATAGAAAATAGTTGGGACCATGTCTGAGTGATATGAGGAAAAAGGAAAGGAAACTCTTTGCAAATTACAAATCCTCCATTGCCTCATTGCTGAGATAACCTATCTACTCTATATCCTGTACATGGTTACTTACATATCATCTCATTAAAATGGGAGTTCCTTGAAGGTACAGATGAGGTCTTTGCCTTTCTTTGTATTTGGCATAGTTTCTGTTATGTAATAAATATTTAATAAATGCTTATTGACTGATAAAGTCAAAATTGAAAGGGGAGGAAATTGAGTCCGAAGCTAGAATTATGGCCTGGAAAATCAGAATGTGATGAAGTGGAAGTAGGAGCTATGATGTTATTAGTATGGGTACTTTACTTTATGAATTTATATGGCACTACTGCTGTAGTACGCAGTCTTTGTATATTCATAGATTTAGAGCTAGATAGAAATTTTAATTGGAAGTTATCTTACAGCTTACAGATGAGGCAACTGAGAATTTCACTTTTCCAGGATCACACAATTAGAGGGTATCAGAGGCAAGATTCAAATCCAGATAGTCTAACCCTATTGCCAAAAAAAAAAAAATTCATCTTCTACTGATGAACTTCTCTGCACTTTGGCTGGTTCTTGAACAGTAGTTTGTTGCTGGTTCATACTTAAAATTTTTTCAGTTTACCTACTGTTGATAGAATGAGAAGTTCTAGAGCTTAAATTTTGCTATTAAAATCTCCAATAATCTAGGGTCACTTCCTCATGAGGACAAGGCATTGGAAGAAAACTTTAATGAGGGTTGGTTGTCCTTATTTAGGCAAATTTTTTTGGGAAGAGTTTTGACCAAGAAGGGTTGATTACATCTTTTTCCAATAAAATGGAGTTCCACTTCAGAAGACACTCTTAGCATAATACATTTGTACTAATTCCTGCATATTTTTCTTTATACTCTGTGATCAAGATTGTTCTAGTTTGTGACAGGAGTTCCTTCTGAGACCCTCAATACTGCTATAAAGCTAACTCTCCCTGTGATTGAAGTTAGTCTTATTAGAGTCAGTGTTCCAAAACTAGTTAGCTGTTGGCTAAGAGAGAAATGATCTCTGCAATACTTTCCCTGAATTTTCTTTAACTAGTAAATAAGTGTTTAACACAGAAAATGCATAGTGTCATAAATACCACTTTAAAAATGCACAGAATAGAACAGAAGGAAAATAATTAGAAAGTAAACAGGGTGACTTTGAAAATAAAACGTTGGATTTGTTGTATACTAAAGGGAGAAGAAAGTTGTGTGTCATGCTGATTGTGGTATTCAAGGAAAAAAAATCACCTTTTTTCTCTTCTGCTTTGGATATGTGAAAAATTCCAAATAAATTCTTAATAGAATTAAGTGGTTGTATTTGTACATGGTGTTTATTTTTAAAAGCAGTTCCTCTATAGATGTGGAGTTTTTTTCTTTCCAAATAAAACGTTTAGCTTTCCTGTAGATTCATAGAAAATTAGAGTAGAGAAAGAATCTTAGATCGTGTAGTCCAGCCTCTTCATCTAACAAACCAGAAATCTGAAACCACTGGAAGCTAGATAGATATATCAACTGATTACAGATGTTCAGTTTATATTTTGAACTATCTGGTTTGCCCAGAGTTGGATTTTCTGAATAATCTATACTACATGCATTTTAAAGGGGTAGGTAAAATTTAGAGTTTAGTTGGTTCTATTTTAGAAAGTGATCTTGCATCAGCAAGAAACATCTAATCAAATTTCTTGGGTTAGTTTGAACAGTACAGGAACCTGAATGTTTTTATTATGGACTCAAAGAATGTAAAACCCTGCTTTTACCTTTGAATCATGAACCCCTTTGGCAATCTGGATCCCTTCTCAAAATAATATTTTTAAATGCATAAAATAAATAAATTATAAAAGAAACTCAAGTCAAAATAGTAATAAAACTATATAAAACCCCAGATTAAGAATTCTTAAAACCTTTCCTTTAGTGGGAAGATTGCCCTATGGTTCTTGAAATTGCTGCCCAAGCTCTTTAGGAATCCACAAAGGTTGAAGAGTCTCCTAGACCAATTATTGGCATTCAAGTACAGCTCCTTCGTGTGTTTGTGTGTGTGTGTGTTTAGAAACTTTAACTGGTACAGATAATAGGGTTTAAATTTTGATGAATGTGTATCTACTTATTTTTTAAATAACCTTATTTAAGTCTTGTGACAAAATGTTTCAAATAAGAAATTCTTCAGTTATGTATTTAAACATTCTTCTTGAAAAGAAATTAAACCCTGTTAGATTTCCACAGCAGTTACAAAATGTCTGGCTGAGCACCATGACTTAAATTTGTTTTACATTTTAAAATAAAATGTTAATTGACTTGGACAAATAGAAGTACATTTTGATCTGAGGATAGTCTAGAGGTGGAAAATATTATGCAGGACTCAGTCCTGTTAGAAATTTTGGAAAGTGACTTTTCTGAATTTTCTCCCCTTCTTCTTTTCAGCCAGCTTACCAAAATCTAAGACAGAAAGTAGACAACTTTGTGTCAACTCATCTGGACAAGCAGGAGTGGAACCCAGCAATGAACAAAAACCAGTTAAGAAATGGGCTGAGACAGAGTGTGGTTCAGTAAGTAAACAGAATTGAGTAAATAGCAGTCATGAATATAAGTATTTAGTCTTCATTTATTTAGGCAAGATTTATGTTATTGTTATGTTTTGGAAGAAGCAATAGAATTACTAGAATAAGGGCTGACATAAGCAAAGCTGTCAATCTTTGATACCTTTAAAACTTTTTGGTGTAGGAAAATTTTATATCTATATATATTTGTTTCTTGGGTAAGAAACAGTAATTTCATTATGTTCAACTAAAATTATTTGATGGTTTATATTGAAGTTTCTTTAGTTTTATTAATGTCATTATTAGCTTCGGTAGAAGATAATGTTCTTAGAGCACATTTACCTTCATATTGAAATTGCAGTTTTAAGGAAATTCAGGGTCTTAGGATATTTCCTTCAAGTTTGTAGCATTGCTGTTACTTTCAAGAATTTGTCAGTCATTGTTCATGCATGAATTTGATTGTTTTTCTTCCGGGTGGAAAGTTAGGCTCAAACTCTTATTATTACCAATTACTGAAAGTTAACTTTTTTGTAAACATAAGGTTTTTGTTATTGTTTTCACAAAAATGAAGACCTTTTCTCTTTTATAGAAGAGCCAGCACTCTTCAGCTTGATGCTGGCTTCTGAAGCTTTTTACAGGAAAAGCTAAAATTCTAGGAAAAGTTGGTGATAGCTTTTTTGGAATTATGGATAAGAAAAAAACTAATGATGCTGTGACACTTTTATCTGTTTGAAATCATAAAAAATGTACCTTTCTTGCTTTTTCTCCAGGAAACAAGTTATGGCACGTTAAAAAGAGAGGGCAGAGATATTAGATAATGAATTAGAATTTTACTAGTTTCCATTGGATTATTATTTATTTCACCAGTATGTTATGAAGACTTTTGTAACTTAGGGAAAATACTTTGAGAATTTTGAGGGAAAATTTCTAAAGTAATTCAAGGTGCCATTGTTATTATTGCTGTTGCAAATTTTTGTAAAGAATGTAATAAATGACCTTGTATCATATATAGACATGAAAGGATTTTTATAATGGACCTGTAAATATTGATGTTCTTTCAAACACGCTAACCTTTCAAATCTCTTCAACTGCTATGTCTTTCCTCCCCCTCAACTTCACATAAGAATGGTAACCCCCTTCATCTTTCCCATTCTCAAGTATTCCATCTTAGTGACAAAAGAATTCTGAAATTTACCTTTCATTATATCACCCTCCTTTAAGCCTTTTATCCATCTCCTTCATATTTTAGCACTTTTTTCATCTATCACCCATACCCTGGCTTTACTCTTCTGTCAAATTTGACCACTTCATTATTACATTGTCTTCTGCTCTCAGATCTATTGTGCCCTTGTTCCTCCTGGCAATCTCTTATCTTGTAATCTGCTCTAGATCAAGAGCTGCTTTAATGGTGTTAGAAGACTTGTTAACTAATTTGTTAAAATTTGTTAACTAATCTTAATTGTGCCCTCATTGTAGCAAGACAATTATGTTTACTCCTCCCTAATCAATGTACTGTCATATTACTCAGAGCAACTGTTTCAAACCCTCTCTAGCTTCCCACATCTATCTATACCACTTCCCTCTCAGGAAAGACCTTGCCTCATGTTTTGATCACTACCCCCCTATTCTCTCTTCTTTTGCACTAGTCTCTGATGAAGAAATGGTCCTTCTTACCAAGATCAAGTTCTTTATTCTTGATTCCTTTCTAATTGCTCCCCCCTCCCCCCTTATTAATTCTTGTCCATCTGTTGGCTCATACCCACCAACATGCTTTTATCTTTGCAATTTTTTAAAAAAGACAAAAATAATACCCCCCCCATAAAAAAACCTGTTTGATCCCATTCCATCATTCAAGATCTCTTCTTTTCTTATACAAACTCATGGAAAAAGTGTCAGCAGTAGATCGTTTTTATTTCTTTTCAACCCTTCGCAAATCTGACTTTCAACCTCATTCAACTTATTGTCAAACCTCATGGTCTTTTCTTAGTTTTCAACTTCTTAACCTGTGATATTTGACATTGGCCTCCTTCTCTTTTTAGTTATTCTTCTCCCTGAGTTTTCCTGACATCATTCTTTCTTAATTTTTCTCCTTAATGGTACTTTATCAGTCTCCTTGGTTGATGTTCTCATCCCTCTCATGCCCTCATCTTTCCCTTTACTTTATGACCCTTTACCTTGTACTTAATTCTCTCTTAGCCTTCCATTCCCTCTACTCATCAGTTCTTTTCTAAGCTATCACTGTTGTCCTAGTTATACTCTCCTCCTTTCCCACCTTGACCCTGGTGAATAAATTCACCAAATCCCTTGAATATTTTTCCTGTCAGTGATCTTGCCCTGCCAAGCACCAGCTTTGGATTGCTACAATCATCCACTGCTTTCACTCCTACTCGCATGTAGCTGAGCAAAGCAAGAGGAAATCTTGAAAGGACTAAATCAGTCCACTGTAAATTTGCTACAAGTCTCATGTTGACCCTCACTTCAGCAAGGCAATCCTTTTATACCTCCTGAGTTCTTAGCCTCCTGAGCCAACCACTTCTTGAGGAATGTCTTAATATCAAAAACCCCTCCAAATGTACACATGATCTCATTTCATACTCCAGCAAATTTCTTTCTTTCATTGTTTTTGTTGGGTTGTTTTGGTCATATCCAACTCTGTAATCCTGTTTGGGGTTTTCATGGCAAAATACTGAAGTATTTGCCATTTCCTTCTTCATTTAAAAATGAGGAATCTGAGGCAAATAGAGTGAAGTGACTTGCCCATGGTCACATAACTAGCACATGTCTAAGACTAGATTTGAACTCAGAAAATTAGTCTTCCCAATTCCAGACCTGGCAATTTATCCATTAATCACCTAGCCAACATCATTCAGTCCTGCTCTTTTACTAACCTTCAATCTCTTCCCTTTCTGTAGCTTCCCTGCTGCCAATGAATACAACTTCATCAAAAAGAGAGAGAGAGAGAGAGAGAGAGAGAGAGAGACTTCATCTATCCATCCCCACTAGCTATTGTTCTGCATCTCTCCTTTTTTGTGGCTAAACTCCTTGAGAAAGTTTATCTACACTATGTAGACAACACTACAATAAGAAGCTTCCACTTCTTTTCCTCTTATTCTCTTCTCAACTTTCTTTGGTCAGACATTCAACTAAAACTGTTCTCCAAAGTACCACTGACACACTAGTCTCTCCTTGTTCTCTTTCTATGTCTGACAGCTTTCTCATTCTACTGCTAGATTTCTTTTGATCTCTCTGATCCTGCCTGCTAATAACCTTCTCCTTATCTCCATTTTCACTTTTGTCTATTGGACAAAACCAGTATGTCCAAATCTGAACTGATTCTCGTTTCCTTCACAACTTCCCCTTTTTTACTTCCCTATTGTCTAGGGCACCACCATCCTCCAACCTAGCTGTCATTTTTTACTCTTCACTCTCATGACCAATTTGTTCCCAAGTCTTATCAGTTGTTCCCTCAAAAGATCTCTTCTGTATGTCCCTTTCTTTCCTCTGACATAGCCACCACTCTGGTACAGTTTCCTCACCTCACAGCTGAACTTACACAGGTTGGTTCCATTATCTTACTTCTCTCTCCTTTCTAATCCATCTTCCAGTCAACTGTTAAGTTGATTTTTCTAAATTACAAGTCTGTCCCTGTCAGCACCACCCCACAATCAATGAACTCCAGTGGTTTTCTGTTACTTCCAAAATATAAATCTCTGACTCATATCTTGGCCCCTCCTTCCTTTCCAGTCTTCTTACACCTTATTCCCCTCCATGCACTATTCTTCAATCAGGTGATACTGTATTTATTTCTTACATAAAACATTCCATCTCCCACCTGTGCCTTTTCACTAGCTGCCTGACCCCTAACCCTGGAATCCCCTGTCTCCATAACTGATTACTGACCTTGGGCTTCCTTTAAGTCTCAGCTAAAATCCCACCTTCTTATCCCGTATTTATTGTTTTCCCCCTTAGACTGCAAGCTCCTTAAAAGAATGAGCTGGTTTTTTGCCTTTCTTTGTAACTCTGATGCTTAGCACAGTACCTTGCAAATGACTTCCAGATGACTCCCAGATCTATCCATCCACCTCTGGAGCCTGGATTAATTTTGGTCCTGTTGACATAAACAGGAAAGTCCTAAAATACCATGAGTATATATGCATCTTATACATACCAGAGAAAATTAAGTGAAGGAGTCTGTGTTAGTGATTGAGTCTTTGGGGAGGAAAATTTTAAAAGTAAAGCATGTTAGATTGCATGTGGCAAATGGACTGTTATTTGAAAAAATTACTCAGGACTTAAGTTCTCACTATCTTGACACTTATTTAGGTAGACATAAAGACTCTCAAATTACTATGGTTAGGATAAAGGTGATGGTTCTTACGGGAACTGACTGACAATGATTTATTTGTATTTGCACAAGGTCAGGAATGCTGGAAGCTGGAGTGGACAGAATTATTTCACAGGTAGTGGATCCAAAACTAAACCACATCTTCAGGCCACAGATAGAGCGAGCAATTCATGAGTTCCTGGCTGCACAGAAGAAAGAAGACACTATACCAGCTCCCCCTCCAGAGCCTGAAAATCAGGATCCACCTGCTCCTTCTCAGGATTCCTCTTAAGGTAATATGTCGCCATATTTAAGTTTTTCAGTAGTTATTTACTTTGCCTAGCACTGTCCTCTGATTATTTGTTTTGTACACCATGTTAGCCAGGCATTTGGTGTGACACTTAGATGGCATCTAAGCCACTATGATAAATTCTCATCATTGAGTCAGATAAGGTGTTCCTGAAGCCTCAGGAGTCCATTGGTTTGTTTTTGCTCTGGAGGTTGTCTAAAACTTCATTTATCAGTGAATATTTGAGAGATTGTGACACCAAAACCAAAATTAAAGCTATGAATTGTCTCGTCATTTAAAAAAGACATCTGAAATAACCAATCTGTAACAGATCATATTCCAAACAAAACTTTTTTCTCTGTGAATAAATGTCTGTCCTAGAAATGAATTAACCTTTTGTTTTATATAATTAAATAACATTTAGCAAGCTGTTAGTGGTGTCCTTGATGGAGTTCACCCAATTTCCCTCTATGCTATAGATATCTTTCATTGCTATCATATTTGAAGTTTGATCATTCAGGTATCAATCCTATGATTTTATATTTTAAGCCTTGAATAAATCCTAATAGAATTCTGAGGCAGATTGATTAATGTTTCTTTGTAAGATGGATGTAATATCAATAGCTAATGCTATAGTATTTGAGGTTTTTAAACATTGCTTTAGAGTCTTAAAATAGCCCTGTTTGAGATATTTAATATGGGTTTTTTAGTTTTAACTGATAAGAAAATGAGACTGGGGGAATAAATGACTTAACTACAATTTTACAGCCAGTAAGAACCAGAGGTAGATTTGTATTGTCATTTCTGGTTCCCAAATATAAATAGCTTTCAAAAAATGCATAGAATTAACATTTCAGGTAAAAGTTAATTATATTTCAAACTGTTCTAGAAAGCATTTCTATCTATGTAGAGCAGTCTGCATTCAGATTCTATTTCTGCCACTTAACTACTTACATGATCTTTGTTAAGTGACCTGACCTTATGGAATTTCAATTTCCTTATCTGTAAAATAAGGGGGTTGAACTAGATGACTTCCGGTGTCCTTTTCAGCTCTAGATCATATGATCCCATTCCTATTATTAGGGGGGGTTTTTTGGTAAGATTTTCTTTTATCTGAAATGAATCAGATAAATACTTGGGTTAGTCATCATTTTATCTTAGCCACTAGTTAAATAATAGTGCAAGAACCAGATATACAGGTGTTTTTCAGATAGAAAGGAGAGAAGCCATAATTTAAGTTCATGTATAGAGCATTTAAAATAAAAGCAAAAAAGAAATATTCTAGTAAGTCCTGGACCATCCTGTTTTCCCTTATTTTTCTGATTTAACTTGAATTTTAAGTGAATATGGTATTTTTCAAAAAGTGGTATTTGGATCTGATTATACTTTTTTTTAACAGCCTTTTTTTCTTATGCCTTTGATGAAAGCTGCTAAAAATTCATGTAATTGAAAATGAATAAGCTTATTCAACTTGACAAGACTGCAGCCTCATAATGAAGATCTTCAAAGATTGTAGAGCCTTCAGATTTCATTCCTAACTGAAAGCAGCAACAGTTTGACAATAGAAACTGACATGGGACCTTTATAATCCTTAAGAAAGCTATTGAATTGATAGATTGTAAGGATTAAATCCTTACAGGTACTCAGGAAGTTGCTTAGAACTTCTGCATTTTGTGTAAGTTTTGGGTAAAGGGGTGGGTAGTTCATGTTGTAGGGGGTTTTGTTACTTTGACATGGAAGGGATTTGAATTGACTTATTAAATGTTCTTTTCACTTTTCTAATAAAATTTTTTAAACATGCCTGGTTTTTGAGTCCTAACCTTAAGGTTTAGCTTTAGATTCTCTGCTCTAAAGTTTCCTTCCACCTCTAAAACTGATTCTTAAGTGTATTTGTTGCTGAGTTTTAGAGACATGAAATTCAAAGTCCCAGGTATGACCTTGGCCAGCCTACCTCTAGGCCTGAGTTTCCTCATCTTAAAAAATGAGAATCTTGAACAACATTATCTTTGAGATGTCTTTTAAACTTGATTCCTAATTTGACTCTCTGCTGCTCAAGAAAGATTTTTTTTCTTTCAACTTAAAAATATGTAAATAAAAAAGCTTGATATATTAAACTCTCTGTCTTGTTAAAGTCCAACTCCTAGTTCTTGCTGAGTTCTAGCACTACAGAAATTAAAGGCTTGATTATTCTCACCCATACTGTTTTGTCATAAAAATATGCATTAAGTATTTACTTTGCTGGAAGATAAAGTTTTTGCCCTAGTAGAACCTATTATTTAGTAATGGGATAAAATATATTCCATTAAATAGGTGGTGTTTAACTTGGAATCAGAGAGACTTGAGTTCTACCACTGCCTTAAATGCTAGTTGTATGACCCTGAACAAGTCACTGAATCAAGTAGCCATTAAAATACCATATACATTTTACCTATTCTATGTTAGTATTTCTTTTATTCAATTAGTCCCATAGTCTTTTGTAAGAGAAGGAAAGATCATGTGTGAAGACTGCAAGACTTGAAGATTTTTGCATACCATATAAAAAGATTGTGTTTTTGTAGGAAACTTCACAGTTTATTTGCTAGTAACTGAGCAAATGAAACTGTCTAGAGCCAGGCTTAATGTAAAGACGTAAGTTGCTGCCTGCCTGCTTTTCTAGCTTTAGAGAGCAACTCTATGGACCTGATCCATAAATGACTTCCTTTCTGAGACTTATTTCAAAAGGAAGGAAAAATATGTGCATACCTAATTAGAATCAGCCATTGAGGTGAAAAGGGCAGAGGACACAGGAGGCCATGTCTTTAGTTCTTTTATATGCTTTATTCCCATTAGGTTAGGAATGAATAAGTGAAGTTGTGAATCTAATTATAGATGTGGGCATTTTAAGCCACCTATACAAAGGCCTTGCTGGCTTCATAACTATTTTGCTGAGTCTACTTTTAAAAGTTGTACAGTTACTTTTCAACACTTAAATTTGAGGTCAAGAATTTATAGAATTGAATTTGAAAACAAAGAGTAGTTTGTTCCCAAAAGCTTCATTTCCCCAGACCTGTCTGAGCAAACAAAATGAGCAAGAATCCAACCAATTCACCTAAACTTAGAATTTAACTGTCTTTGATTAGATCTTAACCTTTTTGACTGGCTGAGTTTTGCCCAAGATTTTCCATAATGGTTGGTTTCTGGGTGAGGACATGGAAAATCCTTTAGTCCTAATTCAATAGCTGGTTATATAAGAAATAATCATTTCAGGGGGATTTGTAAATTGTATGTGTAGGAAAAATTTAACCAGTGCATATCTGAACTTGTTACTTAATCCTGGTTGCCTGAGACATTGAAATTAATCAACTTGCCCAGGGTGTATATTAGAGACAAGATCATAGATTTAGAAGGGATTTAAGATAAGCTATCAGATCAAAACCCCCTCAGGTTTTCCTGACTCTGAAAGGCTAACAATATCAACCTACTGTGTCACTTCCAAAAGGGTGGTGGGTGGGGCATTAAAATTTCTTTTTGAAGAGAAAAACAAAAAGAAACATCCTTTGAGATAAACAACACCTGAGCTTTTAATCCTTGTTCTAGGTCTTCAGCATCTTTAGAAAAAAATAGTGAAATCCCAATTATTGCAGACTGCATATTGCTCTGAACTTATTCCCTACACATTAGCATGGGTGAAAAGCCTAGATTCTGGACAGCTAGACAAAAAGCACCAATGTTCAAACATTCCAAAACTTGTTAAATTGTTAATTTCATAAATCAATCTGTCATGATGTTGCATTTTTCCTTTTAGCTTTCCCTCACTTTAAAATTGAGAAACAAGTATTTTATGTGAAAAGAAAGGGGATGGTGCTTCTCCTTTTGAAGATTCAGTGTCTTGTGTTAGCATCCCCATCTTGTGGGCTTTTCAGATATCACAGCTAATGACCATCATGATGGATGTGTTGCATATTTGGACTTGGGTATAGTAGAATGTTAACTGAATTATCCGTACCTTTCCACATATGTAACTCGTATTTCTTGATTTTCCTATTGACATCCTTTATATCTGTGATGTCAGTCTTGAATCCATTTTACAGAATCTCAGAATTACAAGAAACCTCAGAAGCCATCTAATTATGGGGGGGAGGGAGAAGTCCCTTTACAGCATCTTCAGTGAATGGTCAACCAAGCCTCTGCTTGAGAACCTTCAATAAGGAGGAGCCTATTAACCAACCTCACTTAAATTTTCCCATCCTCAGCAAGTCCAGTCTTTGAGAGCTACTTGAAGCGCTGGAGTTAAGTGATTCGTCTACAGCTACCTTGGGTAAGAGGGAATACTTGAACCCAGATTTTTCTGACTTCCAGGTCAAATCTGTAATACACTGTACACCCTCTCAGTGTCTTTATATGATGATATCTACAACTGAAGGTAGGACTCAAGCTGGGTTATGATCAGATTAGATTCTGAACTTTTTCTGCCCCTTCTCTGAAAGCTTTAAAATTTTTTCTCCTCAAATATGAGTGTCAGATTATATCAAGACTTTCCTTACCTCTGTGACAAATTCTTCATTGCTATAGTCACCTTTCCACAAAGTTCCCATCATTTTCAACACAGTAGCTAGACTCTCCCTTTAGGTGAAAATTCTCAGGTTACTCTGCCTTTTGAAAGATGCAGGTATTAATGCAAATCAAGAAATTATTAGCTGCTCAGTTATCTTCACAGTACTCCAGCAAGCATTAATAAAGTCCTCATCCCTTCTACAGTATATGTCCATGGAATTTGTTTCCCATAACTCATCAGGCTCCAATGACGATAGTGTTCCTCTTTCTGCCTCCATTGATAGCTGCCCAAATGTTCTCCACCATGGTTCCACTCATCTAGTTACTGGATTTCTTTATATATATATACATATATATATAATTTTCATTTACAAGTTTATCATTTACAAAGCTATGTCTCCACTTCCACCTCCCACTTTACTTCTGTTCCTTTTAAATAAAGAATATCTTCCTAAAATTATACTTGGCATAGATCTCATCCCAACAAGCTTCAGTGATTAGGTCAAATTTACTTCTTTCCATTATTTTTTCTTGCTTATCCATACTTTTTATAAACCTCTGGGATGATAGGTTTTATTTTTACTCTTCCATGAATTTATGGTGTATCTCCTGTGGTTCTTCCTACAATGAAGCATCTCTGGTATCTAAAATGTATTTTTCCTCTATTTTTCAGTATAAAGTACTTTGGATAAGATTTAAAATAGTTTAGACAAATGCAAGCCTTGTGAGGGGTCCTGCTCCATGTCCCTGCCCCCCCCAAAAGGAATCTTTAACTTATGTATTTTAATCTGTGATTCAGAAATCCAAAAACTTTACCCAGATATCATCTTAGAAAATATTTTTATTGGTAACTTGTTTTTTATGTGTAGATTTCTCTCAGTATACTTCTATCTCTCAGAAAGCTGTCCTACATAAAAAGAATTTTTTTAAAGAAAAAAGAATGAGGATGAAAACCAGCAAAACTAAATCAATACATTGAAAAAGTCTGAAAATGTTTATGATGTTCCACACCTGTAAACCTCCCAGTGCTGCCAAGGAGTGGTAATGTTAGATAGCTTCTTTGCAGCTGTTGACTTTTTACATTGACTTTTGTTTTGTCTTCGCCCGTGATTGACGGATGAAAGTACAACCTATGCCTCTAAGGTTTTTTTGCCTAAGAATATAATCTTTGACAACACTACCAGATTTGTTCTGGTAGTATTATTTGTGTCCACGTGAAACACCAGAAGTATGTAGTAATCTACTTAAGCCTTTGGAGGTTCTCTGCCACATTCCCCTCCTGGCTTACAAATTCCAGGAAAACGGCAGATAATGAGGTTGCCCTTCAACCACCACCCCTCATTTTTACAGGGCAGCATCTATGAATCCAGGCCTTAGAGAAATAATTGCTTTCTCCCAGAGTCTAGTTCACTTGTTTTTAGGAAAAAACCCAGTATCTATTACTTAATTCTAAGTATTTAAAGGACCTTCCCTTTCTCCATTTCATCACACCTATCTGTCAGCCTTCTAATCTAGATCAGGATTTTTCTGCCTCTTAAGTCTTCTAGTACCTTAGGTTTAAGATTTGAACAAGATAAGACAATTGTAGAATATCTGGCAGTTAAAAGATGACTTGCTTAGCTCTGAGGAGAGATTATTAGAACAGGGAGAGGATATTCAGTGGGGATATAGCATTGATTCAGCTCAGTACAGCTTCTCTATTGGTGTTAATGCTGGTCAGAATCTCTGAAAAACCTTGTCTTTCCCTAAGGGTTCCATGAAGTTTCATCTAATTGATTTAAGCCTTCAATCTGTAATCCAATTAAATCTTGAGTACAGTTTTGATACCTCTGAAGGAAAATATGAACCTAACCAGCACAGGGCGGGACCTTAGCATACAGCACTGGACATTTCTTTTTTTGTTTGTTTTAAGGAACATTTCTTTTTTCCTTGATAACCAAAAGAAAGGAGCCATGTTCCTTTGACCCCTTTGGAACTGTAAGCCTCAGTTTTTCCCATCCATAAAGCCAATCTGCTCGTGGAAAATAAATGATTCACTTGTCTCTGGAAGAAATATAAACATTGCACACTGAATGGAGGTCCCTTCCTAATTTCTTTTGATTTCCTTACATGCTAGTAACTGGTAAGTCCCTCTGGAGAACTGCTATGGTAGATTTCCAAGAGGAGTAGAACTTTGGATTATAGTCACAGAGTAATAATATTAGAGCTAAAAGGTATATTTATTTGAAACCATCTCATTCAATTTCCTTAGGGTCTAGGGAACCCAGAGAGGACAAGTGTTTTTCCTCAGTCACACAGCAAATTAACAGTAGATCTAGATTAGAGCCCAGGACTCATTTTCCCAAGCATATCTCTTTCCAGAACAATATGTTGTCTCTCTTTACTGTCCTTAATACTAGAGATCTAAACAAAGATTAACAGATTACATTGTACTAAGATATATACCATCTCTTGAATTTTTTAAATTTTTGTTTTCAGTCTCAAATTCTCCACCCACTCCCACACCCATTGTGAAGACAAAAAAATATACTCTTTATTATATATATTAAGTCATGCAAAACAGCCATATTACAGAGGAAAAAAATTTAAAGAGAAACAAAACTATGCTTCAATATACACTGAATCTTTTAGTTCTCTAACTGGAGGTGAAGAACATATTACATCATGAGTCCTTTGGAATTGCCATGTATCATTGTATTGACAAGTGTTACTAAGTCTTTTACAGTTGATTATCATTACAATATTACTGTTGCTGTGTACATTAGTTATTTAGAGTTCATTCAGCTGCACTGCTAAAAATTAATTTGTGCTATAATGGCTGATTTTTAAAGAAACATATGCTCTAACCATTCTTACCAGCTTAATATCAAGTTCTGTCCCTGAATTTTCTCTTCCTCCTTTTTTTTTAATCCATTTCCCCTTTTCTCCAGTTCAATTAATGTTTTTGTACTTCTACATTTCAAGTAAAATTCATGAGTTCACTTTTTGGATATTTCACTGATGCAGATTGCAACCCCTCTAACAGTTTTAAAAGTATCCTTTGAGAGGTGTTTTGACCACAAAATTAATTATTAATTAATAGTCATAATTCAGACAAGGCAGGGATTATCATCTCCTTTGGAGGAAAAACTGAGATTCCTTATATGGAAAGCAAGTCCATCTTGAAATTGATGTCTATGGTAGGAAGTCCATATCCTGTATCACCAAATGTCTTGCAATTATGAGGTAGTCAATCACAATTGAGATGAATTGAATTGGTCCCCCACTTCACAATTGACTAAAAACTAGTAGTTATAAATTTAAGAGGAACTAAGTCATGTAACTTAAATGACCACAAAAGGGACCACAATAAAAGCAATTGAGCTATAAATAATTTAGAATCAGAAGATCTGAGTTTCAGTATTGGCTCTTCTTTTTATTACATGACCTTAGGGAAGACTTGGAATTTCTGTTAGTTTTTTCAACTTTAAAGTAAGGATAATAATACTCTATCTTGTAGGGTTGCTGTAAGGGAAATATTTTTATAAACATTAGATGGTTTTATCAATGAGTTATTAAGACCTACATGAATCCTTTCAGTCAAAAACCAGTCCCTGCTCTTAAAGGAGCTTCCAATCCTAAAGGTTAGAGATCCTGGACAATTAACCTTTCTGGACTTCTATTTCCCACTCTGTAAAAAATAGAATAGGTGAGTTCAAGTACCTTTCAGCTCTCACATATTATAGTCACTTGCAAGATGTAAGCATTAAAAAAGTATTGACCATTTTTCTCAGAGAAAAACCTATGCTTTTTTCTTTATAGTGTATGTGGGTAGTGTACGTATACATAATGTAATTGTATAGTATGGTCAGTGACTCCGAGCGCATATGGCTAGGTCTGATGTCTGGACTTAAAAATTGTGTCTGGACTGTGGCTGGCAGTGGGTAAGGTGCTGTCTAGCCTGGCAGCTCTTAATAATGCCAGGGATGGAGAGGGAGACAGGAAAGCTGGAGTGTCTGAGCTTTCATTGGCAGGCCACACTAGGTGCTGTCCATCATTTTATTCATGGAGAATCTGGGCAGTCAACTGTTTATGGCTTTGTCATTGGGGATGGATTGGAACCAAAACTGCAGACAAATAATTGCTTCCTTCCAAAAATTCATCCCTTCTCCCCTTCTCCATTCCCTCTGTTGCCAAACTAGGGTCAAGCCCACATTGCTAAACAGATGGATTATAAGCAAGAACAGGGATAGTGTGCATGGTGTAATATAAGGAGTATTGGACTAGGAGTCAGGAGACTGAAGTTCAAGTCACAGTTCTTCCATGTCATCCCTTTGTGATCTTGAGCATCTCCTTGAATCAATTTTCCTATCTGTTAGTTAAATCAGGGGTTCTTAGTTGTTGGGGTTTTGTTTTGTTTTTTGTGGATGTCTGGACCCCTGGGACAATCTGGTGAAGCCTATGGGCCCCTTCTCTGAATCATGTTTTAAAATGCATAAATAAATCTCAACAGATTACAAAGAAAACCAGATCTATTTCATGCAAAATTACAAGTCTTCTGAAATCTATCCATGGAGTCTGTGAACCCCAGGTTAGGTTAAAAATACTTGGATTAGGGGTGGCTAGGTGGCGTAGTGGATAAAGCGCCGGCCTTGGAGTCAGGAGTACCTGGGTTCAAATCCAGTCTCAGACACTTAATATAATTACCTAGCTGTGTGGCCTTGGGCAAGCTACTTGACTCCATTTGCCTTGCAAAAAACCTTAAACAAAAAAAAAAGAATACTTGGATTAGATGATCTGAAAGATCCCCCTCAATTCTGACATGGTGTTCTAGATACCTTCCAGGTCTTATTTACCATTTACCATTCCATGTTCTTAATGCCCTCCCTCCAATTCTGACAGTCTGTTTTTTATGATCCCAGCCTTTCTAGAACTGGAGGTTTCCTCTGGTTTGTTCTATATCCTTTCTTTTTGAAGGGAATTCAAGGTATATTCTCTGTGTACTAGAATTAGAGGACTCATACTATAGGGATGGCTTGGCTTAGTGTTTCCTTTTCAGGGTATAGAATCAAATACTTAGACACTATTACCATTGCCCCCGTCTCCCTTTTGAGAGGGACCTGAAACACCAAGTCACAAGTTCCTCCTGAGCCAGAGCAAAAATGGTGGCAACAAAAATCATAGCTTGCTAGGTGGAAAGAGCCGGGACTGTTACTGAATCTGTACATCATTGGGTAAATCACTCTGCCCCACTTCCTCTCACCCATCACCACCACCCCTGTCTTCTGCAAAATGAGTAGGTTGAATGAAATGACCCCGAGATTTTTTCTATGTTCCTGTGATATATATGTATATACTACAACTGCTCTTAATTCTAAGTTGTATGATCCCATAAAGGATCTATTTGCTGACCCCTGAGGTCCATCCTCCTCTCCTTGTTTCTGTACTTTGAGAGACTAAAGAAATTGCCTTTAGTCAACATACCCAAATAGAGTCTCCTGCTTTTCAGTCTTCTCTCCCCTCTACTTTTCCCTATAAACAAGAGCACCATTGTCTTGCCTACTAAGGGTTTAAAAGAGAATTTGACCCTTCTCAACCTACCTTCATTGAACTAGCCCTCCTGTGCACTCACCTGAAAGAATCTCTCAAAATGTCAGTAAAAGTTACTGACTGTAACTAAGAATGAATATTGCTGTCTTAACAGAGGAAAATAATTAGCAAGACAACAAAATAACAAAAATCATAGTCCTCATTTCCAGTTTCAAAGACTTATGAAGCACTTTTCCTACAATAACCTTGTGAAGTAGGTAAGATAGATACCACTGTCTCCATTTTACAGATGAAGAAACTGAGTTTTAGAAAGGTACGGTGATTTGTTCTAGGTTCCATAGCTAATATGATCAGAGTTAGATATGGAGTCTCATCTTCTATCTTGCATCAAGTTTTTTTTCTTACTTGCCTGTCCCACGTGTCTTTCAAGTATAATTTATCACTTTGTTAAGCTAAATCGATTCTACTTGAATGTGCTAATGATGGTGTTAGATATGATAAATCACTTAAATAAACAAATTATAACAACTCACTATATTTTAAAGTTTTTACTGTATTTGAAATAAATATTTTTAAATTTAAAAATTTTAATTAAATTTTTAATTTTTTAATTCACTTTTACAGCATTTTAAACAAATAAATTAAGTACTGCATTTTAAAGTATTTTTCATATTACAGCTCATTTCCCAGTTATAGAAACTGAGACTAATAGAGAATTAACTTGCTTAATGTCTTACTACCTAGTAAGTAGTAGAGTCAGGATTTGAAGGTGATCTTCTGGCCATATATCATAGTCTATATATCAAACAATTCCTTTGTCTTGCTGAAAATGGACTTGCTGACACAGACATAAACTCTTTGCTTGTAAATGAAAATTAACTTAAACTTAAAAATCTAAAAATATATTGCACACACACAAAAAATTAGACTACCAATAAATGCACTTCCTTATACATTTGGATCAAGATAGTACAAAACAAAATTAAATTCTGGTGGTAAAGTGAAATTTTAGGGACAAAGAATATGACTGGACATATCAACATTCAGTAACTACCTTCAAATCTTCTTTTCTTCCTTTCCTCCCACTATTCCATTAACTCTTTCCTCATTTCTTTTCTTCCTCCTATTTATTCATTCATTCATTCCTCCCTCCCTCCTTCCTTCCCTCTTTTTCCATTCTTTTTTTCTTTCCCCTCCTCTTTCTTCCTTTCCTCTTTCCTTCTTCCTTCTCTGTCCTTTCTTCTTTGCTTCTTCCCTTTTTCCTTCCTTCCTTCCTTTGTTTTCTTCTTTCTTGGCATTAACTGAATAATTACTATGTGCAAGATGATATGGTATGGAGTTATGAAAGGCAGACTATAGTTGAGTTATCAGGATATTAGGAGCATAGATCTTATCAGTGGAAGGAAGCTTTAAAATTATATAGCCCTAAACATTAATTTCTTAAATATTACATTCTAATCTACAAATATTGAACATCTACTACATTCCAGACATCATGCTTAGTGATGAAGATGTGAAACAAAAATAAAAGTGTTCATCCTTCTAGAATTTGCTTTCTCCAAATGAGGCCTCCAAAGGGCACATTAGTTTCCCAGGGTCACACAGGTAGTAAATATCAGAGCCAACAATCAGTGCAGCAATCAGGACTATTTCTAGACTGCCTTTATTAACTAATTGTACTTGTACCCTAAGGAGGAATCTATTTACTAATGTTAGCATTCCTTTTTATGTATTTATTTTATTTTATTTTTATTTATTTTTGGGTTTTTTGCAAGGCAATGGGATTAAGTGGATTGCCCAAGGCCACACAGCTAGGTAATTATTAAGTTTCTGAGGCCAGATTTGAACTCAGGTACTCCTGACGCCAGGGCTGGTGCTCTATCCACTGTGCCACCTAGCTGCCCCTAATATTGTTAGCATTCCTACCATAATCCAACATATACTTGGAAAGGGAATAGTGATTCCACTGAGCCAACATGGTCTTAGCAAAAATAGGTTGAGCCAAATTTCCTTTTTTTTATTAACAGGGTTACTAGACTAGAGAATCAGATCATAGTATAGACAGAGTAGACTTGGATGTCAGTCAAATATTTAGTGAAGTCTCTCATGATCTCCGGGGGGGGGGGCGGTGGCAAGATAAATTGGATATTGGCAGAGTTAGGTAGATTTGATATTACTTTAGATGCCTAACTACAAAAAGCATCCAGGATTAATGAGTCATTGTCAGTTTGGACAGAGTTCTGGAGTGCCCCAGGATATATCTTTGGGCCTGTACTCTCCCAACATTTCTGTCAAACTTGGATTAAGATATATAGTATCCAAGTTGATGTTGCAGATAGAAAACCAACATTTGATGACATGTATGGATCTAAAAGGATCTTGACAGATTCAAATCTTGGTTTAAAACCAAATGGTTATAATTAAATGAAAATAACTGAGGATGCTCATGTAAGGGAGTGACCCTTTCACATTTTGATGAAAGACATGGAGAAAACAAATGTAGAGTTACTAAGGCATTAGTCAACAGAGACAAGGTACTTATTTAGGATAAAAACAGTTACAATTCCCTGATTTCCATCATCCAATTTGCATTCAACTCCCCAGTGAACTTTACAATAGATTCTGAAAAACCCTGAACCCCAGAACTGTTTTGTTGACAACTGCACATTACTGGCAGAAATTAAAATGTAGGGAAGCCTGGAAGCATTTGCATGAACTGATGCTGAGTGAGATGAGCAGAAGCAGAACACTGTACACCCTAACAGCAACATGGGGGTTAGGATCAACCTTAATGGACTTGCTCATTCCATTAGTGCAACAATCAGGCACAATTTGGGGGTATCTATGATGGAGAATACCATCTGCATCCAGAGAAAAAATGGAGTTTGAACAAAGACCAAAGGCTATTACCTTTAATTCAGAATAAAAAAAAAACTTGCCATCTTATTATGTAATTTTACTATCTCTTATACTTTATTTTTCTTCCTTAAGGATATGATTTCTCTCTCATCACATTGAACTTAGATCAATGTATACCATGGAAACAATGTAAAGACTAAACAGATTGCCTTCTGGCGGGGGGGGGGGGGTGTAAGGGGAGGGAAGCAAGAATTGGGAAAAACTGTAAAGCTCAAAATAAATCACCATGAGGTCTCTCAATGAAACCTAATCCCTTTTGTATTTCCAGTCTTCTAACACCTTTCTTCAATTCACTACCATTGACCTCCTAGTTTTTTCACAAGCAAGACCCTTCATCTCTTGCCTCTAAGCATTTTCTCTGGCTGTCCCCAGTACCCGGAATGTTCTCCCTCTTCCTGATCATGATTGGGTCATGCCAATATAATGTCATGCCAATATAATAAGCATGCAATAAAATGATACTATCAAAATTTATAGATTTTGTACTATACCTATAAAATTAGTAATACTTTTTAGAACTAGATAAAACAATACCAAGTTTATTTGGTGAAACAAAAAGTCTATAATCTTAAGAGAAAATGAAAAACCTAGAGATGAAGAAGGCAAACTATTGTATAAAGTAGTAATCATCAAAATCATTGGCATTTTGTGGAGTTAGACTCTGTATTGACAAGAATTTCCAGAAAACTGGAAAAAGTTGGCAAAAATTAGGTTTTGATCATCTTGCACCTAATGATATGGTAAGTGGAAGTTGCAATTCTTATGAAAAATATTTGTTTGCATCTTTTGACTGCTTCCCTATCAGGAAAATTCTTGGCCTTAAAAATGTGTTTTAATCCTTTTTATATTGTGGATATAGATTTTTATCACTAATGTTTAATGAAAATATTTCCCCTACTTGATAGGTTTTTTCTTTTTCTATTTTCCTTGATTTTATTTCGCCAAGGGTAATACAATTTTATGTAACTAAAAATTATCTATTTTATGATTTCCTTTATTCTTTGCTCCATTGAAAATTCTCTCATTAATTATGTTATGAATCTTCTTTCTCCTTTAGTTTTTTTTTTAATAATTAGACCTTTTAGGTACAAGTCAAGTATATATATATAGGGGGTTTCACGTTCCCCATGCAAATAGCCAAAGGTGACAAAAACCAGGAACTCAGATTGCACAATTGGTAGAATTTTAATTGGTCTAATCATATGAATAAAGTGGAATAACACAACTGTATTATTCCTGTGAAAAGTGACAAATATGAATCATTCAGAAGAACATAGATTTATATGAAAAGATACAGAACAAATAAGCAGAACTAAAAGAATAATATACTCAGTAAAAACAGTAATATAAATGAAAAGATCACTAAAGGGAAACTGAACTCTGAATAACTGAAAAACTAGCAACCATCCTAGAGAACAAATAATAAATAATAAAAGAGAAATCAAGAAGGTCTAGGATAAAATGTTGTATACATTGTCTGACATTGACACTGTATTAAATGTTTTTGTTTAACTGTTTTTCTTTGCCCCAAAGGAGGATTCAGTTTAAAGGGACAAATATTCCAGAAATGATCCTGATATAAAAATTAAAAAAAAATCAGAAAAATGGAAGGAAGGAAGGAAAGAAAGGAGAGAGTTCTTTTTCTTCTCCAATTTCTATCTTTTGGCTGGACCCCTGCTTTGCACTTATATCACTCCTCTGTTAGTTGTGTAATTGTCTAATTGTCTTTTTTCCCCATTACTATTGGATTGCAAGCTTCTTGAGAGTAGGAACTTTGTTACATTTATCTTTGTATAATTGGAGCCAAATAAAATTTGTTTAGTAATTAGGTATATTAATAAATGTTTGTTAAGTTGAATTAAAATGAATTAAATTGAACTGAATTGAATTTGTGAGATTAAGTGAAATGTGTCAGGAATGCAGAAGAACCAAATGACTTTCAAACATTTTCGATGTGCCAAACCCCCAGATTCCTGAGCTGTGAAGACCCAGGCCTGGATTCTGCATGCCATGGACCTCTCATCATTCATCTCAACCTCTTGAGCTCATGTTGCTTGAGAAGACAGAGCAGCTTCCTTTGGGTGGAAAGGTTCAGTCAAGTCTCCTCTTAATGCTTCCTTTGTGGAGAAACCTTCCACCAGCACAGGCCATAGAGAGCTTGTCTCATCAGGCCCACTGTAAACAGGATTGAGACATTCTAAATAAATACACCCACTCACTCTTCTGTGAGGGAATGACCTGGCCTCTCAGGGAGGCAGTTAGGGTTTATGGAAATAACAGAGCAATTCGGAGGGCTATGAAGGACAACCTGGTTTGCTTGCCTGAAATGACCATCACATAGGGTCAAGAAGAAATCAATCAGTGACGGCTGAAGGCTACAGGTATGACATGTCACCAGCCTCTGTTCCTTTCCTCTGACAGCCAGCCCCTAATTAATTGATAGGATCTGTGGGCTTTCTTAGGAACTTTCTTGGGAAATTGATATTGTCTAAACCCTCTAATTTTACAGACAGAAAAAAAAAACTGAGATTCCCAAATAGATCATCTAATCATTTTTTGCAAGCTTGAAGAGATCATCCAGTTTCATTCTGTCCTTAATGGATGAGGAAACAGAGGCACCAAGTAATGTGACATCCCCAGTATAATACAATTAATGAATAATATAGGAAAGATTCAGACCCGTTCCATCTTCTCTTCTGATGTTTCCTGACCATGCCTCACTATTATTCCTGCTTCCTAGGTCATGAGCTCCTTCCCTTCTTGCACTCAACAAGCAAAACAATGATAATAATACAAATTTTCTTCAAACATTGCCATGTATGCCCTTAGCAGCAGCAGGAAGGAAGCAACTTGTATATTTTTGATAGTACCAGGAGTAGAATCTATATTCCTCCCCTCAACCTAGTTCTCAAGTTACTAGATCAATACTAAAAATCTAAATAAAAAATGAAGATATCCTTCCCCTGATCTTACAACTAATTAAGCCTGTCCAAAACCAATACACTGGTGTTGAGGACATCATGCTAACTCTGATGTTAACACTGTCCTATACTAGGTGTCCACCATCTCTCTACTAGTACAAATTTTATCATCTAACATATCAGCAATTCTTCCCAACTTTGTGTTAGCAGCAGAAATTTTATTAACCTGCTATCACTGTCTTCATTCAGATAATTGACTAAAATATTGAATGATAACTGATCTAGGGACTAATCACTGGGACATTCCACTTCACTACTTGGTCACCTCTCCAAATTGACATAAATTCATTCATCACTGTTCTTTTGGTTCAGTCATTCAGTCAATTCCTAGGTCACCTAAATGTGGGAATTTCTGTTACCTAGAAGTGTCAATTGAGATAAAGTTTAGGATCCAAAGAAACATTTTTCCCTTTCATACTACCCATCAATTCTGATTGCCTTTGGTGGAGCTTCTAAACTTGGGTTAAGCACCAAGTTGTTTTGTTTTAAGACTACACCTCCCCATCTCAACCAGTCTGGAAATTCAGGGGCTACTCACAGACCTCAACCCATTACTATGTTCTTTGACCTGTTCTATTACTGACCAGAACAATCTCTTTCTTTTTTTAAATTTCAATAAATTTATTGGGATCAATATTTAGAAAGAAAAGTTTAACAAAAAGGAAATTAATATATACAGGGGAAAAAAGGTTATATAAAATGCAAGATTACTTAAAATAGGTATTATATAAAAAGGCTTATGCCTTTTTGATCATAAAATTTAGCTCAATTTTCTTAAGGTCAATTAGACTATTGTACAGTATCTAGTGAGGAATCGCAGTTGAGTCTATAGCCATGGTATGTTAACTCCCTTGAGGAACAGCCTTACCTTCAAACCCAATGTACCTACTAATTTATTTAAAGTTCTATTTCTTACTAATGAAGTTGTTCCTCAGTGTATCCAATCCAATGATTCTTGTGCATTTGCCATCTTGATGCCAAATTTATCTGTTTATCTTTGTTTAGCTTTTTAATTTTTATTCCAATTTTAATTTAGACACCTATTTGACACAGCCCATTTCAGCTCAAAACTTCCATCTTCAAGAGTTTTGCCAATTAGTAACCAGCTTCTGTTGGCATTTCTAATATACAGCATTATGTGCTGTAAGCTCAGAGCTTGTGAGCCAAATGGATCCAAATGCAAAGCTGCCCATTTGTCACTGCTTCTTCTGGCCATCTTAAAATTCTGACTATAGATTTGAAAATGCCTTTAAGGCATTTCAGTATAAACCCCTTCCAGTATAAACCCCTCATTTAAGAACTTGGGGTATAGTAAGGTGAAGTATTGCTCGGTGTTGCATAGATAGGAAGTAGCTGAGTCAGAATTTGAATCCAGGACCCCTGACTGCAAATTCAACATTCTGCTTCAGAACAGATTCACTCTTGGCTAAGCAGTTTTGGAAAAATAAACAGTTAAGATTTAGAGTCTAGAGTCAGAGGGGACCTCAGAAGATATCTAGTTCAGGCCCCTCACTTTACAGGGGAGAAAACAAGTCCAGAGAGGTTAGGACCTGCCCAATATCTAACTCATATTTATTATGAGGGAAGCACTTCGAAGACTTTAAAGCACTATGTAAATGGGAATTGTTTTTATTAATATTATTCTTGCCTAAGGTTACACAGTAAGAAAGTATCAGATCTGGGATTCAAACTCACGTCTTCTGACTTCAAATCTCTGGCCCTTTTCACAATGATGCCTCTCATACCAGTGCTTCATGATTTGGGCATCCTTCCCTTGGGTGAACTGCTACAGCTGCTCCCAGTTCTCTCCTTACAATGGCCTCTTTTGAAGTCCTTACTAGTCAGAAGCATTTCCATTTCTGTATTCACCGCAGGGCCTTTGAAAAGCTGGGATCAGTGTTTTTCCCTAGCAACGATGAACATACAGAGCTTTGGTATTTTAGATAAAAAGCCCTATCCTGTAGGTTCCCTTTTTTTCCCACTCTTGAGTATATCTGTTTATCTAGCTATCTATCCATATATATGTATATATACCCACATATATATGAGTATATGTATGAATGTGTGTATATATATTCAATTTTTATTTTAACATATTTTATTAATATCTTTTATGTATCACCTTAATTTGAAAATATTTATCTTCTCCCCTCCCCTAACTGGAAAATCATGTGCTGTTATGTTACAATAAATCAAACCTCAAGAAAAATAGATTAGAACTACATAAAGTCCAGAGACAGGGAAGTATAAGTGAGCAGAGAAGAGATGTCTTCAGTAACAAGAATCTGAGTGAGGTATATAGGGACAACTAGTGATGCAGAAGATAGAATGTGCTGGGTCTAAACTCAAGAAGACCTGAGTTCAAATTCAGCCTCAGACATTCTCAAACTATTATGACCCTAAGCAAGTCACTAAACTTCTGTCTCACTCAGTTTCCTCAACTTCAAAAATTCTAACAAATTTACTTCCAGGATTGCTGTGAAGATCAAATAAGATAAAAATATTAACAAAACATTTAGCATAGTAGCTATTTAATAAATGTTCGTTCTCTTCTTCCACTCCTTATGACTTAGAACAAAAAAAGAGGAAAAACAAATGTAGAAAAACCGCATTACTTAGCAACTGAGCAAGTCCATACACACACACACACACACACACACACACACACACACACACACACACACACACACACACACAGGTGTTCCAAACCTGGAGTTCTCCATCTCTGCAATAAGAGGAAGGATGTTTTTCCTATCTCTTCTCACATGCCAAGCTTAATCTTTATAATTTCATCATAACTAAACAACATCCAGTTTCATTCTTTTGTTTTTAACATTTTTAAAGTTGTAGTCACTGTGTATATTGTTTTCCAAAGTTATGATTACTTAACTTCCTCTACTTTCCTGGTTAATATAAATTATTATAACTTTTCCTTAGCTTTTTTGAATTCTTTCTCTTCATTCTTCTTACAGCACCTACATGGTGAAGTGGATAAAATGTTGATTCCAGAATCAAGAAGACTCATCTTTCAGGACAGCTAGGTGGTGCGGTGGGTAGAGCGCTGGCCCTGGAGTCAGGAGTACCTGAGTTCAAATCGGGCCTCAGACACTTAATAATTACCTAGCTGTGTGGCCTTGGGCAAGCCACTTAACCCTATTTGCCTTGCAAAAACCTAAAAAAAAAAATAGGGGGAGATTTCTTCTCATATCTCTTTTTTTTTTAGGTTTGGTTTTTTTTTTTTTTGCAAGGCAAACGGGGTTAAGTGGCTTGCCCAAGGCCACACAGCTAGGTAATTATTAAGTGTCTGAGGCCCGATTTGAACTCAGGTACTCCTGACTCCAGGGCCAGCGCTCTACCCACCGCACCACCTAGCCTCCCCCTCCCCCTATTCTTTTTCAGAAGAGGTATGTTCATGAATATATATGACTATAGTTTTTTTGGGGGGGGAGTGAATTATTTTTTAAAATAAATTCAAGATGACTTTCTGGTTGAAGGGGAAAGGAAGGATACAGGAGGAAATGTATTTGATTTAAAAAATCCAGATATCAGTAAATTTTATTTTAAAAATTATATGTATCTCCAGTCCAGGAAAAAAAAAAGGCTGCTGATTAAAAACTTATGTTTTTCAGGCAACTAGGTGGTGCAGTGAATAGAGTACCAGCCCTGGAGTTAGGACTATCTGAGTTCAAATCCGACCTCAGACACGTAATATTTTTGCCTAGCTGTGTGACTTGGGTAAGTCACTTAACTCCATTGCCTTGCAAAAACCAAAAAACCAAAACAAAACAAAAAAGCTTATGTTTTTGAATGCTGTGAAGAGGGTAAACATAACTTGTTCATTAATCCCAGAAATATTACAGTCTACAGATTTAGATATAGTGGTCATCTACCAGAGGGATCAAATTAAAATAAAAAGGATTCCTACCTCTCACATATTGATTTAGAAAACCACTGGACAATGTAAAAACTGGCAAATTGCCTTCTGTGGGGGGGGGTGGGGGAGGGAAGTAAGATTAGGGGGGGAAATTGTAAAACTCAAAATAAATAAAATCTTTAAAAGAAAAAAAAGAAAACCACTGGAAAATCAAACCAAAATAAAAAATCAAATTAAATAAAAAGTCCTTCTTGCTCTGGTTCAGGTTTTAAATTGGGGGGTTTTGCAGATGACTTGCTCTTGAAGCCTGTGAGCTTGACATCTCTATTCCAGTGACTTCTGAAGTTGGGATGGGGAAACTGAGTCAAGGTGACTTGTCCAAGGTCACAGTGTTATGAGTCAAGCTTAACTCTAGTCTGTCCAGAGGATCAAGTTTGAGTTTGGAATGAAATACAGCATTTCTAGCTCACCAATAGTAAACAAAAGAAGTTTGTAGTTATGTAGTTATATCAAGGAAATTAATGGGGCAGCTAGGTGGCATAGTGCATAGAGCATCACTGATTTCAAATCTGCTTCAGACACCAGCCATATGACCCTGTACAAGTCATTTAACTATGCTTCAATTTACTTGTCTATAAAGTGAGCTAGAGAAGGAAATGGTAAACCACCAGGCTCTTTGCCAAGGCAATCCAACTGGGATCACAAAGAATCAGACATGAGTGAAATGACTGAACAACTTCTAAGTTCAAATCTAGAAATATTTTCACTGTACCCATATTGCTTCCCTTAGGACATTCCTTTGAAGCTTTCCAGAGATGCTTTTAGATCAAATAAAAGAAAAAGCTTCTTAACTTTGGTTGTACACATTAAAAGTATAAATAGGTTTTATAAAGACTTAAATAAATTAGAATTATAGAACATCACATTTGAAAAGGTCCTGAGAAGGCATCTGGTCCAACCTATATTTAAACAGGAGACCCCCTCTACAAAAAATCATCAGAGATGAAGAATCCTTCCAAATCCACTTTTAGATATCTTTTACCTTTAGATAGCCTTTGTTTATACCAGACTTTAGTGTGTCTTTCTCATCACATTCATTAATAGACTCAAATTATTAATGATAGTCAATTAAAAAAACAATCAATTTTTGAGGAAAATGTCCCTAAAGTTCCACATTTAGAGTCTGAGAACCTAGACTTATATTCTATGTAACCTCGGGCAGGACCTTAATGCACTCCAGGTTCCTTATCTATAAAATGATATGGTTCCCATGATTTTGCAGAGATGGGGAAAAATCAGTGGATATGGAATAGAGCTTATGATATTTTTTTCTGTATATTGATTGATTTTGCCGATTTAAAAAAATTTATCTTTGAAAAAATCTTTTTGAGACTTCTATGGGTAGAACCAAGATGACAAAGAACAAAAATCATTCTGCTGAGCTCTCCCAAAATTCCCCTCCAAACAACACTAAAATCATACCTCAATTGAATTCTGGAATAGTAGAGCCAATGAAAAGTCAAAGATAGACATTCTTCCAGTCCAAGAAAACAGGAAGTCAGAAAGAGATTATTTGTCACATTAAAGTGAAGGCTAGTTTGTAGCCCAGAAGGATAAAACACCAGTGATGGATAATTTAAGAATTACTGGATTACTTGAAAATCATGATCAAAGAAGGAACCTAGACATCATATTTTTAAAAAATTATCGAGGAAAATCCTTGAACCAGAGGGTGAAATAGAAATTCAAAGACTCCATCAGCCACCTCCTGAAATGTATCCCCAAAATGAAAACTCCCATGAGTTTCTAGATCCCTGAGGACAAAGAAAAAAAATTGTTAAATAATCAGAAAGAAACCGTTCAAATACCATGGAGCCACAGTCAGGATCACAGAAGAATTAGCAACCATGTTAAAGAAGCAGAGGTCTTAGAGTATGATATTCTGGAAGGCAAAAGAACTGGGATTACAACCAAGAATAACCTATGCAGCAAAGCTGAGTATAATCCTTCAAGAGAAAAAACTGATATTTAATTAAATAGAAGACTTGCAAGTATTTCTGATGAAAAGACCACAATTGAATATAAAATTTCGCTTTCAAATAAAGACTCAGGAGAAACATTAAAAAAAAGATAGCATGAAAAAGAAATTTTAAGGGACTCAAGAAGGTTAAACCATTTACATTTCTATATAAGATGTTCCATGTAAAGTCCAAGATTTTTATCATTAACATAGAAGAATTATACATAGAAAGAGAGCATATTGGGATGTCATAAAAAATAGATAGTGGGGAAAGAAGGTTGCCCTGGGAGAATGGAGAAGGGAGAGGAAAAATGGAAAAAATTATCTCAGATAAAAGCGTGTATAAGGAAGAACTTTTACAATGCAGGGGTGGGGTGGGGAGGGAGGGGGAGGCAATACTTGAACCTCACTCATCTGAATTCATTCAAAAGACTTGTGTGTGTGTGTGTGTGTGTGTGTGTGTGTGTGTGTGTGTGTGTGTAATAGAAATCTATCTTTTCCATCAGAAAAGTAGGAGGGGGAAAGGAATAAGGGAAAAAATGGGGGTGATAAAAAGGAAAGCAGAAAAGTAAGCAATGGTTAGCAGCAAAACAGACTTTAGAGGAGAGACAGGATAAAAAAGAGAAAAGGGATAAACAGAAGAAAACGGGGTGGAGGGAAATACACAGTTAATAATCATAACTCTGAATGTAAATGGGATGAGCTTACCTGTAAAATGGTAGTGGATAGCAAATGAATTAGAAATCAGAATCCAACAGTTTATTGCATATAAGAAACATACTCAAAAGAGAAAGAGCACACACCCAGTTAAAATAAGGGACTGGTGCAGAATCTATTACACTCAAGTTAATACAAAAAATGGGGATAACAATTGTGATCTCAGACAAAACAAAAGCAAAAACAGACTGAAGGAAAAACGGGATAAGCAGGGAAATCACATCTTGCTAAAAGGAAGCATCAACAATTGGTAATATTGATATTAAAAATGTATATACTAAAAGGCATAGTATTCATATTCTTAAAGGAAAATTTAAATGAATTATAGGAGTAAATAGTAAAACTAATTTAGTGGGGGACCTTAGCTTTCACTTTTCAGAGCTAGATAAATCTAATCACAATATTAATAAGAAAAAATTCAAAGAGATAGAATCTTAGTAAAGTTAGATATGAGACTTCACAAGCAAACTAAATGGGAATAGAAAAAACACCTTTTTCTCAGATGCACATAGCTTCTCTACAAAAGCTTAGAGCATAAATATCTCACAACCAAATGCAGGAAAGCAAGGCAGACTTTTTAGACCATAATGCAATAAAAAATTACATTTAATAAAGGGATGTGGAAACATACATTAAAAATTAATTGGAAATGAAATAATCTAATCCTAAAGAATGAGTGGGTCAAAGGACAAATCATAGAAATAATAATTTTATTTTAAAAATGACAAAAATGAGACTTTCACAATTTGTGGGATACAAGCAAAGCAGTCACAAAAATATTTATAACTCTAAATGTGAATATCAATTTAAAAAAGAAGCAAATCAAAGAATTGGGTAAGCAACTTGAAGAAAGCTAGAAATAGGTGAAATTTTAAAATTTCCATTTAAGTACCAAGATGGAACTCCTGAAAAATCAAAAGAGAAATTAAATTGAAACAAAAAATACATTAATAAATTAAACTAGGAACTGCTTTAAACATCAAAATAGATAAAGTTATTTAATTTGATTTTTAAAAAGTAGGCCAGGCGGCTAGGTGGCATAGTGGATAAAGCACCGGCCTTGGAGTCAGGAGTACCTGGGTTCAAATCCGGTCTCAGACACTTAATAATTACCTAGCTGTGTGGCCTTGGGCAAGCCACTTAACCCCGTTTGCCTTGCAAAAAAATAAATAAATAAATAATAAAATAAAAAGTAGGCCAAATTACTAGTATCAAAAATGAAAGATTAATATATTACCAATAAAGATAAAATTAAAGTAATTGTTAGGGATTATTTTGCCCAATTTCATGCCATTAATTTAAATGAAATCAAAGAACATATAAAAATATAAACTGCTCAGAGTAACAGAAGAGGAAAGAGAATACTAAAATAACTTTATCATAGAAAAATAAATTGAACAAGCTATAAATGAGCTCCCTAAGTAAAAATCTACAGGACCAGATAAATTTGAATTCTACCAAACATTTTAGGAATAATTCATATCAATCCTATAAACACTATCTGAAAAAAAAATAAATTGAGAGGAGACCTGCCAAGTTCCTTTTATGATACAAATATGCTTTTGATACCTACACCAGGGAAATTAAAAACAGAGAAAGAAAACTACAGACCAATATCCTAAGTGAACATCAATGCAAAAATGTTAAATAAAGCACTAGCAAGAGATTCCAGCAATATATCACAAAGATCATATGATCTGACCAGGTGCAATTTATACTAGGAATGCAGAACCAGTTAGGTTCTGCAGGAAAGCTATCAACATAACTGACTGTATCAACAACAACAACAAAATTCTATGATTATATCAACCAATGAAGGAAAAAACCTTTGACAAAATACAAAATCCATTCCTATTAAAAAACACTAGGAAATATGAGTAAATGGAGCCAATCTTAAAATGACAAGCACTATTTATCTAAAGTCAAGAGCAAGAGAAACTTGAAGCCTTCCCAATAAGATCAGGGATGAGGCAAGGATGTTCATTATTATCACCATTATTTAATATTTAATGCTACCACTAATATTTAATATGTTAATGTTACTATTATTTAATAACAAACAAAATTAATTACTTAATCATTAATTTGTATTAGAAATAATAGCTAAAGCAGTAAGATAAGAAATTAAAAGAATCAATATAGTAATTAGGAAACAAAATTATTCTTTGTATATGACATAATGGTATACTTAGAATATCTTTAAAAATCAACTAAAATTTAGTCAAAATAATTAATATCTTCAATAAAATTGCAAGATATAAAATAAACCCACATAAATCATCAGTATTTCTTTATTCTACCAAAAAAAACCAGCAGCAAAACATAAAAAAGAGAAATTCCATTTAAAATGACTTGAGGGGGAACCAAGGTAGCATAATAGTAGATAGAGCACCAGTCCTGGAATCAGGAGTACCTGAGTTCAAATTTTACCTCAGACACTTAATAATTGCCTAGCTGTGTGACCTTGGGCAAGTCATTTAACCTCCATTGCCTTAAATAAAAAAAAATTTAATTTTAAATAAAATTTTTAAAAATAAATAAAATAACTTGAGACAATACAAACTACTTGGAACTCTACCTGCCAAAAGAAGCCAGGGATTATATGAACATAATCATACAATCCTTTTCATAGAAATATAGATCTAAACAACTGGAGAGATATTATTGGCTCATTGGTAGACCAAATCAATAAAATAAAAATGACAATTCTACCTGAGGTATTTTACTTATTCAGTGCCATACTAATCAAACTTCAAAGAACTATTTTATCAAGCTAAAAAATTCATTTGGAAGAATGAAAGGTCAAGAATAGCAAAGGAATCAATTAAAAAATGTGAAAGGCAAAGGGGGCAGCTAGGTGGCACAGTGGATAGAGCACCAACCCTGGAGTCAGGAGTACCTGAGTTCAAATCTAGCCTCAGACACTTAATAATTACCTAGCTTGTGGCCTTGGGCAAGCCACTTAACCCCATTGCCTTGCAAAAAAAAAAAAAAATGTGCAGGGCAGCCTACCAATTCTAGAATTCAAACTTATATAGAGCAATAAATCATCAAAACAATGTTACTAAGAAATAGAATAGTGGATCAGTAGAATATATAATACACTAGTAAATGATCATAGTAATTAGTGTTTGATAAACACAAAGATCCAAGCTTTTGGTACAAGAACTATCATTTGATAAAAATTGCTGGGAAAACCAGAATGCAGTTCAGCAGAAACAATGCATAGACTGATATTTCACACTCTATACCAAGATAAGGTCAAAATAGATAAATGATTTAGTCATAAAGGATGATATCATAAGTAAATAATTTTGGTTATATGAAATTAAAAAAACATATGCACAAACAAAACTAATGTTGCCTAAGTTAGAAGAAAAGCAATAAACTGGGAGAAAAAATATCCAGCAAATTTCTTTGATAAAGGCCTGATATATAGGAAATTGGGACAAATTGATAATAATAAGAGATTATCTAGCTGATAATTAAAGTATTTGAATAGGCAATTTTTAGGAAAAGAAATCAAAGTTATCATAGTCACATGAAAAAATGGTTGGAAATCCAAATTAAAACAACTCTGAGATACCACGTCATACAAGGTGGCACTGTGGATAGAGCACTGGTCTTGGAATCAAGAGGACAGGAGTTTGAATCCTACCTTAGGGACTTGACTCTTAACTAGCTGTGTGACCTTGAGCAAATCACTTAACCCTTATTGCCTTGCCTCCAAGGCTGTCTCCAGTCCTCCTGATTCATATCTCCCCACTGGACCCAGATGGCTCCAGAGAAGAAAGTGAAACTGGGGACTTAGCACATCCCCCCCCCACTCAAATCCATTCATGTGCTTGTCATGGTATCACCTCCCTAATGTTGCAATCTTCTTTGAGAATGAAGGACAAATATCAGAGTGACATAACAGAAAAGGGAAATGTCAAATACTGGAAGAATGTGGTAAAATTGAAACAGTATTGTACTGTTAGTGGAGTTGTACACTAATCTGACCATTCTGGAAAACAATTCAGATCCATGTTTAAAGAACTGTAAAACTGCATATACTCTGACCCAACAATACCCCTATTAAGTATATATCCTACAGAGATCAAATTAAAGGGGAAAAGAACTATTTGTACAAAAATATTTATAGCAACTCTTTTTTCTGTGGTAAAGAAGTGGAAATTAAAGTGGTGTCCATCAACTAGAGAATGACTAAACTAACTATGGCATATGATTGTGTTGGAAAACTCTTGTGCTAAAAGAAATGATGAGTTGGATGTTCACAGAAAAATCTGGAAAGACTTGTATGAAGCCAGGCAAAGTGAAGTGTACAGAGCCAGGACAACATGTTCACAGTATTTAAGGATGAGCAACTGTGAAAGACTTAGCTACTCTGTTCAAGGTAATGATCCAAAACAATTCCAAAGAACCTATGATGAAAAATACTATTCAACTCCAGGGTTAGAACTGATGAACTCTGCAGATTGAATCATACATTTTAAAACTTTAATTTTCTTGTTTTATTATTTTCTCTGTGCATGTGTGCTTTTTTTTTGCAAAATGACTAATATAGAAATGTGTATCACATGACTTCACATTTAAAAACAACATTAAATTTCTTACCTTTTCAAAATGAGGGTAGGAATGGGAGGGAGGGAAAGAATTAGGAGCTCAAAATTTTAAAAAATGATTGTTAAATATTTTTGCATGTAATTGGAATATATCTAATGAAATAAAAAAATTTTCTATTTTTCAAAAGTGTTTCTCTCAATACCTGGCAGGTGCTAGATATATGTTTATTCTCTTTTTTCTCCCCTTACTTTAGAAGAAAATTCTTTGTTATAGGGGATCACTATCTGGGGAAAGGGGTATGATACACCAGAAAAACTATGCAATGTACAAATAAAATATATTAATGTAAATGAGGTAGTTGAACTATAGTCAGTAATCTCTGAATCCCTTCAGCCTTCTGAATTTATTAATGACCATGTCATTTTTCAAAACTTCCACTTTGTGTCTCTTTCAGATAGGAGAGACCTCAGGAGCTACCTAGTTAAACCTCATTTTAAAGATAAGAAAACTGAGACCCAAAATTTATGTGAATTGCTCAAGGTCACAAGAATACTAAATGATAGAAGCAGTATTTGAACCCAAATCCTCTGGTTCCAAAGCCAAATCATTACATTGCTTTAGAGACAACACTGAGCTATTTGCACCCTTGATCTCAGCCTGAGTGGTATTTCTGATGTTTCTCAGTTCTTAGCTTACATGAAGAGATCTGGTTCTCACCTTTGATTAGGAAGATGCTGAGAACAGAAAGATAGTAAGCCAGAGCAGATCAAACAAAAAGGGTTTGGGAGAGCTCTCTAAAAAGTAAAAAGGACTACTCAGGCATAAGTTATTATTGTCATTGAAGATGCTTTAGCTTTCTTGTGGCCTGAGTGTCACCTACATGAGAGGTCTCTACCTGTCCCCAAAGAAAGTAATTATTGGACTCTACTGCAGTCATGCACATAAGATAATTGTTTGGAAACCATTCCTTCTTTCACTGAACTATCATCAAAGACATTTAAAATTATGGTCATGCCTTAGGAATTTCAGACTAAAGTAATTTTGAAAAATTGATTTTTCTCATATATCACTTTTTTATAGATTGTTAAAATTATAGTTCAAACAAGATTATATATGAGCTTATTTAGAGTAATAATAACCATACCAAATCAAGTTATTTTTAAAAACTTTGATCAGGCATTTGATTTGCAAAAGATGTCATTTAGGAACTATATTATTGAAATATAAGTGAGCAACCCCAGTGTTCCTCACAATATCAGAAGGACCCATACAGAACACTCCCTGAGGGCTACAGATTTACTTAGAAAACCGGATATTATATCTATGTTTTCTTTTATTTTTACCTCTGAACTACACTGAATAGGGGGATATGGACAAGAGTCCCACAGTAGGTATGGGTATAGATGGATTGTCATCTATATCAGTGGAGGAATTATTCAAATCAATAAACTTACAGAGCCATTTGAAAATTTTCATAATAACCATTTGATTCCTTAAGAATTTAAAGTTCAGAAAATAAAGCAATCCTTGATGCTACTCACATTCAGAGCCATCACCAGTAATCCTGTTTCCTATATGGCCACTGAACCCAGATGGTTCTGAAGGAGAAAGTGAGGCTAGTGACTTAGCAAGCCCTGGCTCACTCAAATCCAATTCATGGGGTCAGCTAGGTGGCGTAGTGGATAAAGCACCAGCCTTGGAGTCAGGAGTACCTGGGTTCAAATACAGTCTCAGACACTTAATAATTACCTAGCTGCGTGGCCACTTAACCCCATTTGCCTTGCAAAAAAAAAAAAAATCCAATTCATGTGCTTGTCATGGCGTCACCTCCCTGATATGTCTTACAGAACAAAGAACAAAACATTATTATAGTACAAGTAGAATCAAATCCATTTCACAGAGGAGGACACAAGCTCTAAGAGATAAAGTAACTTGATCTTGGTCAATAGCTTGTAAGTGTTGGAGGCAGGAATTCAACTCATATCTGCTGTGTCCAAGTTCAAAGCTCTTTAGAATCACAAAATGTCAGTTATAAGTATAACATGTGGTTAACTAAGAATCCCTTCAACCATATCCCTCCAAAGTAATTATCCAGATTGTACTTGAAGATTTGCGTTAAGAAATAACCTACCACTTTCTGAGACCCGTTCTATTTTTTGTTGTTTAATTATATCAGTGTGTGTGTAACTCAGTGTGTCCAACTCTTTATGACTCCTTTGGGGATTTTGTTGGCAAAGACACTGGAGTTGTTTGTCATTTCCTTCCTGAGCTCATTTCACAGATGAGGGAACTGAGGCAAATAGGATTAAGTGACTTGCCCAGTATCACACAGCTAGTAAGTATCTAAGGTCACATTTGAATTCATATCTTCTTAACTCCAGGTCTGGTTTTCTATCTACTGTGTCACCTAGCTGCTCCACATTGAAGAGTACAAATAGCTAAATTAATGTTGATAAGAGACTAAAATAGATTATTAATATCCTCTTTTTTGGTCACTTCTCAGAATGGAAGATGATTACTGAACCCCATTTTGTAGTTATTTTTGTTTGTCAAGTAATTCATCATTCATTTGCCAACCTAATGGCAATGGCCCTCTCCACATTAAGCTTATTTATTGATCCTCAGCAGTCAGAGACAATTGGTTGCCAGAACTTGACAGGCTTTTCCACTTTATTGACACAGCCTTTAAGAATTCCCTCATCAAAGTAGAGTTTGATCTTCTCTATAGTGGAGGGTTTATGAAACATACCTCCTTCCTATTTCTTGTTTTTCTCAAAATGTAAACAAGAAATCTTAAAATCAGGGCAATTGTTTTTCTGGAAACAAGTGGTGAAAATTATTATCCTCATCATTTAACATGATCCTAGAATTATAATCCCAGAATTCTAAACCTAAAAAAGGAACTCTAAGGTGAGGATCATTGGATCATTCCATCTTTTCCAGCTTGTACTTGAGTAAGAACCATCTCTACACAGTTGTCCAGCCTTTTCTTGAAGGTGGAGTTTCTCTAGGCAGGATACCTAAAGGGAGCAGACAGTTAAAGAATTGTTATTGAACTGACCCAGTGTGCAGATTCAATGCTTATTTAATTATTCCTAAGAACCATTACTAACAAAATTTCACCAATTTAGTACAATAACATGAATTGAAATGAAAAAGGATTTATAAAGTGTTTATTTGATGTCAAACACTATGCTAAGGGCTGAGAATACAAAGAGAAAAAAAGGCAGTACTGACTTACAGATTTAACATTCTAAATGAAGAATGCTATAGCTATATTTATACACACACACACACACACACACACACATATATATATATATACTACTCTGGAAAATCTACACAATGCTCTGGATACCTTCCTGTAGTTCTTTAAATATTTTAAAGATACTATCATAATTGTGATATGATATTGTTTTGCTATAAGAAATGATAAGCAGGTGATTTAGAAATATCTGGAACGACTAATGTGAACTGAAACAGCAATATTGTATGATGAATTGTGAATGACTTAGCTCTTTTCAAAAAGATCCAAGAAAATCCCAAAAGACTCAAGATGAAACATGTTATCTGCCTCCAGAGAAAGACCTGATAATGTCTGAATAATATTACTTTCTTCTTTCTTTCTTTTTCCTTCCTTCTTTTCTTGTTTTTCCTTTCATTCTTTTTTTGAATCTTTTTTTCAAAATGACTAATATAGAAATGTTTTGCATGAATTCACATGTAACCTATGTCAGAGTGCTCACAATCTCAGAAAAGGGAAAGGAGAGGAGGGAGGGAGGGAGGAAGGAATGTAATCTGGAACTCAAAACTTTTTTAAAAAGTTAAAAAAAAATGAACAGGTAATTGGGGAATTTTTTTTAAAGGATACCATCATGATACTAGTGATCTATCCATCAATCTGTCTCTCATACTTATATCATTCCTTAACTCACTTTCTTATTTGGTCACGTCTTCGATGATTTTTTTTTAATAGCATTTGTCAGTTCTGGGAAGATGCTATAGAGCCTGCTCACACCTACCATGTATATTTCTGTTGCCCCTTGAATCTCCTAGAATTAAGATTTTCTTAAATTAGCAGGTCCCGTGTTTGCAGTCATACATAGTGTTAGTGGAAAAATAGGAATAGAGACTGGACTAATGGCTTCATTGTTACAGTGAGCTCCCAGGTAAGTTCAATTTAGGATGTTAGCATAGTCTGGGGGTGGGGGTGGGGGTGGGGCAGACTGGGAGGATAAATAACCTACCCAAGGCCACAGAGTCAGTGTCAGAGTCAGAATCTGAAGCCATATCTTCTTGACTTTGAAGTCAACTCTCTTTCATCACCTCTCCACCACTGGGAAAGAAATACTAGTGTTAAAATGATGGACTTTGGAGGCAGCAATTAGCTTGGGATTCCTGAAAGTATTGCCCAGTTTCCAAAAGTGATCCTGATTGCCTTTCTCTTCCTAAGTCCAACTCATTGTCCTATTTCAATGTCTTTAAAAAGGATTCTTTACTTGAAAAGACTTGTATGAATTGATGCTGAATGAAGCGAATAGAACCAGGAGAACATAATATATATTAACAGCAATTTTGTATGATAACCAACTTTGACAGACATAGCTCCTCTCAGCAGTTCAGCAATCAAGGAAAATCCTGAGGGACCTATTATGGAAAATGCCATCCACATCCAGAGAAAAAACTACCAAGTTTAAATGCAAAACAACACATACTATGTTTACTTTTTAAAACTTTTTTTTATGCTGTTTCTTTCTCATTTTCCCCCTTAGTTCTAATTCTTCTTTTACAACATGATTGATATGGAAATATATTAAAAATGATTTTATGTGTACCACTTATATCAGATTGTTCTCTGCCGTGAGGAGGGGGAGGGAAGAGAAATTGGTAGAAAAATGTGGAACTCAAAAGTGCAAAAGAATGAATGATGATAACTACCTTTGTATGTAATTGGAAAAATAAAGAGAAAAGGTTTATACTAAAAAAAAACTTTTCAAAAAAGAATTCTTTAATTACAATTTTGAATTTGAATAAAAGTTAGAGAATGGGGTCGGATATCACTGGGGATTTCATTCTGTCTTTAGTAAGAGGTATGTGTAGTATGTCCAATATTCATTAATTATTTATTAACTGCCTGCTGTGTGCAAGATACTGTGTCAAGTTTTGGAGATACTATTAATAAAAAAGAAAGATAGTCCTTATCCTCAAGGAACTTACAATCTAATGGAGGGAGACAACATACAAAAAGAGAACTGAAAAAGAAGGTCAGTCAGGGGTAAGACACACCAAGGGGGTAAAGAGATTATTAAACTTGAGGACACCTTGTTCTTGGAGTTTAGTACTCCACCTTACAGCCGTCCAATCAGAGCAGGGAGAAAGCTGAAGGATATGGTGTCAGTCAAGGATTGAGTTGGCAGCATGGTGATAAATTTAGAGATGAGCTATCCTGGGAGGGGCAACTGGTTCCCTGGAGTTGAAACCAGGTAAAGAAGCTGATGCAAAATGGGAAGAGCACCAATGCTAGAGTCACTTGGGCTGTGAGAGGGAAACATGGTTCTCTTACTAGTTATGGGACTTCATTTCCTTACCTGTGACATTATATTTTTACATAAGTAGAAGAACTTCTGCTTCATAATAGTTTATAAACTGTACCCAACTTCCCAGGGTTGTTATGAGGCATATAATTTCTAAACAGCGAAAGAAGCACTTCAAGAAATGGGAATTATTCATTCATTCAAAAAATATTTAAGTACCTACTATGTGCTACCAAGTTGAGCAACTGGATTATTAAAAATTATGATGTTTCTAATTATAGCTTTAGTTTCCTCATTCATTCTTAAGATCATAGATATAGAATTAGAAAGATAATTAAGATCTAGATTTACAGCTAGAAGACTAGAGGCCATCTAGTCCAATCTCTCATTTTATAGATGAGGAACTAAGTCCCAGGGAAATCAAATGATTTATCCAAGGTCATACAAGTAGAAAATATCACAGGTGGAGGCTTGAAGCCAGGTCCTCCAACTCCAGAAACAAGAACTTTTCCCACTGTATCATACCAGAAGTCTAGCAATTCAACCTCCTCATTTTATTGATTCATCAATAAACTACCTATGAGGTGCTAAGCAATGGATAAGAAAACTGAATCTCAGGGAGGTTTAAGTGGATTGCTTGAGGTCATAGGTATAGTGATACACAGTAGAGGAATATGACCCCAGCCCACATTGCCTCACTTTTTGCTAACAATCCTTATAGTTCAGCATTTCTTGGATAAGTTGTTATTCCCTTCCCAAATATGATTCCTTGCATGATTTTACAAAGAGCACTGAAGCTGTAGAAGGGGATGGGAGATGATTCTGATGTCTATGAGTTGTTGGCTACTAGAGGGAGGCCCTGATGAGAAACCACCCCTTGTTTTTAGTCCCCTTTGCAATGGCTTTTGTTCCAGGTTATACAACCTCACCCTTGAAAACTGGCAGCGCCTGACCTCCCGGCTGGCAGAAGGATGGAAGGCTGAATGAGGCATGGAAACAGGCCTCCCCTGGGGCTTATGTATGAGTCTGAGTCAGGGCCTGAAGGACATGGGTGGGGGCCTTAGAGGCTGGGCTTGATCTGATAACAAACAGAAGACCTCAGTCCCCTAGGAGATTGGTCCCAGGCCCTTCACTGGAACCAAATAACCTTGGCAATGTTGACATTTGCCTCCTTTAAACATTAACAGCAATTAATCTTAATAATCAAAGGACAGACACCTTAAGTGGCCAGAAAGTTCCCTGGGGCCTGGCAATTTCAGGATTTTATTAGATGGCAGCCCTCCGACAGCAAAAATAGCCATGGTGTTTCACCGCTAGACTTTGTTTTTTCCATCCTTCTTTTGGCTTTCAAACCATTAAACAGTCCCAGCTTAGAATAGCCCTCTCTTCCACATCAGGGAATGGAAAAAATGTTAGTGACACTTTCCCAGAGTGGCAGGGACTGGGGTACAATTCTGGAGGGTCTTTCTTCTCCTGATCAGTTGATAAAGAAAATTAATTCCTAAAACTATCTTCCTTTAATCTAGAAATGTTAAAGGAGATTCCTCCCCCCCCCAAAAAAACCAATACTGAATTATGGAAAAAAATTATTGATTCCAAAGGTAAAAGATTAGGGTCCAAAACTCAGTTTTGCCACTTTACTACTGTCTGACCTTGAGAAAGTCACTGCCTCTCAATATCTCATTTCCTAATCATTTTGTAACAGACTGAGGAATAGCATCCAAGATGCTCTGCAAATACCTCAGAACTAAATGATCTCTGAGATCCCTGCTAGCTCCAATTCTATGATCCTAGAAGAGGGAAATTGAGTCAACAAGCATATAATAATGTGTGTGTGGCACTGTGTTAGATACTGGGAAATAAGGAGAGGCAAAATCAGTTCTTGCCCTAAGGGCTAGTTCCCTCCTCCTGGGGTAAACAATATGCCAAACAGAGATACAAACGAGATATACAGGATACCAGCTAGTCACAGGATGTATAAGATATATACAGGAGAATTTATAGGGACTCTCCTAAGAAAAGCACTAGAATTAAGGGAGACCAGAAATGGCTTCTTGTAGATTATAAGATTTTAGGTGTAACTTGAAGGAAGCTCAGAAAGCCAGGAACTAGAGATGAGACAGGAGAAAACTGCAGGAATAACAGAGGACCAGTGAAAAACACAGAGCTGGGAAATGATAGAGTGTCTCGACTGAAGAACAAAAGGAAGTCCAAAGTCATCAGAAAAATTAAAGATCCTTGAGGGATAAAGGTAAGAGACCTCTTAGTGAGACTGGTGAGTCTGAATTAAATATTTCTATAGACCCCAGGATTGACACGCTCAATCCTAAAATGAAGGAAAAAATGACTTTTTTCCTTTAATCTGAAGACTCAGATTCTTTATGAATCTCTATCAAAGCTGCCTAAATAATAAGTTCTGGGGTTTAGATCTTTTTTTCTTATGTTTTTTAATTTCATTTTTTCTCATTTTGAAATTATAAATTAATAATCATAAACCAAATATCTGCTCAATTTCAACAACAAAATGATCAAATATAAGTCCACAAGTTTCAAATTAGTTGTCTTTAAAAGAAAATATTAATTATACTGATTATGGGCAACTGGATCAAGAATTTATTCATTTATTTATTTATTTGTTTGTTTATTTGTTTCCTAATTTGTTGAGCTACATTCAAAGATGGTTTTCAACAATCAAGAACTTTTTTAACTAAGATTATTGCCTAGACCTTGGCATCTCTCCTCTTTCCTGTTTTTCTTCCATCCACTAGCCAAAAACTAAAAAAAGATAAAATCATCAAACAATTAATCACTGATAAAAGGATAGTCCTTGAGAGGAAAATGGTTTGAAGAGAAACATGAATAAGAAGGGGTTCCCATCTATCTCTTCAATATGATTAACTTATAGACTTCTGCAGCTTTGAAGTCATCTTATGTTTTAGGGCAAAAAGCAGGTGGAAGACATATTAAAATTATATCTCTAACATCTAAAACCCCCTGAAACTTTAATTATGTGTTTAAAATTTTTTGCATTTTTCTTCCTTATGATTTGACTTTTTGCTCAAATTTTGTTTAATCACGGTATCCTTGTGTATTCCAAATGCTAATTTATTCATCTTAACTGGAATTACCTAAGCAAAAACTAATTGTTTTTAGTTTTTAGTACCTTGTGTTTTTAGATATGTTAATCCCAATTATTTTTATGCTAATTCCTTATTATCTTCAATTTAATGACCCCCTTTTTTTTTTAATTTGACCATTCCCTTCTAAGAAAAAAACTATTAAGAAAAATCAATTGGCACATGAACTCATCTTAAAATGTTCATATTTTATATCCACAAGTCCTCACCTAGCAAAAAAAAAAAATGAGGGAGGTGCATTTCCTCCTTTTTTGGAGGATGGATTATCACAATTATATCAGACTTTGACTTAATGTTGTTTTCTTTGTTATTGTAGTCATTGAGTAACTGTGACAATTCTCATCCATCACAGGCAGAATTTTTTTAAATGATCATCTGTAGTAATCTACTTCCTGACCTTTTCTTCTGCTTCTCCACCAGACTTCAGCAATTTAACTTATTTCCCCTCTCCTTTCTTTTGTCTCTCTACTTCTGTCTCTTCTCTCTCTATATATCTATCTCTATGTCTTTTTATTTCTTCTTTCTCTGTTCTCTGTCTCTTGTCTGTTTCTTTATATGTATGTATGTATGTATGTGACTCACCTCTTTTCCTGTCTCTGTCTACCTCTACTGCCTCTATCTCCTCTCCCTGTCTCTTTCCTTCCTGTCTCTGTTTGTCTCTGTCTCTGTTTTTCCTATAGGTGTCTGTGTCTCTGTCACCCCACAGACAGTTGTCTTCTAAATTCTGGACAGCCACAACAAAGATCTGTATTAAAGGCCCAAAGATAACTGGGATCTTAATTGATCATGTGTGATTGTCAGAATCCAAGATTCCCTAGCTGCTCATAGTCTGAAATGAATCTGCGTACTAATTAAAAGCCTACTTTCATGATCCACCAGGGAGGAGAAGGATCCTTGGATTCTTTTTTGTTTGTTTGTGTTTTGTTTTTGCAAGGCAATGGGGTTAACTGACTTGCTCAAGGTCACACAGACAGGAAATTATTAAGTGTCTGGGGCTGGATTTGAATTCAGGTCTTCCTGACTCCAGGGCTGATGCTCTATCCACTGCATCACCTAGCTGCCCCAGATCCCTGGATTCTTAAAGTCTGTGTCACTTGGAGCAAGCTTTAGATAGCTGGAAAGAAGTTAATGGTTGGTACAGAGAAGGTCATTAATAACTTGTAATACTTGATTGATTGGAAATAAAGCTGAATTTGGAGTAATAATGCCTGAGCCCAAGTCATGACCCCACTCCCTACTTTCTATGTAATTCTAAGCAATTCCCTTTGTCTCTCTGGGCCTCTATTTCCTTATTTGTAAATCTGTGTGACCCTGGGCAAGTCACTTAATCTGTTCACCTAAATTCTCAGGATATAAAATGGCAACCACTCTTGTCAAGAAAACCATGGATAGTCCACATGAAGAATTGAACACAACTGAACAACAATATATATGTATATACACACACATATACACACACATATAACATATAAACACATCTGGATATGTTATATCTATGTATATTTGTATGCATATATATGGACAGGTATATACATATATATATATATATATATATACAGAATTTGGTTTTGCAACATTTATATACACATTGCACATATATTTACTTGTGTGTATATATGTGTATATAAAATATACTGTATAAGATTCCAATTGGGAATGGGGGTGGGGTGGGGCTTGGGGATAAGAGCACAGAATCATAGAATTGAAAAGCTCAAAGGGATGTTAGAACAGAATAGATCAGAAATGGTGGGAGTCCTAGAAATAAAACCAGAATGTTTGAGCCAGAAGGGAATTTAGAATGTCAATTCTGGACCATAGGATCTAGAATCTTAATTATATAAGTGAGAAAATGGAGTCTTAAGAGGGAAGGGGGTCTGCCCAAATTTATAGTACATGACAGAAGGTCTTGTTGCTCTGGGAAACCCTGAGAGATCACCTAAAGAGCAACCAAACCCTGTGTCACAGGTTAGATCTTGTCTGACTCATTTCCTTGGCATAGGAGCAGAAGCATTCTGGATAGAGTCAAAAAGCCTTATTAAATTTTCAGTGTAAGCTTTAATATATTGGAGACTGGCAAAAACTATTCACCAACACTCAATTTATTGCTTTTGCTGGTTGTTTAGACTTAGGAAAGTGATGGAGAAAATATTAAAATTATAGATTTAAATTTGTGTTATGCATATATTTTTCAGAGGGCAGGTTGTTAAGTATTTACTAGCATATCTCTAATAGCTGTAGGCTGGCAAGGCATGGAGAAATTGGGTTAGGAAAGCTTTGGTCTTTTCAAGTGAGGGACTCTGTCTCTCAGGCCTATAACTCCCCACAGCCCTGGTGAGACTGTGAAAGGCCAGAGAGAACAGGTAGCAGATCCAGAAGGGAAATTTATCAAAAACTAGTTGTTAGTAGGGAAAATGCAATTTGACACATGGTTTCATGGCCAATTTAACTTGAAAACAGTTATGCCATACCATATGGCAAGGGACAGATCTATTAACAAAGTCCGATGGATTCCACCATAGCAGCAGCAGCAGCAAACTGAAAGGGAGAAAAGGATAATTCAGGTCCAGCCCTCTGAGCCTGCCTTCAAGCCCAACTTCCTCTTGTTCCCTTTCCTCCCCATCCTACTTCCCTATCAGTTTGGTTTAAGCCAGAGGCTGATTTTATTTAACTTTGGTTATTTGCAATTTCTAAGCTTCAGTTTTCTCATCTGTAAAATGGGATTAATAATACCTGTGGTTCTTATTTCATGGTTATTCTGAAGCTCAAATGAGTTAATATATGTAAGATATATTGCAAACTTTAAAGCACCATATCTTTGTAGTTGTAATCATCTTCCCTCTTCCTTTCCTCTCCCTCTATTCCTTTTCTCCTCCTGTCCTTTTCTCTCACTATTCTTCCATCTTCCTCTCTTCCTTTCCTTCCCTCCCTTTGCTCCTCCATCTTGTCTTGTTCTTTCCCTTCCTCTGCTCCTCCATCTTTCCCCTCTTCCTCTTTACCCCACCCTCCTCCTTTTCTTCAACTCTTCCCTGGCCTGCAGAACAGATGTGGTCAAAGCTCAGTTCTCAGAAACATCTGTGGAAGGCACCAAAAAGCTGCCTTTTCAGGACACAGTACCCATTTGTGTCTGGAGAGTAATTTATCCTTCCAACTATTGGATTTGGATTTCAGGCTGAGGACATCAGCACAGCGACCCAGAGTATTTGGTCTCATGTCAGGCATAGCCTCTGGCTAAGAAGATATTTTGTGGCCTCTGTTAGATTCCCCCCCCCCCCCCCATGGAATCTGATCCCTGGCAGCAGAGAGCATGAGAATATTCAGCTGTCCCCATTCTGTTTAAAAGAGAGGAAAGGCTTGATTTGTCTCCTTCCATCCATTTGGCAAAAGCATACCTGCAAAGAATCCCCCCTGCCAACCCTCAGTTTTGATCCCTTCAGGTCTCCATCTTACTGGGACCTAGAAGAAATAGGAAGGAATGTGAGGGTCATGCCATCTCTCTTCATGCTACACAGAAAGCCTCTAACACAATATAATTACATATCATAGGATCTTAAAGAACCATCTAATAAAATTTCTTCATATGCAGAGAGTGGAGAAACTAGGGCTAAAAAGAAACGACTTGCCCAAGGTCACACAGCCTGTTCCAGATCTGAACTCAGATTTTGTTTTGTTTTTTCTTCTTCACTTTTTTTTTTAACTTGAAATCAGTATCCTTTTCATCATAAGAGGTTGCCTTCTCTTAGAACTGGTCTATATACCACCTACTTGATGAGATTTAAGGGATTTCTTTTTTCCAAAATAGCCCCACCCCTCCACCTATCAAGATGCCTTAAATTCCACCATTAGAGATATATTCCTTTAAATTTTTTTATGCTTTTCAGTTTTCTGTAAGTTTAACTATCTCTGAGATGAATCACAGTTTAAGATATTAAGTTTAACTCAACAACATTTACAAAGTAGCTACTACTTCAGCCTGGGAATATACAAAAATGGAAAACAACATCATTCCTACCCTTAAAGGACTTACAGTCTCCAAAAGATGAAGTACAGTAGAAAGAGTAATAGAGTAGCAGTCAAAGAGACCTGGGTTAGATCTGGTTCTCTGCTGACATACGGTGAGACCTTGGAAAAGTCACTTCAAACATATAGATACCCACATACCCGGAGTCAT